>NC_063332.1:165332507-165399705 GCF_021869965.1 Rhincodon typus
CCCATCCCAGGCCCCAAGAAGACTTTCCACATCAAGCAGATGTTCACATGCACATGTGCTAATGTGATATACTGCATCCGCTGTTCCCGTTGTGGCCTCCTCTACATCGGGGAAACCAAGCGGAGGCTTGGGGACCGCTTTGCAGAACACCTATGCTCGGTTTGCACTAAACAACTGCACCTCCCAGTCGCGAACCATTTCAACTCTGCCTCCCATTCCTCAGACGATATGTCCATCCTGGGCCTCCTGCAGTGCCACAATGATGCTACCCGACGGTTGAAGGAACAGCAACTCATATTCCGCTTGGGAACCCTGCAGCCCAATGGTATCAATGTGGATTTCACAAGCTTCAAAATTTCCCCTCCCCCTACCGCATCCCAAAACCAGCCCAGCTCGTCCCCGCCTCCTAACCTGTGCCTCCTCCCACCTATCCCCTCCTCCCACCTCAACCCGACCCCCATCTCCTACCTACTAACCTCATCCCGCCCCCTTGACCTGTCAGTCCCCCCTGGACTGACCTATCCCCTCCCTAACTCCCCACCTACTCTCACCTTTACTGGCTCCATATCCCCGCCTCTTTGACCTGTCTGTCTCCTCTCCACCTATCTTCTCCTCTATCCATCTTCTATCCGCCTCCCACTCTCTCCCTATTTATTTCAGAGCCCCCTTCCCCTCCCCCATTTCTGAAGAAGGGTCTAGGCCCGAAACATCAGCTTTCCTGCTCCTCTGATGCTGCTTAGCCTGCTGTGTTCATCCAGCTCTACACCTTGTTATTCTCGAGTTGCCACAATTGTCGAGATTGGGAATTCCAGACATTCACTATCCTCCAGAGAAGAGATTCCTTCCAATCTGAGTTTCAGTGAATCTTCTTATTCTGTGAGCTTCATGGTCACAACCTACTTTACTACCTGCCTTTGTGTCATCAAGTTTAGCATCCTTGTCTTCAGTGCCTTTGTCCAAGTCATTTACACCTGCTGATCTGGGCAATGCCGCCACTAGATGGAGTACCGAGCATGCACTGCCACTTGGTGGAGCAGCAGTGACCTTCCGTATAAATGCCGTTATATTCACAGAATGGAAGCAAACTTTGGCTTTCCCTGCAAAAACACAGAATTGATAGGATCTGAAGTTTTGCAATAAGAGCAAACATGGCGTTTGAAACCAGACCAGTAGATTGGCGGTTCAATGGTGCCAACCCAACCGCAGCTCAGTGGATCATAATGGGTTCAGTCAGCCTCGGCCTGTTGTGTACCTTCTTGCGGTACATCTGCTTAAAACAAGATAAGCTTGTTGCAGCTTTGCTTTCCTCACATTGAGAGCTGGTATGAAAATTGCCAATTCTCCACCTAATCACATGTAGAAATGATTGGCACACCAGAGATTTCTGTCACTGCAGACTGACATTGCTAAACCTGGTATGTGTAGGTAGTTGTCCACTGCCACTTTGGCATCTTCCATTGGTGACACATACACTATCTAACCTCAAGTGTAAAAAAGAAACTGAGACCCCAGCATTGATCCCTGTAACACTTGTTACAACCAGAAAATGACTCATTTATGCCTATGCCCATACCAATATTCCACTCCCTAAAGTATGAGCTTTTATTTTCCGTAATAACCTTTTCATGTTTCATCTTATCTAATACTATCTGGAAATTTAAATACGGTACATCCACTGGCCCCCTTTATCCACAGCACTTGCTACTCCTTCAAAGAGCTCCAATAAATTGATTAGACATGATTTCCCTTTCACAAACCATGTTCACTCTGTCTGATTACCTTGACCCTTTTTATGTGCCTTGTCGTAACATTTTTAATAATAGCTTCTCTAACATCTTTCCTATCTCAGATGTTAAGCTAGCTGGTCTGTAGTTTTCCGACAAAGGAATTATATTCACTGTTTTCCAATCTAATGGAACCTTGCCTGGACCTTGGTAATTTTGGACTACTGCATCAATTATCTCAGTAACCATTTCCTTTAAGACCTTAAGATGAAGTCTTTTAAGACCTGTGGACTTGTCCGATCATAGATCCAGCAATTTGCTCAGTACAACTTCCCTGGTAATTGTAATTTTTTTGTGAATTCCCCTTCTATCTTCCATTTCCTGATGTACATCTATTTCTGGTGTTACTTATTTCCACTATACTAAAGACCAATGTAGAATACCTGTTCAATTATCTGCTATCTCTTTATTTTCCATGATTAATTCTCCAGATGCTCACTTTTTCAGTATATATCTGAGAAACTCTTAATATCTATTTTTATATTTCAAGCTAGCTTTTTCTCATTCTGAATTTTCCTTCCTTATTAATAGGCATGCATTTACATAAGTGCAGACCATATGCAGTATACATACACATAGCCACACGTGTACATAATTACTGTATCATCTATGCCAACTTTTTGCAATGCAAAACTAATTCTGCTACTCAGTTCTCTCCCCATAACTCTGTATCTTTCATTGCTTCAAATACATACCTAAACATCCCTCAAAAAGATGCAATAATTTGTGTCTTAACAATTTCATGATAAAGTGTTCCATGATCCAAAAATCCTGTGTAGAGGTTTCCCCTAACACCTTTCCTGAATTTGTTAGAGATAATGTTAAACTGATAGCCCTGCAACAATGAAACTCCAAGAAGATGAATAAGTCGTTACCCCTTCAGTTAATATACACCTTCGTAATTTAGAAAATAAACTATTAACTAACACATTGGCAATCTAAAGAAGGACTTGCATTTATGTAGCACCTTTCAAGACCTCCGGATCTCTTAAAGTGCTTTACAACTATTAAGTATCTTTGACACTATTGCAGTGTGGAAATGCTGAAACCAGTTTATACACAGATCCCAGAAATACTTCTACTTCTGTGGATTTTGAGAGTCAAGATACCAGGAAAACTGTGCTTTTGTTTGAATGACAACATACAATTTTTAACATCTGCCTCAGAGTGGAGACAGAGCCTTGGTTTAACATCTCGTCTGAGAAGCAGCACCTTGACAGTACGACACTCTCTTGGCAATATATTTGAGCATTAGTCTGGATTTTATACTCAAGTTTGTGGTTTGGTCTTTGAGCATGCAACGTTCAGATTTAAGGGAGAGTACTGCCATTCAGCTAACCTTATGCCCTCTGCAGTAAGTTCTGAATGATTCTTTGCCGAATGTAAGGACCATTTGGTCTTTACACCCATTGAAATCATTGGTGATGTCGCAAACATTGTCAGGCCGTGTTACATTTTGTGCGATGTTTAGAGGAGAAGCTTCTGAACTTCTCTTCTTTTCAGATTAAACATTCGAAAGGAAGCCGTACTCCTCTTCTGGAAAGTTTCTCAAGAAATCAAAGAACAATGAAGTTTATTTGCACGGTTAACACTGACTCAAAGTAAAATTTGAAAGTCAATGACAGAATGTCTTGCAGTCTAGGATGGGCAATGAACCTTGGATTTCCCAACGTTATTAAGGTGGGAGATGAGCAGAGACCCAAGAGAAACATCATGAAAGTCTATTACGGTGGGGGTTTTTGCACAACTTAGAAAGAAGACCCATCAAAACATTCTTCGGCGGATATTTTATATAGAATATAAAATGTTCTAAATTGCGTCATACATTGGAATAACCTTTTTACTGACCTGAGTAGTTGAACAATAAAGCATTTTGTACAATGCAAATGCCTCTTAATTTGGTATGTAATTGTGATTGTTACTGCTAAGCGAGAGTTCACTGATGCATGTATTAAAGAATGTTGATCCCAGATCATCAAGTTACAACTTGGTCCCACATCTGGTACTGGGTCTAAACATAAATAAAAACAGAACGTGCTGGAAACACTGAGGAGGTCAGGACATCAGTTAACATTTCAGGTCTGTGACCTTTTATCAGAAAGGGCCTCAACTTGAGGCTTTGGCTTGGCAAAGCATTGTGAAATCCCAGCCTGTGGATGGGAAGGGTGAATTTGCACATTTCATCTTTTTCTGAACTGTCTTTAGTAGTGATCTTGGGTAAAGATGTCTGCATCAGTGGTCTCCCCACTATCTCTGTGTGCTTACTGTTGGTCAAAAACCATGACAGAGTGTTAAAGGGATAACTATGAAGGGAATTCTCCATTGTGTTCAATGCCAAAGTGTGCCAGTCTGGAAGAATTTCACATTTTGTTCTACCTGCCACATCCAGCAACATGAATACACAATCTATCATAAAGAGCTGGAACAAGAAATATGGTTTGTGGTCACTTTTACAGTGATTCTGCAAGGAGTATGCTCTATAAAGTGTGCATTATTTAATATCACATCATCTCCTGTTGAGCGAAATGTTTGGCCCTAAATACTTCTAACACTCATTCATGCATTGTATAGAGTAATTTCTGAACCATAAGTAAGAAATTCCGTTCCGCCGGTCACATATGAAGCTTTTAAAATCTTGCTACAAATGCCAACCTGTCAATAGAACATTGATCCTTATTCTAATGCTGGGTCAAGGGTTATCAAGAATGCTTGATGAGATCTGCTTGCTTACTTACTTTCAGATGATTGAAATAGAATTTCTGAGGTGCAGGAGAAGTGGGAAATATGGGATCTTTTCCCAAATACATGGGAATAACTCAAAGCTTCACTGTAATAACTTAAGTGGACTCCAACATCAGTATATTGCCCTTCTGCAAGATCCCAGCTAAGACCATCTCAGATCTTGTTGGTTCTTGCTTATGAAAGCTTGGAGCAGAAACATGGAAACAATTAAATGTTGTGCTTGCGTTTAATTTAATATCACAATCTCAGGAAGTTCCAAAGTATTTTTCAGCCAATGAAGTACTTTCAAAGCAGGTTTTGTTGTAATGTTGCGAATGCTGCAGATAACTTCTGCACAACATAAGTCCCAGAGACAGCCATAATATATCTGTTTATGATGTTTTATGAGAAATATAAATAGGAGACTGATAAAAGTCACTTGCTATTTAAATAGTGACGTGGCATTTCCCATGGCAGCTGTGTAGGAAGATGAGGCCTCTACGTAACATCACATCCAAAAGATAATAGCTGAAAGAATGATATTTTCATTGTTTCTTTATTCAAAATAGTTTTGTGATGCACCATCCAATTCCTGCTTTAATTAAGTTGTACTTCAGTTTTGAAAAAGTAGCTAGAACCTTGAGCAGAAAATTCATTTGTGTTTCAGATTGATGCAATGCACAAGCAACATATTTTAATAATGTTGCTTGGATAATATTACAAGGTTGGAGCCCATGACCTGGGATGATCAATAACTGATCTAATGGATTAATAGAACAGTGTAGATGATGGTTAGGATTGTGAGCACTTGTTATAGTGTAGGATGTTCTCCCTATTCTTTGCCTGGCTTTTTTTTTGGGATATTCATCATCTCTGCAACTGGAGCTTCAACTTCCAGAATGAAAGTTGGTGGAACAAAATTAAGTCTAAAACACCAATATCATGCAACTGTTCAAGGTATTTTGTTTCGAAATTGAACCAGTGTTTCACGTGATTGAGTATTCGGAGAAATTGTTTAATTGATCAGTGTCATGAATGTAGCCTGTCTGGCTATTGCAGATGACAGCTGAATTCAGTGGGATTATATGTCAAGGATAAGAAAATTTCAGAGTCAGCCCAACCCAGGGCTAGAGAGGAGAGGAGTTAAACATTGGAATTGATGACCTCTTGAATTCTCAGAAATTGAGGGGCTGCCTGGTGGAATTGTCCAATTCCATCAGATTGTTACTTTTATGGGAATGGCTATGATTGCCTTATGTATGATCTTTGAGCCCGAAGTCGTATACATCAAGGAAAATTTGTAATTTTGTTCGAATGTCTTGGTAAAGTTTTAAAGAATGTTTGAAAAGGACTTGTCAGGGTTTGCATCAATCGTAAAGGGATCAAATTGTAGTTTTCTTAAATGATGAGAAATGTTGGTTAATTTGACGTTCCAACTCTTGACCTGGAAATAATAACAACAGAAAAGAAATTGACAAAAAAAAAAGCATGTGACCAGACACGCAGAAGACAGATGAAGAAGCTTAAAGGACAAATGAGAGATGCAAGCAGAAGATTGGAAGATTGAGTGCAATCTGCACATATACACAGAGAAATCAGTCATGAACAGAATGAGGAATACAGAACTCGCATGAGGACAATGAACTTGACATAGCCTTGTGTGCCCTGGCATTGCAAGTGTACGTATAAATACTTCTTAAAATTTATGAAGATTTGTGCCTCCACCCCCCCTTGAAGGCAATGAGTTCCAGATTGCCATCAGCCTCTGGGTGAAACATATTTTCCTCACATCTTTTCCAAATCATCTACTCCTTATCATAAATCTATGACTCTTGGTCATTGATCCCTTCGCTAAGGGGAAAAGTTTCTTCTTGTCTAAATCCCTCATAATTTTAAGCATCATTATCCCTCGCTCAAACTTCTCTGTTCCAAGGAGAATCTCATTAAACTTCTCAAGGGATTACAATTCTTTGTTTTTAACAATTCGGACTTGAAATTTCCTCTCAAGAGACCCTCCATCATGGACTCTCATTTGTGTTGATCAACTTCCTTCTCTGGGTCTACACTTCCCTGGACTCTGAAACAATCCTCATTCAAAAGTGTATCTCCAGCTTGTCAACAACAGCTAGCTTCACCCAGCAAGACGTGCTGCCAGATTTCTGCAAGAGCTCCAATCTTTCTCAGTTACTTGAAGCAAATACTGGGTTTGGTTTTGCAACCCCCATTCTCGCAGCTGTACCAAGTATTAATGCTAGATGGTTTCTTCAGAGCTTCTCTTGGCTTTCCTCAACACAGACTTTCTTTCCCTGATTCTCATCTCCCCAGGACTTCTGAGTTCTGATCCAACATTTAGCTGCCTACTAAATCCTATAGCTTCTCCTGAGATCGAACAGCACAGAGCCATCCACCTGCTCTTGACTCTTCACTGAGTCCCTTGCACTGAACCTGTATAGTGTAGAAATGAAACATGGATGCTGGAAATTAGAAACAAAAGCAGAAATTGCTGGGAAAACACTGCAGGATCACTGCACTTAGATCCAACCCGACTTTGTTATTAAGCCTGCCGATAAGCGTGGTGCTGTTGTAGTCTGGTGTACTGACCTCTACGTTGCAGAGGCTGAGAACCAGCTCTCAGATACCGCCTCCTACTTCCCCTGGACCATTACCTCACCATGGCACATCAGGCCATTGTATCAACTTACGGTCACTGACCTTATTTCATCTGGCGATCTTCCACCACCCCAGCTCCTTACCCCCTACTTCCCCCCGCAACTGCCTCCAAGCTGATAGTACCCCAGCCCCACACAGCTCGCTTCTACCTCCTTCCGAAAATTCACAAACAGACTGCCCAGGCAGACCAGTTGTTTCAACCTGCTCCTGCCTGACAGAACTCATCTCTTCTTACCTTGACTCAGTCTTTTCTCCCCTGATCCAGTTCCTGCTCACTTACATCTGTGATTTTTCTGATGCATTACACCAGTTTCGGAATTTCCAGTTTGAAGGCTTCAGCTGCCTCTTCTTTATAATGGACGTGCAATCCCTTTACACATCCATCCCACACCAGGATGGTCTCAGGGCTTGCCGCTTCTTCCTGGAGCAAAGGTCTGAACAGTTCCCACTCACTACCACCCTCCTCCGCTTGGCTGAGCTTGTCCTCACCCTCAACTTCTTCTCTTTTAACTCCTGTCATTTTCTTCAGGTCAGAGGGGTGGCCATGGGTACCTGCATGAGCCCCAGTTATGCCTGTTCCTTGGGAGGTACGTAGAACATTCCTTGTTCCAGTCCTATTCCAGCCCACACCCACAGTTTTTTCTCCGATATATCAGTGCTGCTTCCCTCTCTCGACCAGAATTGGAAAGGTTCATCGATTTTGCTTCCAATTTCCACCCTGCCGTCACGTTCACCTGGTCTATCTCTGACTCCTCCCTTCCTTTCTTCGACATCTCTGTTTCCATTTGTGGGGATGGACCTGCCACTTATATCCACTACAAACCCACCAACTCCCACAGCAACCTGGACTATACATCCTTGCACCCTGCTTCATGTAAAGACTCCATTCCATTCTCTCAGTTCCTCCGTCTCTGTTGCATATGTTCCGATGAGGCCCAATTTCGACAAGGAAGCCTCCGAAATGTCCACCTTCTTCCTCAACCGAGGATTCCCCAGCTCCGTTGTCGACAGGGCCCTCAACCAGGTCTGACCCATCTCCCACACTTCCACCCTCACCCCTTCTCTTCCATCCCGCAACAGCGATAGGCTTCCCCTTGTCCTTACCTACCATCCCACTAGCATCCACATCCGGAAGATCATCAGTCACCATTTCTGCCACCACCAGACACATATTCCCCTCTCATCCCTTTTCCGCCCTCTGCAGGGACCGTTCCCTCCGGGACACCCTGGTCCACTCTTCCTTCACCCTCAACACTCCTCCCACAGCCCCACAGCACTTTCCCCAGCAACAGCTGAAGGTGTAACACCTGTCCATTTACCTCCTCCCTCCTCAGTATCTAAGGGCACAAACATACCTTCGAGGGGAAGCAGCATTTTACCTGCACTTCACACAAATTACTCTACTGCATTCGCTGCTCACAATGTGGTCTCCTCTACATTGGGTAAACAAAGCATAGACTGGATGACCACTTCACAACATCTATGTTCTGTCTGCTAAAAAGACCCTGAGCTTCCAGTTGCTCACCACTTTAGCAAACTAAAGTCAAAAAATATAGAGCTGGAAAACGCAGCAGGTCAGACAGCATCTGAGGAGCAGGAAAGAAGGGTTCTGACCCGAAACATTGACTTTCCTGCTGCTCGGATGCTGTCTGACCTGCCATACTTTTCCAGTTCCACATTGTTTGACTCTAGCTTCCAGCATCTGCAGTCCTTTCTGTCTCCAAGCCGCTTTAGCAAACCACCCTGTTCCCTGGCCAACGTCTCTGTTTCAGACTTGTTGCAGCGTTCCAGCGAAGCTCAATGCAAGCTGGAGGAACAACACCTCATTTTCCACCTGGGGACCCTACAGCCCTCCAGACTCGATATCGACTTCAATAATTTTAGGGCCTGAACTCTCCCATGTTCCAGCCCCCTACCCCACACACCAGGCTTTGTTATCACATAGTCTGCTATAACACACTACTTATTGTTAGCTACTAACAGTCTCCATTAACAGCTTTTCACCCTCCCAGCCAAACCATTATCAACTCCTTTGCCTGTCTAACTGTTCTTCTCTTTTACGCTGTATGCCCACCTATCACTTATTCCTTTCCCCCTCCCCCCACCCTATCTTCTGCATATACATCAACATTTTCCTGGCTATCATCAGTTCTGAGGAAGGGTCACTGGACCCAAAATGTTAACTGTGATTTCTCGTCACAGATGCTGCCAGGCCTGCTGAGCTTTTCCAGCAGTCTCTATTTTTATACTGATTTACAGCATCCGCAGTTCTTTCAGTTTTTAATTATTTAATTGTAATTTCATCTTGTTTCTTACTTTGCTGCCTGACTTTTTTCTTGTAGTAACCTAGCTAACCTTGCACGGCAAATGAAGCAATCACACCAGTTTATAATTTGCCGTATCCATTTCTCATATCTCATCTCTGATGAAATTAGCTGAGACTAACAGTTAAGAAGACAGGTGAGCTGACAGATCACTGTGACCTTGCACCTAAAATGAACTATTTCAATATCAAATTGTAGATTGTGAAAAGTGCATGTTTAATGCGCATTGCTTGCAAGAGCAGGATATTGGTCATTGCGATTGTACAGGAGCTTACACTGAGGTTTTTGAGTTTGCCTGGGCTATTTGCACAGAGGATGAAGACATGAAATGTATTGCTTTAAAGATCATTCTCCTCTGTCCACCATAAATCATATTCAATGCAAGGTTAATAACTAGACATGACTCAAGCTGTTTTCCTCATCTGAAGAATTACATCTCTTCACATGAGCAGAATTATTTTTGTAATGTAATCCAAATGTCCCAGCAGGAATGTCTGCTTGTTTTGGAGTGGATCTAGCTATAATCAGTAGATGTGGAAGGTCATCCACTTAATCACAACAGAAAGCTGCATTGAGGAGGTCCTTGTGAGTGGGATAAAGTCCTCATGGCAAGAAATTAGCCCTATTGAACAAGATCCATTAATAACTTTTGACACATGTTCAGTTGAAGTATAGTGATATGCTTGAGAAACAGGAAAGGTCTAAGTGCCTGTCCTGCGATGAAATTGCAGATCTAACAGAAAATAACACCATTAACCCACTGGTCAATTTTTGGCCATTTCTTTATGTTCACTTCAGGCAATATTTTACCTATTAATAACAACCTTGTCATACTGACATTTCTCATCAGGTGGGTTAGAAATTTTATTTAATGCTTAAATAATCCACATCACTGTCACTGTTAGTTGATCAAAGTTTAACTGAAGGTTTATCTTGAATGTAAGTTTTATATATTTTTTGTATCATTTACACTGGAATTAAAATCTTCTAATTTGAAGCTCTGCATGAGATTTGTTGATTTTTGTTTGGGGCTTTGGACATCTCTTACCTGGGATGTTACCCAAGAAATGTTTGATAGATTAAAGTCTACCATTGGTAATTTACACAACTGATTATCCAAATACCTGCCTCCAATCTCCTGACTACCCCCTGTAATCCCCTCAGCCTCGCGACCACCTAACTATCCTTTTGACACCTTCTCACTTCTGCCTGCCCTCTCAACCCCACCCAACTAAGCCCCCGAACCCTAAACCAGTCCCCTGCCCTGAAATGTCCAAATGACTCCCCTCGCAACCTGACCCCCGAGCCAACTGCTCCCCTGTCCTGGGAACCACATAATACCAACTATGCCCACGACCACCACCCTCCCTTCCACTGTGCCACTGCCCACGCACCAGTATTTATTGCCCATCCCTAATTGCCAGAGGGCAGTTTGGTGTCCACCACATTGCTGTGGGTCTGGAGTCACATGTAGGCCATGCCTGACAAGGATGGTAGTTTTCTTCCCTAAAGGACAGTAGTGAACCAGATGACCTTTTCCCTTACAAAAAGCAATGGATTCATAGTCTTCATCTTAATTACAGATGTTTTTTTCAATTCAAATTTGACCATCTGCAAGGGGAGGATTCAAACCCAGGTCCCCCCAGAATATTACCTGGGTCTCTGCATTAGTAGTCCAGTGATAATATCAGTAGGCCATGCATTTAAATAAGTTTAGTAACACAAAAGTACTGAAATATTTAGCATGATATGTCACCATGATGACTCAATAACGGGTGGAGTAGGACTGAGTTTTCACCATTATGATGTATTGTGACCATAGCCTCGATGGCTGAGGTGGACACAGGCTGCTGGGTGCTATGCCCTAGAGATGACCTTTGGCGGCTCAGAAGCTCCTTGCCAGCTGGAAGTCTCCCACTCAGGTGCCAGCCACACCTACTGGACACAAGCTCGATGGATTGGCCGTACTAAATTGCCCATAGTGTTCAGGGACATGTAGGTTAGGGTGGGTTATAGGGGGATGGGTCTGGGTGGGATGCTCTGAGGGTCAGTGTGGAGTTGTTGGGCTGAAGGGCCACCCCGTAGGGAATCAATGATGAAGAAGATGATGACACTGGATTCACTGTCAGGGAAGCAGCTTCACAACCTTGGAGCACACCCCCTCTTTCCCCAAAGGGTTGATGTCCCTGCTGCCACCCTTCCTCCCCATCAGTGCACAATGGCACTTCAAAGACTCCTCAAGGAAATGGGAATCTACGAGGTGCCTCATCCACTTCTCCATATCCAGGGTGCATAGAGTCCATAGCCAGTCTGATGGAATGTGTCTCCCACTGCCATGACCAGGAAACAGGACCTCCTGCCATTCATAGACAACCTGGAGGAGAAATGTGGGGCCACTCTCTGCACTGAGCAATATGTCAAATTCCAAATGAGTTAACTGTAGGTGATCAGGATCAACAAGTGGCAACAGATTCAGTTCAAAATCCTCCCCTCTTTAGTGGACGACACTAGAGACTGTGTTTGGCTTTGTGACACAAATTAAAATTAACTGGCTGTCCGTGATGACTCGTGTTTAATACAAACTTAATTTAGAATTTCTGATGTTCAAAAGCAAATGACTGCAGCATGTTTTCTAAGGGTCAAGTACAAATTTTGTTTAACCATCAAAAAAATTCAAGGTAAAGTCACCATAGAGCTGCTCTTTCATTAGAGTGAGATAACTGGTGGTGGTTTAACCTGAGGGTCAAAACACCTTAGGCAAGGGAGAAAGGTTGAGAAGGAGAGTAACTCAGCTGGTGTAGGAATTGAACTCTAGTGCATGGTAATGATCTACTTTGCAAACCAGCCATCCAGCCAACTGAGCTAACTGTCCTCCAAATTGTGAGGAATAGAACTTGAAAACTTCAATTCTGCTTTTTTTTTGTGAGTATTATGAGCCACTGAAATAGGACTAATACCTCTAATAGCTTCAAAAAATGCACACCTTGCTCCTGCAAAATCTGCAGAGGCGTTTCGAATATATTGTAAAAAATAATTAGAGAACAATTTCCAGAAGGACTTCTTAATGAATTGAATGTTCAAGACATCTGGGCGAAGTTAACATGTATAAAGCGATGAGTGATACTTTGCTCCCATTTTCACTACAATGAACTGATAGAGGGAACTGTGCCCCAAACCTTCTGGCTGCAGTTTATCCGTTGTGTGGGATGTTACTGTAGGCGTCACATATCATTCATCTGGGATACAAAATTCTTCATAAAGAGAGGCTGTAAACAGGACTGATGGGCACAAAAACAGAAATTGCTGGAAAAGCTTAGCAGGTCTGGCAGCATCTGTGAAGAAAAAGAGTTAATTCTGACTTTTTCTTCACAGATGCTGCCAGACCTGCTGAGCTTTTCCAGCAACTTCTGGTTTTGTTTCTGATTTACAGCATCCGCAGTTCTTACGGCT
The DNA here is from genome assembly GCF_021869965.1 of Rhincodon typus. Taxonomy (NCBI): domain Eukaryota; kingdom Metazoa; phylum Chordata; class Chondrichthyes; order Orectolobiformes; family Rhincodontidae; genus Rhincodon; species Rhincodon typus. The sequence continues at coordinate 165,345,457 of NC_063332.1, forward strand.
TTTATTTAGCACTGATGGGCAGCCTGGATCCATGCAAGAGGTCCAAGCTGCAGAAAACCAAGAAGAATAATTATTCTAAAATACTGGACAAACGAAGATTGGTTTGGTTGAATGCTTTAGATGGGCACATAAGCTACATGTGCCTGGAAGAAGCTATTATATGTCAATGTGCCATGCTTCACAATCACATTCCTCTGATGAAACGTCTGAAATACTCTATAAAAAACTGACAAAACTGCAGATGCTGTAAATCAGAAACACAAACAGAGTTAAGGTTTCAGGTCTGGTTCTGAGGAAGGGTCAATCAACCCGAAACATTAACTGATTTCACTCCACAGATGCTAGCAGACCTACTGAGCTTTTCCAGCAATTACTGAAATACTCTGCCTCACTTGCATTAGTGAACCCTTTTATCCCATAAAACCAGCAAACAATGAGATCAAATCTAATGAGTAATGAAACCTTCTTTAGTTTCATTGCTGCAGACTGATGAATGGATACCACATTAAATTAGCTCTCTTCCCTCGTATCCTTTGTAACAAGCCTTCTGAACCTGTCTATCCCTCCTGAAAGACACCTGACATTATTTCACATTGTAGCCAAGTAATTTAATTCCCAATAATTGATAGCCTCTTTTTCTTTACTGTTTTCCCTTTTATGAATAATTGTGTTCAATTTCTTCCACTTTTTTAACCTGATGCTACGTAATCACTCTCAAGCTATGATTCATTTCCCTTGATGTCAAGGGTTTCTATTCAATTAGATTTGGTCCTTTCCTTTATTCAAAATTACATCAACTTTCCAAATTACTCTGGACCAACAGTGATTAATAAATGATCACCTTCCTGCCTGGTTTCTTTGGTCCTGTTACAATGCGTGCATGTAAAATCCTTCAGTGCTGTAGCACAGAGGAAATCCTCTATTAAAACTTCCCTATTGTTAGACCTCAGCTACAGTGTTGGTCCATTTGTGGGTGCCACATTATAGGAAAGATTTGGTTGCTTTGGAGAGTGTATAGAAGTAATTCAGGAGATATTCATTCACAGGACATGGGTGTTGCTGGTTGAGCCAGTATTTATTACCCATCCCTGGTTGCCCTTGAAAAGGTGTTGATGAGCTGCCTTCTTGAACCACAGCAGTCCATGTGTTGTGGATTGACCCTCAATTCCATTAGGGAGGGAATTCCTGGATTTTGACCCAGTGACAGTGAAGGAATGATGATATATTTCCAAGTTAGCATGAGTGGCTTGGAGGGGAACTTGCAGGTAGTGGTGTTCCCATGTATTCTGCTGCCCTGTCCTCCTAAATGGAAGTGGTCATGGGTCTGGAAGGTGCTGCCTGAAGATCACTAGTGAATTTCTGCAGTGCATTTTGTTTGTAGTCCTAGAATAGTTCCTGAAATGAAAAAGTTCAGCTGTGAGGATAGATTGAAGAAGTTCTCATTGGAGAGAAGAAGACTGAGAGGAGATTCAATAGAAGTTTCCAAAATTATAAATGAGGTGGATACAGTAAATAAAGAGAAGCTAATTGTGCTTGTAAAAGGGAAAAGAACGAGAGGGCATAGATTTAAAATGATGTTTAAGAGAAGCAAGGGTAATGTGAAAAAAAGCTTTTTCATGTAACTGGTGTTTGGAATGTGCTGCATGGAAATGGAAGCTGGTTCAATTATAGCATCCAAGGGGAAACTAGATGATTATTCAGACAGAAATGGTTTGCAAGGATAGGAGAAAAGGCAGGAGATTGGCACTGGGTAATTGAACTGGTGTAGGGACAAAGGGGTGAATGGCCCCCTTCCACGTTGTGACAAAAAAATGGTGTGTGCTGCCAATGCCAAAACGGCTGGTGAAGATGGTAGTGATAACATCGCTCTGCCAAAATAGTGCCTTTTGGCCAGCTCCCCAGCCACTACCTGCCACTCCTCTTATCCATAGTAGCCATTACCCCACCTCGCAGCTGCCTCTGCCTTCCCCTTTACTGCTCTCCACACACGTCCTTCCCCCACACCCCCCCACCCCACCTCCATATCCTTCGGTACTAGTGTTGTTATTCAGGGAATGCGGCAATGAGAGAAGTGACAGGTGATACACCGAGAGCTCATCCTGAGAGCGCCTCTGGGTCAACAGATTTCTATTGCATTGTGGGAGCACCTCTTGCATGGGTGCCTCAGCTGTACAATGCTGCAATAAAACCACACGCTGCACAGTCAATTCTGCCAGACTGCAATGTCCATTGACTTCTGTGATTCGACACTCAGGAGTCTGACTGCAAGGCAAGTGTGTGGTCACTGAGTCACCCAAGTGTGGGGTTGGCAATAATGATGTGCCTTAAAACAATTGTACCTCAGTAAAAATTCTGGTAGCTTTGTTGTACCTGTACTGATCATGCATGAGGTCAGAATCTGTTCACATTGTCTTTAGGATTGGATACCTGTAAATTAATACTTTCCTAAATTTCTGAGCTGTTCATCCTGACTGTGATGATTGTGCTCAGCTACAGTTCTGACATTAGTGCCAGCAAACCTTGAGCACGCAACTTATGTAGCAGCTAACGCCTTGTATTTACATAGAACATAGAACATAGAACATTGCAGCGCAGTACAGGCCCTTCGGCCCTCGATGTTGCGCCGACCTGTGAAACCAATCTGAAGCCCATCTAACCTAAACTATTCCATTATCATCCATATGTTTATCCAATGACCATTTAAATGCCCTTAAAGTTGGCGAGTCTACTACTTTTGCAGGCAGGGCATTCCACGCCCTTACTACTCTTTGAGTAAAGAACCTACCTCTGATGACTCTCTGAGTAAAGAACCTACCTCTGACACTCTCTGAGTAAAGAACCTACCTCTGACGACTCTCTGAGTAAAGAACCTACCTCTGACACTCTCTGAGTAAAGAACCTACCTCTGACGCTCTCTGAGTAAAGAACCTACCTCTGATTTAGATTGTGCATTTAATGTATTAAAACTCACCAAAATACTTCATAAAAACTTTACTAGACAGAATTTCATGGAAGCCACATGAAGAGATTTGACTAAATTCCTGGTCCAGGAGGTGGGTTTTAAGGAAGTTTTAAAGGAGGAAGTAGAAAGTTTTAGTGAAGTCATTCCAGAGCATCGGGCAAAGTCATTGAGGCATGACCACCATTGATAAAACAGTGGAGGTGCAGAAGAGGAGCTCATAGTTGGAAGAATCCCAAGATCTTTGATGGTCTTTGTGTTGTTGGGAAGTTATAGACATCAAGTCATGGAGAGGATTTGAACCCAGGAAGATGCTACATTTGAGTTTTGAGTGAATCAAAATTTATTGGAGACTGAACATTGGCAATTTTTCTTTTCAGCTTCATTCAACTCAACCCTCAGCTGATTACTGCATGTGAGTGCTTCAAAGTAATGGATCATTTGCCTTTGATCAGGAATGGGAACTGATCATGAACCAGTTACACAATGGTCCATCATCAGCCTAACTGCCATTAGTTAGCTCAGTGCAAAACCTCTGTCTTGCTGGCTTTGTTTGCATTGAACCCTTGGTACTTCTGTATTAATCTTTAACTGCTGATCTTATACTTCTTCACATTGCCTTTGTGGTGTATCCTACCTGCAGACGTATTCATATTACTCTCTATATGTGTGTATAGGCTGAACATGTCGGGAGTCTTTAGTCTAGAAGGAGAAGGTTGAGGGGTGACCTAACAAGTACAAGTGGAGACATTGTTTTCTATTTTGGAGTAAACCAAAAATGGGATCCATCAATAAATGATAGTCACCTGTAAATCAAATAGGAAACTGAGGAGAACCACATTTACCAAAAGAGTAGTTTCAAGGTTCATCTGCCACAGTTTGGGGAAGTAACATTTAAGGGGAAATGAGATAAGCACATTTCTCTTCTTCTTACACCAAGTGACAAAGAAGGCAGGTAAAGCAGATCTGAGGTAAACAGATAAGGGAGAAAGTAATAGAAGCGTAGGGTAATAAGAAGGTGTAGCAGGAACTGTTAACTGTCTTCATTAACTGCCTACATTTAAAGCAGGCAGGTGGGCTCTGTTTGATCACAGTGTGGTCATGGGACTGCAAAATATTTTGCCCATGCCCTTTACACAGTGAATAAAAGGTACAAAGTCTGTAACATATTCATTTCTCATGCTGTATCAATTGTTGCTTCTTTTCTAAAGTTTTTTCTTGTGTTTCTGCCCTGATGAGTGCAGGACATTCACTTCTCCTTTTTCCAACACTTTTTAACATACTCCATAGTTGAATTTACTTGTGCCACCCTCAAGCTATGGATGCCAGGAACTTTGTTAATTATCTTGCATTTCTGACATTCACTCAGTGTTTTTAGGATCTGGTATGGACGTAAAATAGGGAATTGCAGAATCATGAATTTGCCCAAGGCAGCTTCATCAGTTTCAAAAATATAAAAAGGAAGTGCTGGAAAAACTCAACAACATCTGCAGAGAGATTAACTGAGCTAAAATTTTGAGTCTGTTATGTCTCTTCCGCAGAACTGGAGGGAGGTGGAAATGTAATGGTTTTCATGCTGTTGAAAAGGACAAAGTGGTAAGTGGAATAGAAAGACAGGTCAGGGGAATATTAAGGGAGATTAAAAATCAAAGTGACCAAAAACCAACAAATGGAATTGAAATTTCTGTAGTGAAGAAAAGACTTGGATCCTGGGAAGGTGTTAATAACAGAATTAAGACGAGCCATGACTGAAAGCTAAATCAGAAAAACAAAATACAGATACTGGGGTGTTAGGGAAGTCAGAAAGTGGGACAGAGTTCATGGTCTAAAGTTTCCGAGCTCAGTGTTGAGTCCAGAAGGCTGTAAAGAGTCCAGTCAGAAAATGAGGTAGTGCTCTCTATCTGGTGTTGGGCTTCACTTGAACCCTGCAGCAGATCAAGGACAGAAAAGTCAGCATGACAGCAGGATGGTGTATTGAAATAAAATACAAATGGGACATACTTGCAGTATGAATGGATATGCACATCTATTTACTATTGGCCCTGAAAAGTGCCCAGTCTACTTCAGATTACCCTGAAAGGTAAAGTATAGCAAAGGTTTAAGGAACTGGTGAAGCTAGTTGTTTTATGCTGCTACAATGGTCGTGTCAGCCACCAACAGAACGCTGCTGTAAGGCAAAAGGATGTTCTGCCTATAACAAATGACTAATGTGGTAATGAATTTTACTGTTGGTGTCATGGACAGTATATAGGCCATACATCCTAAAGAGTGGAGGATCATACTAAACGGCAAATCCCTTTCACTGCTCACAACAAGCAAAACATAGTATCCAACATTAAATGAGATTCTGTGCTTGGACAGCATATGTGATGAAGAGCTATACTGACAACCAATTTAGAGTTGTTTGTTGGACATGTGGTGTGGTGTTCTTGAACATGCTGGAATTTATATGAATTAATACACTGAGTCTTGTTCATTGCAGACAGAAAGAACTTAAAACAGCCGCTGTATCTACTTCAACTCAACAAAACAGGTAACAGCCATTCTCTGGTTCATGACTCAGGCCTTGACTAGAGTCAATCTGTTTGGTTTAACACCTAAACAAAGGTTGATAGTTATCTGTCAGTCATCACATAAATAGTACATTCTCCATTACAATGACTTTATCTATCAGAGTCCACTTACCAACCAGGTAACACCCTCTTCTCAGAGATAGCAAGAACTGTTGATGCAGGAGTCAAAGTGGATACAGTGTGGAGCTGGAGGAACACAGCAGGTCAGGCAGCATCAGAGGAGCAAGATAGTTGACGTTTTGGGCCTAGACCCAGGACTGATGAAGGGTCCCAACCCGAAATGTTGACTCTCCTGCTCTGATGCTGCCTGACCTGCTGTGTTCCTCCCAGCTCCACGCTGTGTCGACTTGAGCACCCTCTTTTCTATAGTAGAAATGTTTTTTCTAACCTAAAAACCTTTTGCATCAATACGGTCTATATCCCTCTATTCTCTGCCTATTCATGCATCTATCAAAATGCCTCTTAAACGTTGCTATTGTGTCTGCTTCTACCAATTCCTCTCATTGCTCATTCCAGGCACTTAATACCTTCTATGTAAACAGGTCCCTCTCACATGTCCTTTAAACTTTAGTCCTTTTACCTAAAACCCCTGCCCTCAAATTATTGACACTTCTCCCCTGTGTACAAGACCTAATTCAGTTTTAATCAACATTCCCTTTATTGTTAAAGCTCCAGAATGTAAAATAATTTCAATTTCTAGGTAGAATTTAAAGTATACAATATTGTTTTACTGTTGTATCCACTTCATTTCCAACAGGACCAACAACATAGCCAGCCCAGTATTGCATTCTAGCCACTCAAGGGCAGCTAGGGACGGGCAATAAATGCTGGCCCTGCTAGTTACGGTCATGTTCCACGAGTGCATAAAAAAGACTACAAATTCAATGGTGGCAGAATTAAACCTGCAATTAGCCATTTTCCAGACACAGAATGAATGCAAAAGACGACATTTTTGTGAGATTTTCTACCCTATGCCAAATCAGACTGGATACTTTTAAAATCTGGCTTGCCAAAGACGTCATTTATTCCTGATCTGCTTCTTTGGCACAGACTAGGTCATGGAGGTGAAATTCAAAGGCCCTTTCACAATTCACATTTAATTTTCTATTTGGAAGTAAATGTTCCAAGCTTGCATACTGCTCCGAGCATCAAACCCTTTTGCAATGTGCAGTGGTGTGGTTGTCAATAGTATTTATACTGGGCATGCCTCTCTGAGAATAAATATAACATGATCTTGCAACAGTGGTTGTATTAAAATTCATTTTGAGCTCCTGACACACTCCAAGGATTGTTAACTTTTAATAATACATCTGTTGTCAAGGGCAATTTGGACAATCGATACATTATTCTATGAGCTTGTAGTCTTCCATTATTTACAACACAGGAATCACATTTGTTGTATTAACTTTTATATGGAGTTCCAAAGGAAGCTCAAGAATTTGACCTGGTTTAAATCCATGACACAGTTTCATTGCAAACACATAATCAGTGTTTACATTGCAACAGACAAAGCCAGTTATCCTTAAAAAAAGTAACAAAGGAAAATCAGGTTTGTTTTTGGGCTGCTGAAAGAAAATCCTTCATTACTGATATGACAACACAGGACAGGTACTGAAGTCTAAAGGGCCTCAGAAATGAGGGCTATGCTAAAAGAGAGAGAGAAATGCAGTACTCCATACTGAAAGATAATACAAATGAAATATATTACTGTGCTCTGTGCGTCTATTTTAATACATCATGGCTTCTATCCAAAGTCATTCGAGGCTGTCTTGTTTGCTGATGGAAGGTAAGTGTTTAAAAATGCCTCACTCCAATAATTGTGGAAAGACTATCTCATAGCAATGAATTCATGTTGCTTTGACTGACCTATCAGAGATTTGGCTCCAACGACAGTGACAATGGAGAGGATCATGGATTTACCAGTTATGGACATTGCAAACATTGATTTAGCAAGATCCTGTTGTGTTTTACTTAACACTGATTCTGCGAATTGCTGCAGAGAAAACGTCAGAAGTGTGAGTGTGAGAGTAACTTCAAAGGGCTAATGAATTAAATTTGTTTTTGTAGGCATGGTAGTTTGTTCACAACCTCTACTATGACATCCTTCTGTCATATCGGTAAGACAGTTACATGACATGTGGCCTTCCAGTGTAAAAGTACCTGACTTGCCTGCAGCCACTCTCTCTTTGTTGTTATGAGCCCAGTTGATGGTTATCACTAGACAAATCAGATCCAAGACTAAAATCTGGCTTGATAGATCATAGTTTGTATTTTTAGTTTTAACAATGTGGTCTTTCACAAGAAGAAACTTCACTATGTGCATGTAACATAAGCTGAAAACGTTGAAACACATGTTAATACACAATTCCATTGATCCCAACATCATTCATTTGCTATACTCACACCAAACAGAATTCTCTTCTCTACCACTTACATAAGGCTAAATTTAACCCGTGGCTTCAATTCCCAGGCTTGAGATTCTGATAGTCTCTTTAGTGTCTAGTGTCTTTATACAGCTGAGGTTAGATTTTCTCAGCTTCAAATAACCTATTAGTGTTTTAACTAAGCATGTCTAATCTGGAACTTTCAAACTAAACACTTTATACTGAGGTAATCTATTTCTTAATAATTCTAAGCTATCTCCCTTAATAATTCTAAACTATCTCCCTTCTTCAGGTGCAATAAGCTTACTCATTCAGCTTCAGCCAAGACTTCTGCAAACTTAAACCAAAAGGACTTTCTTCCATCTATGGGTGTTTTCCAAAAGCCAAAAAATATTCCATTATGGAACCTTCTAACTGAAATCTAATGCGTAAGTTTTTAATCTACTTGTTTGTAAAATCGAACAGTAGCAAAAACACATTACTCTCACAATATAAAAACCCATTATATATCCATTGTAAATAAGCAAGAGAATACAACCCAAGAGGTAACCACAATATTTCATTTTGTAGACTCCAGTCAGTCTGTAAATGTAGTCAACTTGACAACTGGCAGCCATCAGAAAAGCTGAAACTTTTCATTCAATCTAAATCAAATGAGATGTGCTCTAGAAACTGGCACAACATAGTATGGTCCACACAAAATAGGCCAACTGCTCACAACACATCTAGCAACCCATGCATTGGCATTACCAATCTTAAATGCCAATACAGATCTTGGGATGGACACTTGAAACCTTTTGTTTCATTGGAACAGATGGACGATGTATCCTGACTCTACCTACGTGCAGATCAACAAATTCATATGATTCATCAGGTAATGAACCTGTCAGTCCAACACCAAAGATTCCAGCCTGCACCACTGATTTCATAAATCTTGGTCACAGCAAAGTACAACAGATTCAGCAAGCTATGTTAGATGATGACCAGGGCAACAGCTCAAAAAGATCATCATCAATGAGTGAGCATCCAACAGCTTTCACATTCTTTCTGGTTATTGAAAAACAAACTAAGACTCTCCAAGAGTGTTATTTTCAAAAGCAACGAAATTTTAATTCCTCAAGATTCACATTAAGGTATGCTAGTCCATACACATATAGGTCAGAAAAAGCCACAAGACTGGCCCATGAATCCATTTATGGGCTCAACAGCAATAAGAACATCAATCAACTGATCGAAGTTGTGTGAAACCTTCAACTCCACCAGCCTCAATAATGAAAGAACCTCTTCTTCAAGACAAAATTTTGACTGAGCCATAAGGCAAGATTGCTACTGATATTTTCTGTGTGCAGGACATTCTGGTGATTAACATTTCCTTTTGTATGTCAAATTAATGATAACACTGGTATAACTGTTGGTGGCACATTGACCTCCATATTCTCTATGTTTGGTAACTCAGCAGCAAGTGCACCATTCCAAGGCATGTGCGGGAAGTGGAGTGTTCAACCTATTGTCTCTTCTCCTTGCTACCCTCAGTCAAACACACTTGCAGAATTTGTGCTGTAGAGTTATGAAATGTAAAGCAACTTCCCAAGGTTTTCAGATAGCTATTTTAAATCTAGGTGCTTCTCCTCTAGTGAAGTTTAAACTGACTGGAAAAGCTCTTATGTATGGGCATAACCACATGGTCCTTCCATTCCATAGTCTCACTGTGTGTGCAGCACATTGTTGGAAGGAAGGGTAAGCACATGAGCATGATCAATGAGCATGATACAGTTATCCTAGCTTGAACCACGACAAAGTGCATGAGGTTCGTTCATAAAAATGAATATGCTCGTAGAAAGAAATAATGTCTTATCTAGGTGATATGCCATAATGAGCAATGGTCAAGTCCTGTGAAGAAAAGCCCATCACACAGGATAATGACTTGGATACTGATGGTATCATGCCAAAACACAACCATACATCTATGACAGATGATATATATCTATCTGCAATGATACCAAGCCTTGGAGTGTTTAATCTTAATATATAATAAGCAAAGTTAGAAAGATGCTCAAAGCTGAAGACAGTTCTTGACCTTGCATTCATATTGACCATTCAGTCTTGAACCCAAACTTATGGTTGTGGTCACAAAAACCACACAACCTAAAAGCAAGAATACTGTTCCTTACATCAAGAGACCAAAACTCAACACAATACTTCAGGTGCAGTCTCTTTAGAACTGCTAGATGCAAAAGAGGTGGTCAGTGCTGAGGTTGCAACTCCAGGGAGATATTCGCACCAATGAATGGGTGCCCACAAAGAGGGGTAAGAGTTGTTGAGGAAGGCAGAGAGGCCCAGTGATTGGGGGTAGGCAGCTGGCATGCATCTAGAGCCAAGACCTAGATGCAGGGGTATCCATTGCCATAAACTGTCCCTCCATGGGGCCTGAAGTGCCCATAAAGGGACCCTGCCTGAAACCTGCTGGGAGGGTTGTTGCCAGGTTTCAGAGGGTGGCCTCCACAAAGGGCAGTTGGCTGTCTTGCACATGCAGGAAGTGCCTCTTAATTTCCCTTGCAGTGTGACATCCAATTTGCCAATTTCCATGGCACTGGCAACATGGCAGTGTGGTGGGAAGACAACTTACCCACACCTTACCCTGTCATGTGCCAACCCTCCTGCCTCACAGTCCGCCATCCAGTGACCCTGAAAATTCCGTACTTGTTTCTATAAACTTCTCCATCATCAAATTGACTAACCGCTAATTAGCCTGTAATTGCCAGTTTTATTCTTCTCCTTTTTTGGACAAATGTGCAACATTTGCAATCTATTGGTTCATTGGCACCACTCTTCTGTTTGAGGAAGATTGAGAGATCGGGGCTAGAACTAGAATTATCCAAACTCCTTCCACAGATTGATTTTTTTTAATGCACTGTGGCTTTGCTCTCTAAATGCTTCGGGTAATCAATGAGAAGCACAGTGTATTCAATTAGTCCTTTGTCATTTACAAGTAACATTCTCATCGGTCTAAGTTAACTTGTTTTCATCTTTGCAAAATACCAGAAGATTCTTATGGGGGGCCTAGACAGTGTGGGATGAATCTGGAGTGACCAGGGACTAATTAGAGTTAAGAGAACACTTTCTGATTGATTTGCTATATACTAATTACAGTAAAATAATGTTGCTTCTAAAGCAGAAACAGTGCAGCCGGCTGTCAATTATAGAGAACATGTTTTTATTTATTTTCTACACAAATTCAGAGAGTGACATAATTTGCTTTCATGAGAAGTTCCCTTTGAAACAGTATCACTGGTTGCTAATTGTCCTGTCCAACTGTTAAATGTTCTATTTTCTGTCTATGCTCTTAGTGCGTGTTGAATTAATAACTTACCTCTGGTACAATTATATTTCATCTCCTGATTTAACGAAAAACACATATATACATGCCAGTAAGTAAATGATTTTTGCATAACATTCCTTTGGCTCATCTCTGGCATGTAAGCCAAACAAGCCACTCATATCCAACATGGTGGAAGCAGGCCTCTCTGGGGTTAGATTTGATATTACAATCATGCTTGTGTTTTATGCAAAATCATGTTTAATCTCAGTTGGAAATCATTCTTCCTCTTAAGAGCCCTGCATTCACAGTCTCCTCATTGAGATGAATAATCATCTCTGGTCTTCACTAAATGTTCCAGCAATATATATTTTGCTTTCAGTAATTGACCATGTCAGGACAGAAGCAAGGAGAGGAAGAATGACTCACCAATTTTATTGTGTTATTTGGATGAATATGGAGGCAGCAATTTATTTCCAATAAAACATATTCAGTAATGATTAGTAGGAAGTAGCAAAGCTTGTCAGAGAAAAGCATTGGAGTACACTCTGTCTCAAGTGGTTCAGCCAAATAATAAGTGCTAGAGACAAAGTATTCATCCATTTGGCTCTGTCTTTATCTCTGCAAAGAAGAAAGCAGAGTCTAATGTTGCAGACAACTTCATCGGAGGGAGGGTGGCAGTAAAACGTTTAAACCTCAGTTAACTCACCATTGAAACCAACATCGAAACGAAAAGAGAGAAGGTGATACTTATCTCATTTTGAGTGGGATATAATTGGGCATTTGTACATCTTTTCACCTTGCCAATCTTATTCGCTCCTCTCATGTCTTGAACTTGCCTGTTCGTACCATCATTATGTCTCTGTACCTTGCTTGGGAAAATTCTTCTAGCACTTCGATGGTGTCACTCATCCCTGCCTTGACCTCACCTCCTTTGTCACCCATCCATGCCTTTCTTACACCAGCTCACAATGCTGTCTAAGCTGGGCTTCATTCGTACATCCTCTGTAAACTTACACTCATTCAAAGCTCAACCTGCACTGAATCCTGTTCACCAAATATCCCTTGTGCTTGCTGGTCCAGCAGTGCTTCAATTTTTAAAATCTCATCCTGCTTTTCAAATCTCTCCACGGCTTCTTCCTTCTTTACTTCTATAACATCTCCCTGCCCTAATACCCTCCAAGATGTCTATGCTCCTCCATTACCTGGCCTCTAGCACATCCAGGATCTTTGTCACTCCATAATTGGCAGACAAATCCCTGGAATTCCATCCTCAAACATCTTTGCTTCCCGCTGTTCCTTTTCAGGCACTTCTTAAATCCACACACCATCTTATGTAGCTCTGTATCAATTTAGTTTGATAAATCCCTTGAACAGTAATCAGAAGTGAGAAATCTGCTCAGATATCTTTTCCATGCTAAAACAATGGTTCAGCAGGAGCTGTTCAAGGGCGGAAGAAACTACCACTCATAAGCAATTTCAATCTAATAATAAAAGAAGCTGACACAGCTCTTTGGGATGAGCTGGAGGTACAAATTAAACTGATAGACTTGAACTCAATTAATCAATTGGACTTTTTAATTGAAGTGTTGCAACTTTATATTGAGTGGTTCATGAGAAAGATAAAAGCAGAGATGTTTAATCATCAAATGAATCCTTACTTTTTTTGGAAGTAAGGAATAGTTTAATCTATTTTCAAAAATATTGCAAAAGAATCGGTTTCTAAAATCCTTCAGCACTTACAGTCATGGAGTTTTACAGATGGAAACAGACCCTTGCACTACTGATTAGCTTCCCACTTTCCCTTTTTTCACTTTAATGATTCCTAGGATGGGGAGGGTTATTTTATGAGGAATGGTTGAACCAGCCTGGGCCTGTACCCATTGGAGTTTAGAAGAAAGTGAATCATAAAGTCATAGAACAGACCCTTCAGTCCAACTTGTCCATGCCGATCAGATATCCTAAATAAATATAGTCCTTTTTGCCAGCATTTGGCCCATATCCCTCTAAACCCTTCCTATTCATATACCCATCCAGATGCTTTTTAAATGTTATAATTGTACCAGCCTCCAAAACTTCCTCTGGCAGCTCATTCCATACATGCACCATCCTCTGCGTGAAAAAGTTGCCCCTCAAATCCCCTTAAATCTTTCCCCTCTCACCTTAAACCTATGCCCTTTGGGTTTTGGACTCCCCTACCCTGGGGAAAAGTCTTTGTCTATTTACCCTTTCCATGCCCCTCATGATTTTATAAGCTTCTATAAGGTCACCCCTCAGCCTCTGACGCTCCAGGGAATATAGCCCCAGTGTGTTCAGCCTCTCCCTGTAGCTCAAATCCTCCAACCCTGACAACATCCTTGTTAATCTTTTCTTAATCATTTTCTTGCAATTATCTTTAATCAACTTGTTGGGCCATGAAATGACTCACCTCTGGGACAGGTGGAACCTGACGCCAGGCCTTCTAGTCTAGAGGCAGGGACACTACCTCTGCATGCCATAAGCCTTATCATCGTTTCTCTGTATCTTGAGAATGCATTGGTGATGTTGAATGATTTGTTAAGTTATGGCTAGGCTACATTCAATTAGAAGATGGTCCCACCTGTAGAAATGTCCCCACATTGTCATCGATGATCACCACCACTGCATTCACAATGGGGGCACAGCATTTTACGATGACTGAGCTGTATGCCTGGAAGTCTGCTGGTAAAATGGGGAGAAAAAAGTTAGGTGGGAACATGGGAAAGACAAAAATCAATGGGATTGACAGAGAGGGCAGAGCAAAAAGGAACATGATGGTTTTGGGGGTCAACTGGATCAAGAGGCTGAGCCTGTGACTCATTCTGTGAAGCACTGCCTGTGTTATTTTCTATCCTTATGCTAATGTACAACCCCTTGGCCTCCCTGGCAAGAGGCCTCAATTCCTCAATGTTTCAAGGACACTATTCAAATGTTTTTTGTGTGTGTGCTTCAACTGCTCAATGAACCCATCCAATTAATGCTTGCACAGGTTCAGTGGGACCATCCTCAGGGAAAGAAGCTGAGGTCAGTTCTGTGGCCGTTGCACTAAGAGCTTCTACACAATGAGAGATACATGCATCTGGAAACCCAGGATCAACATCAAATTCGAGCAGATGTCAAGCAGCCTTCTAATGTGATTTTTTTTAAATTTGATTTATTGTTGTCACATGTACTTGAGTACAGTGAAAAGTTCTGTTCTGCCAGCAGTACAGGCGGAACATAACATACTAGGACATACAGATCTTAAAGTGTTTAGACAGACAGAGGCATACAAGGTTATGGCTGCACAGGAGATGCACTAAGCAAGATCAACATTAGATTTGCAATTAGAAAGATCCGTTCTGTAGTCTCATAACAGCAGGGAAGGAGCTGTTCTTCAACTGTTGGCATGTGTGTTCAAGATTCTGTATCTTCTGCCTGATGGAAGAGATTGGAAGAGAGTATTGCAGAGGCTGTACAGCGTAGGTAATTTACAGCATAAGAGTCTGTATGATGTGGAGAAAATGCAAGAGAGCCACAATCCCTTGTCTTCCATGGAATGGGAAAGGGGAAGTGTTGCTATAAAGACAATAATCAGAATGGCATGATATTCAGTGGATCTGCAATGCGACACCTTCATCCACTGGGACCACTGAGGGATGTAAGTTGTCTTCTCCACATCAGTCTTCCATGTTGATCATGCCTGGGGATTTGGTGCATCACTTTATGGACAGAGAGTGCTGCTTAATTGCTGAATTCTTTGCTGTAGACAGCAGGATGCACTGAGACAGTGTGATGAATAATGGGGATGCATGAGAGCCACAGCATTGTACCTAGTGAAAACATGAAGGCAAAAAGTTAAAAAACAATGCAGATGCTGAAGATCTGTTCTGAAGAAGGGTCTCCGGACTCAAAATGTTGAGCCTGCTTTTCTCTCCACAGTTACTGTCAGACCTGCTGAGTTTCTCCAGAATTTTCTGCTTTCATTTAAAAAAATGAGGACATTCTTCAAAATGGACAGCACCTCCAGTATCCTACAGCCCAACAGCATCAGCCAGAGTAACATCGGCAGGACTCCAACATGATTCTTATTCTTTCGAATTGAGTTGCGTGAAGACAACTTTCATTGAATATAAATGTTGTGGTGTTACACAGGTCAGTGTTTCCTGGTTAATCCCAACTGCAAATACAGTTTACCAGTTTGATTTTCTCTGCTTTCTCTGTTGCTTAATAAAAGTTAAGTTTACAAACTGATGGAAGCCTTCATAACATCTGATGTCCCCTCATTCAATTATAACCAAGTTTCATGCTAGCATGGGTGCTGTGCCCTGTCCAACATGGAGGTCCTTTGGAACAAATGGCCATCTGTAAGCACCATCTACCCTCTCTGGCTCCCATTCTCGATGTCTGGCTTGTTCAGTGCACTTGGTAAGATAGGAAACAGAATATTAATGAGATGAATTGTGTGTTTAATAAGGTATTTAGAAACCTCTAATTTCACCCTTCATTGGTGACTCTCTGCAAGAAAATCACTTATCCATTCGGCAAATGCATAAAAGATGCAGCAAGTTGCTCCCAACTTCAAGATAGCCCTCAATGGACTTCTCATGCAATTCTGCCACAAATTTTATCATAGCCCACGTAGCTCAGATTCTGCCTTTAGGTTCTGTGACTACAAGTTAATGTTGCCAGGACATCTTGTGGCACAGTTTCCATTCTGCACATTACTGCAATGGTTTCCCCTTTCCTTAGAGTAACTGCTGTCTGACTCTAGTCGGCTTCTGCAAGCTGTTTTATTGGTACTATTGTATATAATACTGATCACTAAGTAAATCTCTCATTATGCAAACTATTCCATTCTACTTCACAGTTTCCTGCAAACGACTATTGATGTCACTGCAACGTTGTTGTTACACACTGTCCATTCTCAATATACCACTGGCCACAGGAAAATGCATTTATTGAAACATGCAATTAAAAGTTCATGGATTGGAATCAAATCAGGTGGCATTCTTAGTAGACACATATAAATAAATAGTGACATTCAGATGGTAAACATACATGAAGTGAGATTTTAAGGACAACTGAATATGAGTTTGTTAAAAAGATTTTTTAACTGCCATGGGCAGCACAGTGGCTCAGTGGTTAGCACTGCTGCCTCAGCACCAGGGGCCTTGGTTCGATTCCACTCTCAGGCTACAGTCTGTGTGGAGTTTGCACATTCTCCCCGTGGCTGTGTGGGTTTCCTCCAGGTGCTCTGGTTTCCTCCCACAGTTCAAAGATGTACAGGTTAGGTGGATGGGCCATGCTAAATTCAGGGATAGGGTGGGCGAATGCTCTTCAGAGGGTCCGTGCAGATTTGATGGGCCGAATGGCTTCTATCTGCATCACAGGGATTCTATGATTTATCCTTTACACAACTACTATATGATGCTACAACTCAGCGTGAAAGAAAAGTTTGTTAAGTGCTTCCTTATTTGTCATTGTCATCTCCATCTGCCTTAAGTGATCCCACCTTCACCTTCATTTATCTTTCTTTCTCCAAATATATTTATAAAAGCTGGTGTACCATTGACTTTATATGTTCCCTTCTTGCACCTCTCATGACTTTCTTTGTACCCTTTTTGTTATAATTTATACCTCTCATAATCAACCTGTTTTCGACTTTCCCCTGGATTTGTTTTCCCTTTCTCATTATGGGCATGAACAGCACAGGAGCTAACATGCTGGCTTGCAGTGCAGAGGGATACTAACAGCGTGGGTTGAATTCCTGCCTTTGCTGAAGTTACCATGAAGGACTCTCCTTCTCAACTTCTCATCTTGCCTGAAG
The DNA here is from genome assembly GCF_021869965.1 of Rhincodon typus. Taxonomy (NCBI): domain Eukaryota; kingdom Metazoa; phylum Chordata; class Chondrichthyes; order Orectolobiformes; family Rhincodontidae; genus Rhincodon; species Rhincodon typus. The sequence goes on from NC_063332.1 coordinate 165,362,516, forward strand.
CGTGATGTCCCTCAGATTAAACCACCACAAGTCGTCCCCTCCCTCTCTCTCTCTAATAAGAGAAGTGGATCAAAGAATAGTACTTGACCCCTGGCTGCACATAGGGCAAGACTTGATGATTGAGGATGTCATTTGTGGTCATAGAGTTTAATTTCCCTTGATAGTAGGGACTGCAGATGCTGGAGAATCTGAGATAACAAGGGGTAGAGCTGGATGAACACAGTAGGCCAAGCAGCATCAGCGGAGCAGGAAAGCTGACGTTTCGGGCCTAGACCCTTCTTCAGAAATCGGGGAGGGGAAGGGTGTCCTGAAATATATACACCTCCGCTTGGTTCGCACTAAACAACTGCACCTTCCAGTCGCGAACCATTTCAACTCCGCCTCCCATTCCTCAGACGACGTGTCCATCCTGGGCCTTCTGCAGTGCCACAACGATGCCACCCGAAGGTTGCAGGAACAGCATCTCATATTCCGCTTGGGAACCCTGCAGCCCAATGGTATCAATGTGGACTTCACAAGCTTCAAAATCTCCCCTCCCCCTACCGCATCCCAAAACCAGTCCGGCTCGTCCCTGCCTCCCTAACCTGTCCTTCCTCCCACCTATCCCCTCCTCCCACCTCAAGCGCCACCCCCATCTCCTACCTACTAACCTCATCCCGCCCCCTTGACCTGTCCATCCTCCCTGGACTGAACTACCTCTTCCCTACCTCCCCACCTACACTCACCTTTACTGGCTCCATCCCCGCCTCTTTGACCTGTCTGTCTCCTCTCCACCTATCCTCTCCTCTATCCATCTTCCATCCGCCTCCCCCTCTCTCCCTATTTATTTCAGAACGCCCTTCCCCTCCCCCATTTCTGAAGAAGGGTCTAGACCCGAAACGTCAGCCTCTCTGCTCCTATGATGCTGCTTGGCCTGCTGTGTTCATCCAGCTCTACACCTTGTTATCTTTAATTTCCCTTGTTCCTTGCCGCATTGGACCAAAAGAATCTAAATGATGCAAGTCAACTGACAATCTAGGATGCAAGGTGGCTGTCAGGAGTAGGCCATTCTACCACAATATCCTGCAAAGTAAGCTGCCACAATGCCAGTAGCAACTTCATCATGCCAAAAAATTTTATACCGAGTGTGGACTGACTGTAAAGTCTGTATCAGGCTAGCTGGTGCTCCACCTGGTGGATTAACTGTTATTGCAGCACTTCCGCTAAGTTTGACATGATTCTACATACCACTGTTTCTGCGAAGTTCACCAATTCTGGGTCACTAGCCCAAGATTCGATGCTCGCTTAGATCTAATTGCAGGGAAAGGAAGATAAATTTCATAGAATCCCTACAGTATGGTAGCAGGCCATTCAGCCCATCAAGTCCACATCAGACCCCCTGAAGAGCATACCACCCAAACCCATTCCCCCGACACTATCACTCCACTTTTCCCTTGGCTAATCCATCTAGCCTACACATCCCTGGACACTATGGGTAATTTAGCATGGCCAATCCACCTAACCTGCACACTTTTGGACTGTGGGAGGAAACCGGAGCACCCGGAGGAAACCCACGCTGATACGGGGACAATGTGCAAACTCCACACAGACAGTTACCTGAGGCTGGAATCAAACCCAGGTCCTTGGCGCTGTGAAACAGCAGTGCTGACCACTGAGCCACCATGCCGCCCTGGCACCTAACAAGATGTTCCAAGTGCCTTTATAGCTAATTGAGCACGTTTGAAGTGCAGTCTTTGTTCTAAGCAAAGGTAGCCACCAATTTCCTCATTGAGAATTCTCACACCAAATACGAACAGGTAAACTATGATAGTAATAGATAACACAGGTGGTGCTGGAGGAACACAGCAAGCCAGGTAGCATCAGAGGAACAGGAAAGCTGATGTTTCAGGTCAGGACCCTTCTTCAGGTAAACTATGATAGTAATGTTGGTTTAGGAATAATTATTGACCAGAATACCGAAAGAACACCCTATTATTCTTTGAAACCTGCAATGGGGAACTTTAATTTCCACTTCAGCAACAAGACTGGGCCTTGGGATTACTACCTTCTCTGACACTGCATGTAAGCATTTGTTCAAGGCTCGAGATGAACTGCATGTGAAGTGTTTGGACGCAGAGGGGAGAGCACCACCTCTGAATCAGAGCTGACACATGGAGATGATAACAGAGTAACAGGTAGTTTGCAGCTGAGGCTGCACACCCCCAAGCTGTTACATGACAGAGTATGCCCATCCAATGATGATGACAATAGTGGTAACATACTCATGCAATTTATGTTGGGTTTTATTGTTCATCAAGTCACTTGAAAGGCAGCTACTTATTAGCAGAGTGAGTGCTCAAATCTGCGCTCACCAGTGAATGTTCTCTTTGGGTGGGGAGGGAGCAGGGGATGCTCCAGGTGACGTGACCTTGATATTCATAGCAATGGTTTGGGTGGTAGAAGATTGGAACCAAGTCAAGCCACGATATACTGAGGGGGCTGAAACTTACTATTTTTTGCTCAACTGCAATTTGCGTCAATTTTTTTAGAAGGATTTTCATCACAAGTAGAATATCCAACTCACCTCATTAACTAGCTAACCTGCCCCAATGGCATCCATCATGCCCAATTCTATCAATATCTTACCATGCAGAACAACAGGCCAGTCACTGGATATCTGTTGAAAGACCAACATCCGTAGCACCCACACCATCTTTGAGAGGCTGTTGTGCTCCTGGACAAGCATTGGCAATATGGCATTGCCCCTCAAATCATAGCACAGCAGCCAGAAAGCCGGTGGCTCACTGCAAGTAGCCATCAATCCCTTGCTTGTGGAGCCCCATTCTCTCAGCTGTGTTACTGTTTAGTCACGAACACATACTGTACCTGACTGCAGCTACATCCCATTTAAAAATCCTCTCTAAGTCACCGCTACTCTGTCTCCAATGCCCAATGGCGACCTGCATCTTGTCATTGGCCAGTAGAACAATGGGGTGGCATGGTGGCTCAGTGGTTAGCACTGCTGCCTCACAGCGCCAGGGACCTGGGTTCGATTCCAGCCTCGGGTGACTGTCTGCGTGGAGTTTGCACATTCTCCCCGTGTCTGTGTGGGTTTCCTCCAGGTGCTCCGGTTTCCTCCCACAGTCCAAAAGATGTGTAGGTTAGGTGGATTGGCCATGCTAAATTGCCCATAGTGCCTGCGGATGTTTCGGTTAGGATGGGTTAGACATGGGAAATACAGAGGTCAGGGAATGGGTCTGTGTGGGATGCTCTTCAGAGGGTCGGTGTGGACTTGTTGGGCTGAATGGCCTGTTTCCATACTGTAGGGATTCTATGACAAGCAATCAGGCAATTCCTAACATTAGCTCCTATTTACGGGCGGCCAACAGGAAAACAATGAAACAAATGGAGGCTGCAGTTTGTCCCCATGATGCAAAACAAATGCTGGAACCATGTCTAACGATTACTTTACACTCCATAAAAACCTAAAGAACTGCGGATGCTGTAAATCAGGAACAAAAACAGAAGTTGCTGGAAAAGCTCAGCAGGTCTGGCAGCATCTGTGAAGAAAAGATCAGAGTTAACGTTTGAGGTCCGGTGACCCTTCCTGTGCTGTCAGACCTGCTGAGCTTTTCCAGCAACTTCTGTTTTTGTTCCGACTTTACATTCTACGATTGTCTGCTGCACCCAGCTCTCATCAACTGGAACCGGGAGTCCATCAGCTCCTGTCTGGCTTGAAGCAACTGATGCAGCTGACCTCTGACATGTCTTCATAATTTCCTCATTCTCCTCTTCCATGGAATGTTGCTCCAATTCTTTAGGCTCCCCAGCATCTGTCACATTGCCTTGTTGCCCGCTCAAAGTGGACAGTGCACTGTGCACCAGGATAATGAGTTCCATCTGGCACCTCCAGACTGGTTCAGGCAGTGAAACCACATCCTCATCTGTCCCATTGTTTGCTCCACCATGACCACGGTTAAGGCATGGGCAGCATTGTCTCTGCGTTGTGCATTGGTCAGGGGCTTACACAATGGGGTCACAAGCTGTCTCACACTGGGTAGCCCTTGTCCCCCAGTAACCAGGTGCTTGAGAGATCTCCAGAAAGTAGGAGTCCTGGCAGTTGCCAGGGTGGTGGGCACACGTCTCAAGGAAGTGGAACGGCAATCACAGATCACCTGGACATGAATCAAGTGGAACCCCTTCCTGTTAGTGAACTCTGCAGCATTGTGATACAGACCTCTCAATGCCATGTGTGTGTGCAGTCAATAGCACCCTGCACTTGGAGGAAGTCAGCTATGTTTCTGAATCCTATTGCTTGCGCTGCAGCACCGATCTAGCCATGGGGGAATGAGATGAACTGGTGTCTTGCACAGATGGCATCAGTCACTGTCCTGATGTATTTGTGGATGCACCACTGGGCGATCTCATACAGATCCCATAGAATCCCTACAGTGTGGGAACAGGTCCTTCAGCCCAACAAGTCCAAACTGACCCTCAGAGCATTCCACCCAGACCCATCCCCCTGTAATCCTGGAAGGAGCCAGCCACAGAGAATTTCAAAATGGTTGTTACCTTCATAGCTACTGGGAAAGGATGGCCACACACTTTTGAGGCTATCACATTTTGTTTCAGCATCCTACACAGTTCTGTACCAGGATATAGAATCTGCATCAATACTTATCTTCCATGTCCCCTTTTACCTCACTCTAGCTCCACAGTCAATTTCCACCGATTCCCTTCTAATGTGGAGATGTACTATTGAACTTTGTCTCCAGCTAACCTCCCTGCCCCAAACTTCAACATTGCACCTTACAGATGCCTACGCTGCTCCTCTACACTCTCCCTGTGGAGGCCACAGTGATGGGTGCTGTCGATAACCCCCCATCGTGTAGCATACAAGGCTCTAAGATGCTGTTAGGACTAACCCCGCCCCCACAATCTTTATTGTGCCCCTCCCCACCCCCCACCCCATCACCGTCCTTGTCCCTATCTCTACAAAAACCTCTGTTTTCCCCCACCCCGACCCCTTTTTAAAGTGATTGCCCCACTGCCACTACAGGCTTCCCTTGCAGATTCCTGAATGATCAATGAAGGCACTAACAGCACTATATTTACCTTAGGGCTCTGACAGACTTTGACAAACAGCCCCTAGAAATGACTGACCAAACCCCTGACCACAGTCTTTCCAACTCGCTGATTGAAGATCTGAGATTCCCCTGTCTGCTGCTGATGGCCCTACAGCACCGAACATTGCCCACTCACTGTACCATGGTTGGATATACCCTCTGACAGTGCCCAACTCAAACGGACAAATGATTTTGACCAAGCCTCTGGACTGCGTGTAGACTGTGTCCTGAGACCCCTAGACAGACAGCAGCCCCTTCCCTCGATGGAGAGAGGTCTGGATCCCACCGAGTTACCATTATGGTCATTTGGTTGAAAAGATGTTTACCACACAGGCAGCTGGCACAGGCTACAAGGGTTGGATTGATGTCTCGTTGTGCTATGCAGCAAGACGTTGGCCCCTCTCAATTCGTCCCTGCACCCCTCCCTCTACCTTTCCCAGAAAAATCCCTTCTGCCAAGCAGCCTGGCCATGTGCCTGCATAAAAGAGCACATTCCCACAGCATTACTGATAGCTTTGGCTCTGGCTGTTTAATTGTCATGGCACAGCATGGCATAGCATGGCATGGCATGGCAATGATGCTGCAAGCATGCAAGTAGGCACTAAGTGAGTAAGTGCACAAACAGCAAATGTGCAGCCCAATGATGCAGCCTGGTCCAATCGATGAGCTGGGTGCCTGTCCCTGCACAAAGTGTCCTTGCAGAAGCCTTTCAATGCTGGTCACTGATGTCCCTTGCAATGAAAGTCTGTGCTTTCTAAACAGCCTGTAAGCTGATCGGAGAGGTGCCCTGAAGTTTGTGAGGAGTTGGCAAACGTCAGATGCCAATGCCCACAGACGAGAGGGATGTGCATCTTGTGGCTATGGGCTGTGCCCTGAGGTACAGATTGATGGTGAGTAACACAGAGGCTAATCATAGCCAGTGGAGAGCTGAAATCACCAGGTACCCGCTCTGAACTCCACGTTGAGGACTGTCAACGTCTAGATGTTCTCAACGTTTGGGGCGTTTGATGAGCTCAAAAGCTGAGTGCTAATGTGGTGAACTGCAGGTGCTGAAAAGGTATTTAACAAGATATAATCCCGCTTAGTGGCAGCTTGTTACTCATTGCCTCAAGAGAAACTCATCTCACCACTCAACAAATGCATAAAACATGCAATGAGTTGCTCCTGATGTTGAGATAGACCTCTCCAGACTTCTTATCTGAATCTGCCACAAATCTCACCATAGCCCACATTGCTCAGACTCCTATAAGATCCCGTCAGCAATGGATCTTGCCCTTTTAAACAACAGACATCTTATCCTCGATAATAACAGAGATATTTAAAAGATCAATGTAGGTGTGGAGAATGGTAAGCAACAATCAACTAGCACTTTAGAGATTACTTTCTTAAACTGTTACACAAAGTAATTTAATTCTGTTGGTATTTGTTTAAATAAAGCATAATAGATGAGGTATTTGTCAACTAAATGAATGAATTCTCAATGTAATTTATTATGACAACCAAAGTCATCTTCCGCATACCTAACAGTCTGTAATCCCTGAATTGTTAGTTGACCATAATTTACCATTTTTCAGCATTCCACCTCTACATTAATCTGGTAAAAACTCTGCAGTCATTTGTAACATTGGTGTTTTGTTTTTGGTTACTTACTTCTTTCAGTCCTACTTTCATATGCCGGTCTTGTATGAAGGTATATATTCAGGGATAACTGCATTTAATTTTACACAAGTAAAACAGGACTCAGGGGAGCCCAGCCACCCATCTTTAAAATAATGAAATAAGGTAGCTTCCCAAAGACAGCTTGGGGAGTGAGCACAGATTTTGGCAAGGTAACAAAAATACTTGCAAGGGCTGAGGCAAATTACAGGCCTGAACATTTCTCCTCTTCCTCACCTCTCTGTGAGTATCTCTGACAGAGTTTGAAACAAAAAGTAGTCAATTCTGGCTCAGGGTTTGAAAAGAAACTGTTGAGAAAAGAGATTGAGGTTGCAGAGAGATCCATTCAGTCCATATGATTCAAGCAGTAGTTAAAAACAGAGAATAAAGATCATGAGTGGGTGAAGGGAATGAGCCAGTAATGCATAGACTTTGGGATGAATGTGATAAAAGGAGGAATGGGCATAATGGTCCAAACGACCAAACTTCATTTCCTTACGTTGTTGTATTTTTTTAAGGGCAATTAAGAATGGGCATTAAATACTGGGTGAGCCAGCAACACTCACATCACTTAAATGAATGAAAACATTAATAAATCTTAATATGTTTATCATTAATATACTTAATACATGTTAATAAATCACATTACCCAAATGATCTGAACTGAAAGTATGAAATTTATGTTAGGAATGGAAAACAGTTATAATTTCCCCAAATTCATTGGGCACAGACACTGTACTAAAAGAAAATATACCAAATGTTATTGCCCAGTTGAAAACAAAAAGTAAACAGTACAATGATCACTGAGCAGCAGTCCTCACAGTGATAGCAACCAAAGTCAAGAACTTGGCTGAGGGAGCATTGAGAAAAGTTCAGTGGTCAGTCAGCATTGATTTACCAAAGGCAAGTCATGTTCGTCTCAGTTTCTCTGATCGTACCGCAGTCTCATCCACCGTCTATGAAGGAACCCATGGAGGCCACCCATGATAAAGCAAGCTCACGTGTTTTCCAACTTAATTTCCACGGAGATAATTAAATATTGGGAAGATCGTAGCCATTGCCTTCAGTCTCTGCTCCAAAATCTAGCTCCCTGGAGGTCGTGTGGGACTAAAGCAGACGACAGTTCACGAGCTTGCTGTAATATTTGCCTCCAAAATAAGTTTCTGACAACAGATTGGCACTATCATTAAAACTGATTAATTCTATCTTTGAAAGTTCACTGGATTTTTCTGCTGCCTCAGCACATCTGCAGCTGAAACCCAAAAATTGTGCTTTTGTTCCAGCTAGACCTTACTAATCCAATGCACTTCTCGCTGGCCTCTAGAAGGCCAAATATTCTACCCTCCAAAACCAAGAGGCAAAAACTCTGCTGCCTGTGGCTTCACTTGCACTTAGTCCAGGTCACCTATTGTGTCTATTAAGTTGAAGACAAGAGGACATTTCTTCCCTCAGATGGTCATTTGTCATCAGAACTCTCTACCCCAGATAGCTGTGGAGTCTGGTGCATTGAATATATTCAGACAGCTGCTTGGACAGCCAAGGGCTAAAAGCACCAGACAGGAAAATGAATTTAAAATTGAGATCAGATCAACTGTGATCTAATTGAATGGCAGAGCAGGCTTGGGATTGTATGGTGAGATTGTATGTCTTATTTCATACTTAGATAAACCCAACAAACCCACTAAATGTATATGTTCAGAAAATAAGGTTATCCTTTTGAAAACTATGCATGATTGGACATTTCTAAAGAAGGTCACCAATCTCTAGGCCTCGATGGATAATGTTCCATGATGATCTGCTGCACTAGTTCTCCTGTGCTGGTTTTAAGTCATTCACCTAGATTTGCATATGGTGAACAATATTTTTGACCATTTTAAACACGGACAATCCATCCCTCAAACCCATTTGTGATCAGACTGTCACAGCCAGTTCTTTCCTCACTGATACTGAACAAAGCAGTCTTAACCAGACCATAAATGAGCCAAAATCAAGCAACAAAGCTGTGCAGTGAATCTCACAACATTATCAGTAATAATCACTGGAGAAACTGGGCCAAAACAGTGTGGAACTGGAGGAACACAACAGGTCAGGCAGCATCAGAGGAGCAGGATCACTCCTCTGATGCTGCCTGGCCTGCTGTGTTCCTCCGGCTCCACACTGTGCTATCTCTGACTCCAGCATCTGCAGTTCTTGCTATCAATGGAGAAACTGGACTTTCCTTCTCCCCAGGGCAGGGGAGTCCTAAACTAGACTGTGTAGGTTTAAGGAGAAAGGAGAAAGATTTAAGAGGGACCAGAGGGGCAACATTTTCAAGCAGAGGTTGGTGCATATATGAAAGAACTGCCTGAGGAAGTGGCAGAGGCGAATATAATTATAACACTTAAAAGACATTCAGATTGGTACATGGATAAGAAAGGTTTAGAGGGATTTGCGCCAAAGGCAATCAAATGGGATTAGTTCAGTTTAGGAAACCTGGTCGGCATGGACAAGTTGGGCTGAAGAGTCCCTTTCCATGCTGTATCACTCTATGGGACAATTTAGAGAATAAAATCAGAAACATTTAGATCCTCTGGTCTTAAATTTTTTTAAAAAAAGAATTCTTTATAAATAGGGAAAATGTGCCAAGAAGCTGTACTTCTTTAAAATTCACTCAGAGATATGGCCATCGCTGGGTGAACCAGCATTTCATGCCCTTGAGGAGCTGGTGCTGAAAGCTGCAGTCTATTTGCTGGAGATACACCTGCAACACTTTTAGGAAGAGAGTTCCAGGATTTTAACTCAGCAATACTGAAGGAATTATATTATATTTTCAAGTCTTTGTGGAGAGTGACCTGGAGTACCCCATGTATCTACAAGTCCTTGCCCCTAGATGGTAGTGGTCACAAGTTTGGAAGGTGCTGTCTCAGAAGCTGTGGTAAATTTTTGCAATGCATCTTGTACATGGTGCGCACTGCTGCTACTGAGCATCAGTGGGAGAGGGAGTGGATGCTTGTGGATTTGGTGCCAATCAAATAGGCTGCTTTGTCCCAGATGGTATCAAGCTTCTTGAATGTTGTCAGTGTTGCACTCATCCAGGCAAGTGGGGAGTATTCCATCACACTTCTGACTGGTGCCTTGTAGATGGTGAACAGGCTTGAATGGGATGTTAATGCAATGTATCTCAGACCCTAATGAGGCCTTAGAAAGGCAAGACCCTGGTCCCACTCCAGAGAAATGACTGTGAATGTGACAGAACATAGAACATAGAACAGTACAGCACAGTACAGGCCCTTCGGCCCAAGATGTTGCATCGACCTATTATCCTACTAAGATCAAACTACCCTGCATACCCTACATTATACTATCATCCATGTGCCTATCCAAGATTCGCTTAAATGTCCCTAGCGTATCGGACTCCACTACCACCACCAGCAGTGCATTCCACACTCCCACCACTCTCTGTGTAAAGAACCTATCTCTGACATCTCCCCTATACCTTCCTTCAATAGTGCTGATAATTACGTGCCCTCTTTGCCCATCCCCATAATGGGGCAAAAATTCTGCCCTGTGTTGTTAGGGCAACTGTACTTCAGTATAACTTATATTACAGCGATTGATAAATTGCTTGATCTTGAGTGACATATCCAATGCTAGCATCATTCTAGTTAAAACTGAAATCATCATATCACCTTATGCCCCATTGGCAAGTTCAACCACTCCCTCTTAAAAAGTTTCAAGGGCCACTGTTAGTTTGTCCTCTTGTGCAACCTTCCATCACTAGCATTGCACAGGTCAACTCCTTCTTGGTAGAAGGTCAGGGCTCCCTGTTTTTACACCTCCCAAACATCAAGACACAGGTATGGCCAGTGCAGACCATGAGGTAAAGTGATGGTTTGGATTCTGACAGTAACCTATTGCTGTTGAAAATTCATTAAGAATCATCATGAGGCACCGATGCAAATAAAAAAAGGTCCAATCAACTTGTTTTTAAAAAATACTAACCAGTCCCTGGAAACATAGAAAATAAGAATAGGATTAGACCATTTGGCCCTTCAAGCCTGCTCTGCCACTCTGGCTGATCACTCAACTCAGTCCACTGCATCTCCATACCCTTTGAGCATTTTAGCCCTAAGAACTATATCTATCTCTTTCTTGAAAACATTCAAAGTTCTGGCCTGAACTGTTAACACTGACAGAGACTTCCAGAGGCTTACCACTCTGTGGGTGAAGAAATTTCTCCTCATCTTAGTCCTAAATGGCCTTCTGTGTGTCTTTCAACTGTCACCACTGGCTCTGAGTTCCTCAGTCATCAGAAGCGCCCTTCCTTCATTCACACTATCTTGTCCTGTTAGAATTTTATCGGTTTCTATGAGATCCTCCCTCATTCTTCTAAATTCCAGTGAACATGGTCCTAATTGATCCAATCTCTCTTCATACGTCTGTACTGCTATCCCAGGAATCAGTCTGGTAAACCTTCACTGCATTCCCTCTATTGCTAGAACATCCTTCCTCAGAAAAAGAGACCAGAACTGCAAACACAATACTTCAGGTGTGGCCTCACCAAGATCTTGTACAATTGCAGCAAGACATGCCTGCTCACTTGAATCCTTCACTATGAAGGCCAACATACCATTTGCTTTCTTCGCTGCTTGGTGCACATGCATGCTTAGTTCCAGTGACGGGTGTATAACACAAGTTTCTTTACACCTCAATCTTTCCCGAGCTAACGCTGTTCAGATAATAATCTGCCTTCTTGTTTTTTGCTACTAAAGTGGCTAACCACATGTTTATTCAAATTTATCTTTCATCAGCCATGCATTTGCCCATTCACTCAGTTTGTTCAAATTGCAATGAAGCATCTCTGCATCCTCATCGCAGCTCACCCTCCCATCCAGCTTTGAGTTGTCTGCAAACACACCTAAATAATCTAAGTCCTGAATATTTTTTGTGAATGGCAGGATCCAAGCCCTGATCCTTGTGGCATTCCACAAGTCACCATCTGCCACTCAGAAAAAGACCTGTTTATTCCTTCTCCTTGTTTCCAGTCTGCCAACCGGTTCTCTATCCGTTTCAGTGCACAGTCCTCAATCCCCGACACCTTATTTTTTCTTAGGTGGGACATTATCGAAAGACTTCTGAATGTCCAAAATTAGCCACATTCACTCGCTCCCCATTATTAACACTATTGATTACCTCCATTAAAAACTCCGATAAATTTTTCAATCATGATTTCCCTTTTGTAAATCTATGTTGACTGTCTAACCTCGTCAATGCTTCCAAGTGTTCAGCTATTAAATCTTTTATAACAGACTCAAGTATTTTCCCTGACGTCATGCTAACCATGTATAATTCCCGATTTGCTCGCCTCCACCTTCTCTTTTTAAATAACAAGGTTACATTAGCTACATTTCTTCCAGACGAATGGTTCCAGAGCCAATAGAATTTTGAAAGATGACTACCAATGTATCCTCTTTTCCTAGGGTGACTTCTTTAAGTACTCTGGGATGTAGATTATTGGGCCCTAGGGATTTATTGGCCTTTAATCCTATCAAGTTCTCCAACACCATTTGCCTATGGATTTCCTTCAGACCCTTCCTCTCACCAGACTCTATGTTCATCAACATTCTTGTGGCATTATTTGTGCCCTGTCAATAATGTAAAATTGAGGGCTGTTATGGGGCAGCAGTAGTGTACCTACCTCTGAACTAGGAGCTCCAAGTTTAAGCCCCACCTGCTCCATAAGTGTGTAATAACATCTCTAAGCTGATTGATTGGAAAATATCCACAAAGTGCTAGTGAGTAGAACTCTTGTGGTACTGTAGTAGAGATCCTATCTTTGGGACAGAAGGCCTGGGTTCAAGTTCCACCTGCTCAAGAGGTGTGTAATAACATCTTGGAACAGGTTAATGAATAAAATATCTAGATTGGATGTAGTACTTGACTTTAAAATGATAAATAAATAATACAGGAGGTGAAAGGGCTCTTGTGTCACAGTGCTAGTGTCTCTACCCCTGAGACAGGAGGCCTTGGTTTAAGTTCTACCTGCTGTAAAGGTGTATAACATCTCTTGATTAGAACATATCTACAAGGTTGAGAGGGACGTAAGATGCTAGGCAGGTGGAGGATGCCCGCAGTGTGGTGGCATTTAACTGAGGTGCAAAAGTGAAATTAGAATTAGCTTTATTGCCAAGTTGAAAAATTTACAAATTGCCACTTATGGCACCATCTTAGGCACATAGGTACTTAGGCACACATTCTTATGTACAAATTCTTTGAGAAAAAAAATGAGGAAAATAAAATTTAAAAGTTCAGAATAACTCTCCTTCCAACGCAGTCCAAGCCTGTACCTAGCCTTTAGTCTGTGCCAGGCCTTGACTCCAGACCACACTGGGCTTCATCTTGAGGCTCTCAAGGCTAGGGAGACCATTCTGGAATCATCTTGAGGCCAGAAGGCCATGCTGAGGTCACACTGGGCCAAAAGGCCGCATGCTAGCCTGCTAAGGAAATGCCACTCTGGACCACTGAGGGACCATCATGCTGGGTCAGCAAGATACCATCATACCAGGCCAGGAGGCTGCCACATCGAGTCGAGAGATTGGCCATGCCAGGCTGGAGAGAGACCGCCACTCTGGGTCAGCCCTGAGGCCGAGAGTCCAAGAGCACGCTGAGGCAGGGAGTTCAGGGCATTGCCAAGAAGTAAGAACCAAACAAAAAAGGGCAAAAAGAAAATAAACAGATGAAGAGGAAACCTTAATTTCATTAAGTTGGCAACAATAACTGTGCGCCAGCAGAATGGTAAAGCTATATACCAGGTGGCTTTTAGCTCCCCTAGTATAATTATAGAGTTCTGGATTAGACTGGCAATTTAGCCTTCCTATACATAAGCGGAACAATGCAGCCAGCTGCTGGGTGCAGATTAACTACATTATGAAGTTACAGTATGGGGGCGCTAGTTTTTCAGTTGGAATCCTTTCCCAACGTAAAATTGCCTGCAGGAAATTAGATAATTGTTGTTCATAAGTAACAGGTGCATGTATACAAATTGAAGACATGGCTATTTTTGGATGGTATGTACGGTACGTTTAACTGCACTAACATTCCTTTCTGCAGGTGATGGTTGCGACTGTGGGAAAGTATCGAGATCGGAATTTTTCTCAACGAATGATTTGGCTAAACTATATTTGTCTTTGCTGCTGCTTTCAGGGTAACTCAATCTGCTTGAAATGTGAAACTTGTTAATAAATGTGCAGGCTTTGTAATGTACACATGGGAGAGAGGCAATGACCTTTAGAACATCCTTTGAATACCAGAAGAGAGAGATAATGAGGTATTAATCTAGAATCAGAGTAGCACGGGAAGAGATCAGAAACAAAAACAAAAAATGCTGCAGAAATTCTCCGCACTCAGAACAAGAAGGGCTGGAGACGATAACTCTGCGCGATCTCCACTAACGCTGCTAGACTTGCTCAGCGTCTCTGGCATTGTCTGAGTTTGTTTCAGATTTCCAGCATCTGCAGTAGTTTGCTTTTATTACAGGAAGAGGTAATTTGGCCTAATTGTTGCTTTCGATTTTTGGAAGAACTATACCTTCAATTCCATTACCCTGTGCCCTTTTCTTATAGACCTGTAAAGATTTCCTACCCACGCCTTCCAAAGGTTCCCGTGGAATTGGTTTCCATTCCATCAACCATTGTGTGACAGTGCATTCCAAATCATAACAACTAAAGAACAATTTTCCTGATCTCACCAATTGAGATTATCTTAAAGCTGCTTCACCTGGCTACCAATCCTTATACCAGCGGAAGGAATTTCTCCATGTTGATGAAAACCCCTCGTTAATTTCAGCACTATCCCTCCCATTAATCTATTCCTAAACGAAATTTGACCAGGTGCCGCGTAAGAAGTTATTCATACAAAATTGCTAAGGAAGGTAGTTTTGAACGAGCATCTTGAAAAAGGCGAGCAAGATCGAGAGGTTTGCAGAGATTATCAGAGTTCAGGCCTCGGCAATTGAAGATAAGACTGCCTGATGAAAATTAGGGATGAACACGAAGCCAGAATCTCACTGGCTGTAAGTCTGGAGGACGTTACAGCGATAAGTAGGAACAAATCCATGAAAGAATTTGAAAGAAATGATGAATATTTTTAAATATAAATATTGCTGGCATTTGTAGTAGAAGGGCTTAGAAGTTACTTTCTGTAATGATTGTAATGAGACCAGTCAGCTGAACCTCAGGGAATATGAGCTCTCTGATTGGGGCTGTTCATCTGGTCCAATCAGGGAGCCCTGACTGACAGATATAAATAAGATTGTCAGAGATACCTGAGAACTCTGATAGTTGACTCGATGAGGCAGTACGAGAGTCAAGGATTCTTCATGTGTAAATAAATGGCGACTTGTTGATGGGATATTGACCTCTGTGGAGTTATTTCAGTGGTGATGAGAGTAAAGCACGTCCTGAAGAAACCTGCTTGCAACAGTTGTCTTTGAGTTGTGTTAAGCATTTCTTGCATCATGCCTTTGTTTGGGAAGATTGATTCATTCGACTTTGCCATCGAGGACTGGACCCAGTATGTGAAAAGATTGCATTACCTTTTTTTCCAGGCAAAAGGCATTATGGCAGATGAAAAGCAACAAGTAATTCTCCTGACAGGCTGTAAAGCTGCAACTTTTTCTGTTATTAGGAGCCCAGCATTCTCTGAGGCACCAGATACTAAAACCTTTCAAGAATTGACGGAGATAGTTAAGGAATATTATGATTCATGCCATGCTATCGGTTTTACTCAGCAATTCGAGGACCATATTGGGATTTTTGACAAGGTTAAGATGACTGTCAGAAGCATGTGACTTTGGTGTAACCCTTAATGAGGTGCTGAGAGACTGTTTGGTATGTGAGATTAATGATGTAACCATGCAAAAGCACCCACTGGCTGAAGACCAACTGGAATTCAAACAGGGTCTACAACTGGCTTATTCATGGGAAAATGTGCCAAGTGGAGCAAATGAGTTGCAGGGTATTCCGATGAAAGTGGACACACTTGCCAGTCCAACAGAGCTTGGGGAACACCACTTAAGTGCAGGCAATTGCACAGCTGCACTCCGGGCATATCCAGTACAGAGGGACTCTAGGTCAGCCCACAGCAAAACCCCAAAACACAATGAAGCCTTGGCCAAACAGTTAAAATTTTCTTCAGGTTCGTGGCCAGCAACCCATTGTAGTTACTACCAGCATGTGGATCAAGTCAGCTAAAGAGCCCTACCAGTCCTAAAGTGAGTAAGAGAACTCATAGGCCAGCATCCAGGAGAGTTCATAGCCTGGAAAGTCCACCTACATCTGATTTGGAATAGTTAAATTGCTTAGCAACATGCAAATCAGAACAAAGAATAATAAACATCTGGTTAACTGGTCATCCAGTTTGAATGGAGGTCAATGCCAACACTCAGCCCAGCTTTTAACAAAATTTGCTCTGGACTCCAGTCCTTAAGTTTGTACAAGACCTCAGCTTGGCTGAGAACATATACCGGGAAACCTTTATAGATTAAGGCTACAACTTCAATTCCAGTCTC
The DNA here is from genome assembly GCF_021869965.1 of Rhincodon typus. NCBI lineage: Eukaryota > Metazoa > Chordata > Chondrichthyes > Orectolobiformes > Rhincodontidae > Rhincodon > Rhincodon typus. Next base: position 165,378,824 of record NC_063332.1, read on the forward strand.
TACGAAAAGCAGCTGGTTCAGTTATCACTGAGTACAGTAAATGACTCAGGCCCAAGCTTGATGGGGTGAAATTGGTTTTGAGATATTCACCTAATATGGCTCAACATCTTTCAATATGAATGAAGTCCTAATTAAACACTCAGAAGTCTTCCGGAATGTCTGGGAAATACCAGAGGAGCCAAGGCCACCTTGCATGTTGACCAGGAAGCAATTCCATGATTCTGCAAGGCCCACCCAGTGCCATTTGCCTTATGGACAAAAGTAGAGGCAGAAACCAGAAGGCTGGAGAGTGAAGTAATCATCAAACCAGTCCAGTTTGCGGAATGTGCAGCAGTGACCATACTGATTTTAAAGCCTGGTGGATCGGTTCGTCTTTGTGGGCATTTTAAACAAGTGGTAAACCACTTCTTGCAGCTGGATAAATACCCAATCACCCACATAGAGGATTTATACACAAAGATGGCAGTGGGGGCTGTCCTTCATGAAGCTAGACATGAGCCATGCGTACTTGCAATTGCATTTAGACGAGGGTTTCCAGAACTATGCTCCAATTAATAACCATAAAGGCTTGTACGAATTTTCAAGCCATTGGGATGTTGTCAGCCTGTTCACTTCTTCAGCGGACAATGCAAAATATTTTGCAAGTTCTACCTCAGGTCGCCATTTAATCACGGGGAAAACTAAGAAGGAGCACTTAGAGAACTTGGACATAGTTCTAAGGCAATTTTCGAAGGCAGGCTTACACCTAAGAAGGGAAAAAAATGTGTATTCCAGGCCCCCCAAGTGACCTACTTGGGCTACATAGTTGACAAGTTACGTCCCATTGGAAGATAAAGAGAGGGCGATCAAAAGTGCCCCTGTTCCACATCTCTCAAAGAGCTTACGTCATTTCTTGGGCTGATAAGTTATTACGGAAAGTTCATACATAACCTGGCCTCTTTCCTGGCATCTATGCATCAACTCCTAAAAAAGGGTCAACCTTGGAAATGTTTGCTTTCAGTGAAGTAAAGAAACAGCTGTCATCATCTGAGGTGTTGGCACACTATGATCCCAAGAAAGATCGGGTATTGAAAATGCAACGCTTCCTGTACAGCATCGGGGTAGCATTAGCTCATAGGTGGCCCAATGGAGAGGAATGTTCAAAGGTGTATGCATCCAGGACTTTGGGTAATGCAGACAGTAAATATGCCCAGATAGAGATGGAAGATTTGGTGGTCATATTTGGAGTCAGGAAGTTATACCAATACTTTTAGGGATGAAAATTTGTGATAATAATGGACCACAAACCCTTACTGGATCTTCTTAAAGAGAACAAGGCAGTTCCACCCATAGCTTCAGGCTGCATTCAGCGGTGGGCTCAAATACTAAGTGTTTAGAACAAGTTAGAACACTGTCCAGGAGGCTGAGTAGTGAATGTGGATGCATTGAGCTGCCTCTCATTAGCAGATACACCACCATTTGTACCACCAATGGAAGGGTCTGTAACGTTATTATATTTTCTGGACACCCTTCCAGTCGTAGATGACAATATCAGACTTTGGGTGCAGAAACATCCAGTCATGTTAAAACTGAAACAACTGGTGGTGATGGGACAGAATGAAGGGCCGTCAGAGCTAGAATTGAAACTTTTTGGATCCAGACGGACCAGTTCACAGTAGGGGATGGCACGCTAATGTGGAGAGCAAGAGTGATTGGCCTGAGCAAATGTCGCCATCAAATACTGGCTTAACTCCACCAGGATGATCCAGAGGCTTCCAAAGTGAAGACGTTGGTGAGAAGTTATGTCTGGTGGCCAGGCCTGGAGCAGACATAGTCTCATCGGTGGGGCAATACCCAGAGTGCCAACAAGGACAACAATTACTGCCAGAAATAGTAAGTTTCTGAAGAAGGATCCCAACCCTAACCATCAGCTTTCCTGCTCCTCTGACGCTTGCCTGGCCTGCTGTGTTCATCCAGCTCTACACTGTGTTATCAACAATTACTGCCAGCAGTTCCCCACCTCCATAGGAATGGCCGGGTAAACCTCAGACTCAGTTTCATGGCGACAATGCAGGTCCTTTCATGGTCTCAATGTTCTTAATCATTGTAGGCCTCCACCCAAATCGGCTTGATGTGCATAGGGTCCATTCATCAAACATGGGGACAACGATAGAAAAGCGGTGCACATTTTTTTCAAACCACGGGGTCCCTGAAGTTTTGGTCACAGATAACAGGCCATCGTTTACCAACAGGGAATTTGGGTACCTCCTAAAGTCAAATGGGATTCAACATATAAGGACTGCTCCATGGCACTCATCATCCAATGGCCTGGCAGAAAGAGCAGTTCAAACTTTGAAGGCTGGTTTGAAGAAACAGCCTACAGCCTCACTGGATACCAAGCTGTCATGGTTCTTATTTGATATAGGACCACCCAGGGATAGCACTGGCAGAGTTGCTAATGGCAGAAGACTCTGCACCAGGTTAAGTGTGATCTTCCCGAGCCTGGCGGGGGAGGGTGAAACAGCATCAGGGACTCCAATGTCAGACACAAGACTCTTCCAAGAGACGGCTTGATACGGGGGACAAAGTTTGGTGTAAAAATCACGGAAATGGCCCCACATGGGTAAAAGGCGAGGTTAGTGTAATGGCAGAACCAAGGACATATTACTTTTGGCTAGGTGCAACGGTCCTGATCAAGCATATTGACCATATGAAAGCTGTGAATTCGCAAACAGTGCCTTGCCTCTTGGAAGAGTCTGAAAGGCTGCCAGAACCCATGGGCTCACCGTCTCCATCAAAGGTTGAACAGTCCCCAGATTCCGAGATGAAAACGATGGATGTAGCTGCTTCAAGGCCTTTGTCGCCGGGAGTAGAGAGTGAAATTCCACTGAGGTGCTCCTGGCGTGAGAGGTGAGCTCCTGTGCGTTACACGCTGCCTGCATGGATGCTAAGTCAGAGGGAACTGACCTGGTGGCAAAACACCCCAGGAGGTTTCTTCAAGAAAAAGGACCGGCCTATGCCCTCAGACTCTGGGCAGGGATGTAATGGTAACGGGGTCAGATAGCTGGACATCATAGGGTATGAGTTCCCTGATTGGGGCTGTTAATCTGGTCCAAACAGGGAGCCCTGGCTAACAGGTAAAAATGGGTGTGCCAGAGATACTGACACTCTAGCTGACTCTGGGAAGAAGCTGTACTAGAGTCAAGGACCCTTCATGTGTAAATAAAGGTGACTTGGTGACGGGATACCAGCCTCTGTGGAGTTAATTCACTTCCCTTAGTTGAAGGGCCAATAACAAAGGGGCACAATTTTATGATAAAAGGCAGGAGGTTTCGTAGGGATTTGAGGAAAGCTTTTCTCACACAGAGTGGTGGAATCTGGATTGAGCTAACTGAGAGGGCAGTAGAGGCAGGAAACCTTAAAATCTTTAAAGTTCTCGTGGATGCACACTTCATTCAAGGGTATGGGCAGGAAAGTGGAATCAGTGTAGGTAGGATAGTGTAGACTCACGGGGCCGAAGGTCCTCTTGTGTCGTGTATGACTCTCTAAACAGTGCACATTATTACACGAAGTGATGCATTGTCACATAACCTTGCTCTCTCTTGCAGCCTTGTGGCAAAATGAAGCTGCAGTAAGATGTTTCTTCAGTAAAATTAATATTTTCCCGAAGTCAGAAGATTCTCTACATATTGTTTCTCAGCACAATGTGACCGAGAGTATTATCGATGAAGTCAGAATGATGGTTGACGAGCTGTTCCTGAAGCATTTCCACACACTCAGGATAGAACACTGAATGGTTGATTTTCCTGTGAACTGGCCTGCCGTTGCCTTTGTCTGTCTCCTTCAGATATAGAAAATGGTTTCCTTGTGCTGATGTCAGCAATACAAGAAGCCAATCTGCCAGGGAAGAATGTAAAACCAATTTCTCCAACAGTGCTCGTTAAAGGAATTTTGCAATTGCCAACAAAGACTTTGGCAAATAACTTGAGTCCTCTTCATTTATGCAGGATGCTAATGTCATTGTTGCTGTCAAAGAAATGTTCTTTGACAACAATGATATCTAAAGAAATGCTCTTTTCTTTCCCCAGTTACATTTAAATGAATCAATAACCAGAATGGCAAGACATTAAGCTAACTCCATTTACAGCTCAGCTGGATGTTGGTCCATCCTAACGAAATTTATAACATTCAAAGAAGCCTATATGAAGCAATGCTCTAGGGGAAAGGGGAATGAGATTTTAAATAAATGGATGGGAACAGGCAGCTGTATAAGCCAACCCATGTAATGTTGACTATGTAGTTTCTTTTATATAAGGTAGAATATTGATGAGCCATTGGTGGGGGGGTCTTCCAGGAAGCCCTCTGAACCACATGTACATCAGCTAATGGCCGGACCCTCCTGTGAATCTGAAATCAAGACTCTGAGGGACATAAGTCCTAAGAACTAATGGCCAATAAAAGGCCAACAGCTTGTGTGCTCCACAACACCACAGTGGGGCTATGGCTGCTCCAGGAGCAGCATCCATTAGAGTGCCAGAATCAGGGGACAAAGAAGGTAAGTGATTTGGGGAGGCAAGCTTCTTGAGTTGGTGGATTGCACAGAGAGGTAGTTAGTAGCAAGGGTAGGAGGGTGGGTTCCAGCACACAGTCCCTGCCTGAGGACAATCCCATGATCACCCATTGATTGTCTCTGTTCATGAGATCACCACCAACACCTGTCTGTCCCTTCCTCAACTAGGTGACAGGCCTCCCTAACACTGAACACTGCATGGCAACACACCAGCGTGCAACTTGTTTCATTCATTCATGGGATGAGAGCACCACTGGCTAGGCCAGCATTTATTGTCCATCCCTAATTGCCCAGAGGTAAGTTAAGAGTCGACCACATTGATGTGGGTGTAGAGTCATATGTAGGCCAGGTAAGGATGTCAGTTTCCTCCCCTAAAGGACATTAGTGAACCAAATGGGTTTTTCCTGGCAATCAACAATGGTTTCATGGTCATCATTAGACTCTCAATTCCAGACTTTTATTGAATTCAAATTCTGCCATATGCCTTGGGGGGATTTGAACCCGGGTCCCCAGAACAATATCTGCATCTTTGGATGATTGGTCTAGTGATAATACCCCTAGGCTGTCACCTAAGCTAGTCCTAGTGATTGCAGCCTGAACCTCTTAATATTTCCACTTTGGGCCACTTCAAGGCCTCATTTGATGGTGGACGGAGCATAGATCATGGACCATACCATCTAGGATTTCTTGCTGGAGGTGGGAAGATGTTAGGATTTAGTAACGCTATCAAATGAACTAGGGAATTGCCCCTCCCACATCCAAGCTCGGTGTGTTCAGGCAGCTGGAGCTTCTTCCTATAGATTTAAGTGTCTGTTAACAGAGATCACCAGATTGAGTTAGAAACTGGAAGATCAAACCACTGTAAACAATGAGCATTCAAACTAAACTCATGCTGTGCTAAAGAAATGCTGCGTTGGTGGAGATGCTACGTTTCAGATGAGATCCCTTTCTGGTTGCTCAAGTCGATATGAATGATTTCGTGGTACTATTTAAAGAGAAGCAGGAAAAATCTCTTTGTGTTCTGACCAATTTTTATTCCTGGACCAACACCCACCCAAATTATTAACTGATCATTTACCTCATAGTTCTTTGTAAGATCTTGGTGTGTACAAATCGCATGCTGCAATTGCAAGAAACAACAATGGTTGCAGTTCCAATATCATTCTCAGGCTGTGCTTTGGAGTGTAATAAGAATGTGAAAGACACTTTATGATGCACATCTTTATGCCTGTGCAGGTATCAGGTGAACGGAATGTATCTATGGATGGCTCCTCCATTGCAAAGATTCTGGCTGGATGCTAAAAGAGATCATTAATCTTTATGAAAGTGGAAAAAACTGCGAACGCTGTAAATAAGAGACAAAAATATGAATTGCTGGAAAAGCTCAGAAGGTCTGGCAGCATCTATGGAGAGAAATCAGAGTTAACATTTTAATGTTTCAGGTTGAGTCACCCTTCCTCAGAACCTCAGAGTTCTGAGGAAATGTCACTGGACCCAAAACATTAACTCTGATTTCTCTCCACAGATGCTGCCAGACCTGCTGGCGTACCCTTCAAAAAGCAAAAAAAAAGTTGTACATTTCCTTTCCCAATTCATTTTAAATTGCTCATTTCTCACTATGTTTTCCTGATTTTAAAAATCTCCAGGAGACTTTCTGCAACTGTTGCACCACCCAACTTGGCACCAGAGAAACATTTTTCGGGGAAGTTTAAGGGCTCCAGGAGCAAAATGTTGATCTTGCAGCCGCTCATAATACCGACTAATATTCAAATTAATCACCTTCTCATAAATAAAGTTTAGACAGTTCTAGGGCAGGTTTCGTCTACAGAATAGGGTGTGTCAGCAGCTAAGCTATTTTGTGGGAGTGGAAGAGAGAGGGGAATATAAATATGATAGAAATGCTGGTAACTGAGAGAAATACAGCTGTCAACTGATCACATCATCCCATGAAAAAGTGCACAAAATTTTCATTATCTATGTCAGACGTATCTCAACCATTGCTAGGCAATAAATTGATCCTTGCCGGTGTCACCCACATGCAACAAGAGTCAAAACTCACATCCTACAGTTTGGCACAATGACAATAATATTTACTGTATGTAATAAGATTCTGTCCAGTCATGGAACTAGAGTCTATTGTAGCAGGGCCTGGCTCAGGCAGAATTAATGACTCATGGCCATTACTTATCTGAGCCACCAACTAGAGAAAAAAGCATTAGAATTCGGAATAAGAACCTGAAACAGAGAGTAGATTGATGAAGTTGTGAGATATTCATTGACTTATTATGAACAAGTTGCCTGCAGTGATTATTAATTGCGGTGACATTGCCTCTCCACTTGTGCATAGTTCAGTGAATCCCAGTTTGATGGACTGCATTGACAGAACACCAGTGGAGGGCTGATCGAAAGGAGTAGAATAAACTACTTGCTTTCCCAGTGTAACAAAATTCCAATCAAATGGGCCTTAGCTTTCAGTGTTTGATGAAATCCATTTTTTGTACGCATTTTCACTGTATAAGCCAGCAATCTGTCAATATCGTGACATTGCAGGAACATGGTGTTCCAATGATGTTGCATTCAATCCCGCCTAGGAACTAGGACGGAGCTTGTTATGAGTTTTCAATAGGTTGTTGAAAACAGTTCTAGGGTCGCTGAACAACAGTTGAAGAGTCAGAATCAGTTCTTTAGTCAGTTAATCAGATGGAGGGCTGCAGAGGAATAAGCTCCAGGCAGCAAAAGTGCTGCTGTTGCCTGTTCTACTGAAAAGGTGGCTCATAGTGACTGGCTGTGTGCAGTAGGCTCGCAGGAATAAGTCACAGGAACTGTTTGAAAGTTCCATGAAATTTGTACAGTAGGTGTTGGATTTAAAGCTCAGAAAAAGACTTGGGAGCCATGGCACTCGAAGAAGCCTGTGAACAATTAATAGCTCAGTACTGCTGAGAGGGTGCCTAAAGGAAGCCAACAGTTACTTAGTACAGCTGAGAAACATTATATCATGGAGACACCTACGAACAGTACCAGCTTGGTAAAGCTAGCTGTAGGTGGAAAAGTTGGAATCGTGCCCGTGAATTAGTGTTGAAGTGCCATATCTACAATCCAAGGGAGCACAGTCCCATGAAAGGAGATTGAACTACCCGGATAGGAGTAGTCATTGAGGAGCTCTGAAGCTAGGTCTTTGAAAGTGAAGAATGAGACTCCCTTGTAGAGGAGACAAAGTTTTAATGAGGTTTGGTGACATACAGTATCACCAGTGTCCAGTGAAGGATGGAGCAGATTTACAGCATGTTTGACCCCAGTTTGCCCACAATTATCTCCTGCTAATTCTGAACATTAGAGTACAAATTGTATGAACATTGTACATTGTTTTACTGTTCTAACGTTGTATTGTAAAGTCTATCCTTACTTGTTCAAAACCACATAACCTTGTGGCTTTATTTTCCTAGTGGGACCTAAGGCCACACACTTTGTCTAATTTTAAATATAAGTTACTGGGCCTTGGCTAGATCATAAAAACATTTTGTGGTCTGATCTGGAATCATAGCAAATGACCTGATTCTGTTATGGTATGGATTATGCTGATCTTCTCACAAGCTGAGACCAGAATTCTGATGTTTAAACAATGTTTATTAACAATGTGTACATGAAGTTGAGACAGCTCCATGCTCTGAACTGGTTCCAACCTTCCAGCAGTGTCCTAGCACATGATACTAAGATCACAGTTACATCACAACATATCTCAAAAATGTAACTAATTATTCATTAAACCCTATCTTTACAAATCCCTTAAGGCATTTCTGACTTAAATAAGAAGTCATTTCAGGAATGCAGTTTCCGTTGATATTGATGTTACTTGTCATGTCTGAACAGGTATCACGACCTTTGTCCCATTCATGTGACATTCTGAAACTCTGTATTGGCGCCAACACAGCCAAAGGCTACACTGAGACTTTCACTTGGTGTGCCAGAACCAGTTCATTGATTAACCCATCTCTGCGTTTCAGTTGCATTATAAAGGAATTTCTGAAAATATTTAATTTTCAAATAATGTTGTCATGCTGTACCATTCCTGTTAAATGATAGATTAACGAAAAGGTCCATTCAGCCCATTGGGCCTGCTTGGTGATTTTATAAGATCAGGCCTGATCTGATTGCAATCTCAAATTCACAGTGCTATCTAAACCATCACTTACTTTTCTAAACTCTAGCAGATACCAGCCTAACCTGTCCAAGCTTTCATAGAACATAGAACACTACCATCTCCAAGGACAACATGCTCAAACTATTGGACCTATGCCTGACCATCCACTTCACCTTCAACGACCAAACCTATGAGCAAATCAATGGGACACCCATGGGATCACCTATCTCTGGACTCATAGCAGAAGCAGTGATGTAAAGACTGTAAAGGACTGCCCTTCCGCAAATCCAACCTAAACTGTGGATACGCTACATAGATGACACCTTTGTCATCATTAAATTGACCAAATTAGAAGAGACACACAAACTCATAAACAACACCCTCACCGGAATAAGATTCACCAGAGAGGAGGAGAAGAACAAACAACTCCCATTCCTGGACGTCACGGTAGAGTGCAAGACAAATGGGGAACTCCAAACGAAAGTACACCGTAAAGCCACACGCACAGACCAGGTACTGAACTTCAATAGTAACCATTCCAGCGCACACAAACGAAGCTGCGTGGGAACACTGTTTAAAAGGGCAAAAGCTCGCTGCAGCAACACGGAACTACACCAAGAGGAGGAGGAATACCTCTTCCAAGTGTTCAAGGATAATGGATATCCAAAGAACTGGGTCAGAAGATGCCTAGATGAACAGCATCAGAAAGATTCTACACTCCCCGACACACTCATCACACTACCCTACATCAGGAACACGTCGGAACTCACCACAAAACTCCTATGACCGCTGGGCATCAGAGTGGCACACAAGCCGACGTCAACTCTATGACAACTGCTCACCCAAACTAAAGACCCACTCCCCACCATGGACAGGACCAATGTCATCTACAAAATCCCCTGCAGAGACTGCGAGAAACACTACATTGGACAAACAGGAAGGAAACTAACGACAAGAGTACATGAACACCAACTGGCTACAAAAAGACATGACCAATACTCACTCATCTCAATCCACATGGACAAGGAGAACCACAACTTCAACTGGGACAACTCCGAGATCCTGGGACAGGCTAGGCAGAGACAAGCACTAGAATTCCTGGAAGCATGGCACTCCATGAAGCATGCTATTAATAAACACATTGAACCCGACCCCATATACATTCCACTACGAAGGAAAACCAAAAGTGAGGCAATCCGTCTCAATGGACCCCAGAGTTTAAAAACCAGGCAGGAAAACACACCCACACTTTATCGGAGGCTGCACTGAGGATGTTACCAAGCACGGTAATGAAACGTCTGCGAAACAACAAACCAGCTCGGCGTGCCAACCAACCTCAACACCCACAACCCGAGCTACAGATCTACTCCAAAACCTTATAGAACACTACAGCACAGTACAGGCCCTTCGGCCCACGATGTTGTGCTGGCCTATTATCCTACTAAGATCAAACTACCCTGCATACCCTACATTTTACTATCCTCCATGTGCCTATCCAAGAGTCGCTTAAAAGTCTGTAAAGTATCTGACTCCACTACCATTGCCGGCTGCGCATTCCACACGCCCACCACTCTCTGTGTAAAGAACCTGCCTCTGACACCTCCCCTATACCTTCTTCCAATCACCTTAAAATTATGCCCCCTCACAAGACATTATATGTCCTTATAAGACAAAACGCCCATTTCAGCATTGAACTTCTCTGTACTTCCTCCAATGTATTTACATTTGTGCTTAAATACATTGACCAATACTGTACACAACACTCCAAATTTTGTCTCATCAATGTAAAAAAATTGCATATAGAATTGGGGCATTATTTGTTCTACCGGGTGCAAATATTTCATCAGTTTCAAATCTTTGTGCATTTTATTGTAGTGTGGTATTATCATGGATTTAGGTGGTTGTGCAGGTGAAAGTGCACAGAATATCATGTTGTCCCAAGAATTTTTAATTCAAATTGATGTAGTTTGTCTTAAATATCTTTGTAGCAAAATCTGATCAGTCAATAAGTAATCTTCTCTGCGGTGAGACTGCGATAGCTGAGGGTTGTCCCACGTTGAGGAGTCCTATCACAACAGTCACTTGGGAACTCGGTGAAACTCATTTCTGCACCTAGAGCTCAACTTGTGAGCAAGGTACTTGTGGGACTGAAACCATTGGGAGTGAGATTGATCGTGCGCACTGATGTATAGCAGATGACAGTGAATTACTGTTTTCCAGCCCGAAAACAACAGGATTGGGATGTAAAGCAATCCATAATCACCCACAATTATTTCAATCCTGTCCTAAGTGGGTCCATGGAATGGTGTGGAAAAATAATTTGTCATCCCCCCACCCACTGACAGTGGATTGATGTTTCCATAGGGGTCGGAAGGGTCAGTGCTGCAATGTCTTGCACACTCTTTTCTGAATCAGTTGTTCAATATTGCTGAAAAGACACATTTTAACAAACCCTTTGATCTTACAACCATGAGGACAATTTTCAGTAAATACCAATTGTAAAGAGAAAACAACCTTTTTATATTATATGAGAAGACAGTGCAAACTGATTGACAAGGAGATTCTGATTTGTAGAGGCATTAATGCGATAAACCTTGATCAGAGGACTTTGATCTGATGGGCTGAGGAGTGGCAGATCGAGTTTAATTTAGATAAAGGTGAGGTATTGCATTTAGGAAAAGCAAATCAGGGCAGGACTTATACACTTAATGGTAGGACCCTGGGGGATGTTGCCGAACAAAGAGACATTGAGGTACAGGTTCATAGTTCCTTGAAGGTAGAGTTGCAGGTAGACAGGGTAGTGAAGAAGGTGTTTGGTACGCTTACCTTTATTGGTCAGTGCATTGAGTTTAGGAGTTATGATACCATGTTACAGCTGTACAGGACATTGGTTAGGCCACTTTTGGAATACCTCATTCAATTTTGTTAAACTTGAAAGGGTTCAGAAAAGATTGATAAGGATGTTGCCAGGGTTGGAGGGTTTGAGCTATAGGAGGAGCTGAATAGGCTGGGGCTATTTTCCCTGAAGTGTCAGAGGCTGAGGTGTGACCTTATAGGCGTTTATAAATGCATGAGGGTGAATAGTCAAGGCATTTTTCCCAGGGTAGGGAAGTCCAAAACAAGAGGGCATAAGTTTAAGGTGAGAGGGGAAGGATTTAAAAGGGACCTAAGGGGCAACATTTTCACGCAGAGGGTGGTGCACTTATGGAATGATCTGCCAGAGAAAGTGGTGGAGGCTGGTACAATTACAGCATTTAAAAGGCATCTGGATGGGTACATGAATAGGAAGGGTTTAGAAGGAAGGAAAATGGGGCTAGATTAATTTAGGATATTTGGTTGGCATGGACAAGTTGGACCAATGGATCTATTTCCTTGCTATGCAAATCTGTGATTCGATGAATCTAAATGCACCATTTAAGTGATGACTTACCATTATTTGTTTAAATTTTAAACCAGGCAGGTTGACTCAGCTTGGTCAAAGTATTGCCCTGTGAAATGTACCAGAAATTTGCAAGCACTTGCTTTGTTGAGTTGAAATACATGCAGTGCATCTAAACGTTCTTTTTGCATATTAATATATGGAGCTTCTAGTGCACACATGTGAATCAGGATATCCCACCTTGGACAGGCTGGTGACCTCCTACAGAGTTTTGGGATCGGGACACGGGGTCTCAGGATTTGAAGGGACACTGAGGGTTGGGGGGGGCGCAGAGAGCTGAGCCTTGAGAGGCCATGGGGAGAGAGAAAATTGGGGTGAGGGGAAAAATTGCGGCGAGTCCTTCAAAGGCCACAGTTAAGGGAGAAACAGCCTAAATCCACCACTAGACTGTCTAGTGAAATATGCGAGCCTGTTGACATGGGTCTTTCTTACCATCAGTTAGACCCTGACATTGGTGGGTTGAGTACATGAAGTGGGCATCAGGTGCCTACTTGACAATCAATTAGCCTGTTGATGGCCAGGCCACTATCACCATTGCTGCCTGCTGGTTTAATTGAGATGGGGTCCAATAGATTCACCAAACCCAGCTACCTTCAGACCCAATGGTGGTAGAACATAAAATGCAGCCTGTTACATTGGCACAGGGATTCTCACGTTATGCCTCGATAATGGCTGATTGAATTTCTGCGGCTCTGGATACAAAGTTCAGCAGAATACATTTGGATTATAGATGTTTTTAATTGACATGTTCAGACATGCCTTGACACACCTCTGGAACAGGTGGGACTTGAGCCTGGGTCTCCTGGCTCAGAGATAGGAACACTACCACAGCATCATAAGATCTCCAAAAATTTGGCTTGTATCTTGCTTCTATTAGGGAGTCATTTAGCGTGCAGTTAACAATCTGTAAGCACAAAGTGTATTGCTTTGCTTCATATTTGTCACAAAAGAATGAAGGAAGACATTCTGTTCATTGTGTCTGTGCTAGCCCACTGAAGGAGCAATTAACCTAGTGCCACACACAGTCTTTTCTCTGTATGCTTTTGCTTTCCAGATAAAGGAGTGATTCCATTTCAAAAATCTTAATTGGCCCTGCTTCCTCCATTTTCGCAGGTAAGGCATTCCAGATCTGAACAAATCAATTTGGTTACAATTATGAAGTTTGTTCTATTTTGGGACTCTACTTTGAAATTCAGGTTAATTGGAAGGCATCATACGACCTGTTCTACTGGCTGCCTGACAGTGAGCCTGGGTAGTTTGATTACTAATGATTGAAGGAAGGTTCAGATTGTTTTACTGGGAAGATGTAGCAGAAGTTAAGAGATAATGTCAGCAGCCTCTGAGTTTGCAATGAGCAGAAACTGAGTGTCTCAAAGTCCCAGAAAGGTACTAAAGGCATCGACTTATAAACCAATTGTGCCAAGTGCTGTCTATTTACCTCTAACGTCAAAGAGAATTGGGGTCAAAGACAGCTAATTAGCATTTTTAGTTAGTTACAAAACTTGGATTGCTCCTTGTCCTTTCCGATGTCAAATACACCTATTGCTACAATAATTATTGTCTCCTAAATGTTGCCCTATTAACACTTGATCCAATTGTCCCACCTTTCTCCCAAGAGTCAGACCTAGTAATGCCTCCTTTCTTGGTGGATTGCTGATTATCTTGAAAACACTCTAGGAATTCTTTCCCCTATCTGCTCTTAGCACTATTACTATCCCAGTCTGTGTTTGGATAATTAAAGTCCGCCAATCTAAATATTCTATGATCCTAGGACTTTTTTGTAATTTTCTTGTAAATTTTCATTCCTATGTCCTTCCCACTGGCTGGTTGTTCATAGACTACACTGAATAATGTAATTGCATTTTATTTTGTTACTTGGCTCTTCTTTTCATTCATTCATGAGATGTGGACATCACTGACAGGGCCAGCATTTACTGTCCATCCCTAATTGGCCTTGAGAGGTGTTGGTGAGCTGCCTTCTTGAACCACTGTTGCCCTTGGGAGTAGAGATGCCCACAATGCTGTTAGGAAGTGAGTTCCAGGATTTCGAACCAGCAACAGTGAAGGAGTGAAAACATATTTCCAAACTAAGATAGTATGTGACTTGGAGCAGAACTGGTGGTGTTTTCGTGCCACCCTTGTCCTGCCAGATGGTGAAAATCGGAGGTTTGGAAGGAATGTTGGTGAAATTCTGCAGTGCAACTTGTAGATGGTACTCACTGCTGCCACTCTGAGTCCGTGGTGAAGGCAGTCAATGTTGAAGATGGTACGAGGGGGTGCCAATCAAGCCAGCTGCTATGTCCTGGATGGTTTCAATTTTCTTAAGTGTTGTTAGAGCTGAACTCATCAAAGCAAATGAAGAATATTCAATCACACTCCTGACTTGTATCTTGTAGATGTTAGACAAGCTTTGGGGAGACAGACAATGAGTTACTTACCTCAAGTTTCCCAGTCTCTAAATGCTCTAGTAGCCATTTCATTCCCATCTTGTCCAGTTCAGTTTCTGGTCAATGAGAAACCCCAGGATGTTGATTGTGGGGTTTGTGGTAATGCCATTGAATGCCAAGGCATTTAGCCAAATAGATTTTATTCTTGACCACTCTGGGACATCTTCTCTCTCCATCACTACTTCATAAACAATACTGTCACCCCACCCTCTCCTTATCTCTCCTGAACAAGGGCTAAGAGTTTAGGTATGCTTTTTGTTTATAGGTTGTTCTCAGCCAAGTATTGTTGATTGTACCGAAAAGAATGTAAAAGTAATTTCTTTGGAGTGGTTTTTACATTGGAATCTTGTTCTGTGGGATAAAATACACAGTTTAGAGAATTTGAACATTCAATCACATGCATTTATTCCTCTGAGGCTAATACAGGTGTCACCGCTGACCTCTACATTGTATTTGGTAAACTGCTGTTTTGGCTTCCTGAAATAAGGAAGTGATGCTCAAGAACACTAGAGTCTATGTGGTTATTTGAAGAGATGACATTGCAAGGAGGCACAGCAGATGCATGGCAGAGATTAAAGCTCCACACTGGCTTTCAAATGAATTTTTAAAATCTTATTCCTCGTCAATATCTCATCCTTGTAAGATTTCCCATGTAGAGCAGTTGTTCCCATTAATTTCCCCTACGTGAATTAGCTCATAGCTTGTAATGCATAGTATAACTAATGTCCTTTCAGTGATTGGATACTGTAACTCTTTATACCAGGCATTGGAAACTCACTATTAGATGCTTAACTCATGGCAATCTAAAGTTATTATCATTAGAAAACCTGATAGTGAAAACCTAACTATTGATTACCATTTAAATTAGCATGGAGAAAAGGCTAGGCTATTACTTAACCACACAATTTATAATTGGGATAGCACCAGAGAAGTTGCGAGGTTTCCATGTTTATATCAGGAACCTCATATCCTCTAAATCTGACATATAAATACAGAACTAATTATAACCTGTTTCCTGATTAATTCATAGGATGTGGGTGTTGCTGGCTAGACAGCATTTATTGCCCATAGCTAATTGCTCTTGAGGAGGTGGTAAGCCATGTGACACAAATCCTTGCTTGGGCATTTCAGAGGGAGGTTGGTAGTCAGCCACATTGCTGTGGGTCTGGAGTCACATGGCAGGTCAGACAGTAGCAGACTGAATGGGTTTTTAAATCAATCCAGTATTTTCATAGTGACCATTACTGATACTTGCTTTTTATTTATTTAAACAACTGAATTTCAATTGACCAGCTGCTGTGATAGGCTTTGTGCTCTTCATTCTGGGTCATTTCAGACGTCTGCAGTACTGTTGCAGTAACATACAATGCCGAGCTGGTGCTGGAGTCAACACAGTGTGAGGGCTGGAGGAACACAGCAAGCCAGGCAGCATCAGAGGGGCAGGAAAGTTGATGTTTCGGGTTGGGACCCTTCTTTAGAAATGGAGAGGGGTAAGGGAGCTGGGAAATAAGTAGAGAGAGGAGGGGTGGGGATAGGGAAAGTGGGTGGGGATAGGGAAAGTAGGTGGGATGGTGACAGGTAGGTGCAGGTGGGAAGTTGTGGGGATTGGTCAGTGGGATGGGTGGGGTGGATTGGTGGGAGAGAAGGTGGACAGGTTGTGTCAGGTCAGGGAGGCAGGGATGAGAGGGAGGCTTGGACATGGGATGAGGCCAGGGGGTGGGAAGATTTTAAAACTGGTGAATTCTATTTTCAGGCCATTGGGCTGTAGGCTCCTGAAGTGGAATATGAGGTGTTACTCATCCAGTTTGCGGGTGGTGCCATTGTGGCACTGGAGGAGGCCCAGGATGGACATGTCACCCAGGGAGTGGGAGGGGGAGTTAAAATGTTTAGCGACTAGAAAGCGTTTTTGATTATAGCGTACAAAGCGCAGATACTCCACAAATTGGTCCCCGAGTCTACATTTGGTCTCACCGATGTAGAGGATGCCACATCGGGAGTGATGGATACAGTAGACCAGGTTGGAGGATGTACAGCTGAACCCCTGTTGGATATGGAAAGTTTGTTTTGGGCCTTGGATGGAGGTGAGGGGGAAGGTGTAGGGACAGATATAGCAATTCCTGTGGTTGTAGGAAAAGGTGCCGGGAGTGGTGGGGTTAGTGGGGAGTTTGGAGCGGATGAGTGAGTCATGGAGAGAGCGGTCCCTAAAAGGGAAGATAGGGGTTGGGGAGGGAAATATCCCTTTGGTCGTGGGATTGGATTTTAGGTGACAGAAGTGGCAGAGAATGATACATTGGATGTGGAGGTTGCTGGGGTGGTATGTGAGGACAAGGGGGATTCTGTCTTTATTTTTGTTGGGGGGAGGGGGTGTGAGGGCAGAAGTGCAAGAAATGCAAAAGATGCGATTGAGGGCATTCAATCACCGAAGGGGGGATATTGTGGTCCTTGAAATAGGGAGAACATCTGGGATGTCCAGGAGTGGAATGCTCCATCTTGGGAGCAGATGTGGCAGAGGAATTGGGAGCATGGGACCTCATTCTTGCAGGAAGGTGGGTGAGAGAATGTGTAGTCAACGTAGCTATTGAAATTGGTGAGTTTGAAATAGATGTTCGTGTTGAGGTGGTTACCAGAGATGGAGATGGAGAGGTCCAGGAAGGAGAGGGAGAGGTATCAAAGATGGTCCAGATGAATTTGAGGTTGGGGTGAAAGGTGTTAGTAAAGTGGAGAAAATGTTTAAGCTCCTCATGGGAGCACGAGGCGGCGCCGATACAGTCATCGATGTAGCGGAGGAAGAGGTGGGGGATGGGGACAGTGTAGCTGCGGAAGAGAGACTGTTCCACGTAACCTACAAAGAGGCAGGCATAGCTTGGGCCCATGCGGGTGCCCATGGCCACCCTTTTGGTTTGTAGGAAGTGGGAGGAGTTGAAGGAGAAGTTGTTCAGGGTAAGGAAGAGTTCCGTTAAGCAGATGAGGGGGACTGGTTGGGCCTGTGGGAGAGGAAGAAGCAGAGGGTTTTTAGACTAACCACATGGGGGATACAAGTGTACAGGGATTGGATGTCCGTAGTGAAGATGACGTGTTGGGGACCAGGGAATTGGATGTCTTGGAGGAGGTGGAGGGCTGGGTGGTGTCCCGGACATGGTGGGAAGTTCCTGGACCAGGGGGAAAAAGCAGACTCAAGGTAAGCGGAGATGAGTTCAGTGGGGCAGGAGCAGGCAGAGACGATGTGTCGGCCGGGGCAGTCAGGTTTGTGGATTTTGGGAAGGAGATAGGAATGGGCGGTGTGGGGTTTGGGGAACGATGAGGTTGGAGGCTGTGGGTGGGAGATCTCCTGAGGTGGTGAGGTTATGAATGGTTTGAGAGATGACGGTTTGGTGGTCAAGGGTGGGTTCATAATCGAGGGAGGATAGGAGGAGGTGTCAGAGAGTTGGCACCTGGCCTCAGCGAAGTAGAAGTCAGTGTGCCATACCATTACTGTGCCCCCTTATCCACGGGATTGATAGTAAGGTTAGGGTTGGAACACAGGGAGCAGACAGCTGCACATTCCGTGGGGGAGGAGGTTGGAGCGAGTGAGGGGGTGGAGAGATTGAGCTGATTGATGTTGCATCGGAAGTGAAGAGGTCGAAGGAGGGTAAGGGGCCTTGGGGTGGCGTCCTGGAGGCTGGGGTTTGTTGGAGGTGGGAGAAGGGATCCATAGAGGGTGGGTTAGACTCCTGGTTAAAGAAACAGGCGCGGAGGCAGAGGCAGCAGAAAAAGTGTTAAAAATCCAGATGCGTATGGAAGTTGTTGATGTATGGGTGCAGGGGAATGAATGTGAGACCTTTGCTGGGGATTGACCATCCCTCCTCAGTGAGATGGAGGTCTGGGAGGGATGGTGAATACCCTGCAGGTCTTGGAGTTGGGTTTGAGCATAAAGCTGGAGCTGAGAGTGGGTGTAGAGGCTATCTTGGGAGTGAGTGTGCGTACGGGGATAGTAACATTGATGGAAACAGAAGTGACGTTGTCGACGTCGGTGGTGGAAGTGACGTAGATCCAGGAAGGAGAGGGAGAGGTATCGGAGATGGTCCAGGTGAATTTGAGGTTGGGGTGAAGAGTGTTAGTAAAGCTGATGAACTGTTCAAGCTCTTCATGGGAGCGTGAGACAGCGCCGACACAGTCATCAATGTAGCAGAGGAAGAGGTGAGGGATGGTGCGAGTGCAACAGTGGAAGAGGGTCTGTTTCATGTTTCCTACGAAGAGGCAGGCATAGCTCGGACCCATATGGGTAGGTCCAGGAAGGGGAGGGAGGTATCAGAGATGATCCAAGTGAATTAGGTCCAGGAAGGGGGGGGAGATATCGCTGAGCTGGTGCTGCTGGAATACCAAGGGAATAGGAATCTGTGAATAATCTTTTGACACCCAGTCAATTCTCTCTCTCTTCCAATCTCTGCTCCTTACAGTCAGCCAGCTAACCCTTGAGAAATATTAGACTCATAGGACAGTTAACTCTTTCTGTATAATTTTATAGCAAATACAAAAGTATTTTTCATAACTGAATACAAATTTAAATAAGATACACTAAAACTGCAGTGCTCACTCGTGAGAAAAGAAACTGGAATCATGTTTAAAAACACGTCAAATATAAACATGTGTTTTGCAGTTCAGCATCAATTTGAAAAAGATTTAGCTTTGGTTCTGTTCGTTGGGTAGGGAGGAGAAGATAAGTCAAATTCAGTGTGAAATTCATGAATGTGCAAGTGTGATAGGTTTAAAAGAAGCAATTTGATTTCTAGTGGTTTAAATTAAATGAGTTTTGCTATCCGGAGGTTCACATCCAGACATCTCCCAGTAAACACCTGCCTGATCCAAACATAATTCTGACCCAGGTTCAAAAATGTCAATGCACCAAACCACTTCCCACTTACTTCTGCTGTGTACACTGCTGGATCCAAGCATAATAACTCAGTACTACATCCGGATCCTAGCAGCAAATATTCCCCAATTAGATTTGTATTTTTGTTGAAAGAGGAATGGCCACCATTTTAGCTCAAGTCACGTGGTATTATTTTTGGATCAGGAATTTTACAAGGAGGATGTGATACTCAATTGTATCCTTCAAACCTAACCCACTTCCAGACTTATTACCTGGCAGTGGTTGGATCTGAATGAAAGTTTGCATACGCGAAAATGCCGTGACCTGTTGTGTGTTTCCAGCCTAAACAGATTCAATTTTGGATCTCCAGCACTGGTAATTTTTCTCTTTTTAAAGCAAGTGACCAAACTGCAGGATCATGTAAGTCATTGCAAAACAAACAAAGGAAGTCCAACTATGTCAGTAATTGTGAACCTCAATCCAAAACAGGGAGAATGATCCCAGACTCCTTCACACATTTGAGGTCACTTCTCTGGCTCCTGCAGCACTGGAATGTTTCGCCTGCGGTCAACTTATATTGGACTTCCAACAATCCCTTTCCACTTGCCCCAGAAAAACCACTTCACCCTGCCTGTGTTTATGGCCTGTAGTGTTTTAAATGCTGGAAGTGCCCATAGTTATGTGAGTTTTTTGTGGATGGGTACAATTGACCTCTTTCGTCTCCTGAGAGGTCTAGAGAGTTTGGTAAACAGTTAGGATTTCATTGCATTTCTGAAGATGTACAGATTATATGAAAACTTCTACCGGGGCTTGCATGTGTTAATTCCACATCTCTCCACTGACTGACTGGTGTGAGATCATCACGGTGGATAGTGCTTATCACATTTTTCCTGATATTAACCTTTTCAGACCCATTAACAACGCTATCAAGCTGAATTGCTTATCTTCTGTAGATGGAGTGTATGTGTGCACATCTATGCATTGGAAGAGTTTGCCTGAGTCCCCTTAGGAACCACTGAAATGATGAGAATGTGACACCTCAACTCACCTCACAACATTGGACATCATGTCTAGATGAATGGTCATTGTGTCCAATATAGAAATACGAAGAGAGGCTGTCTGATCTCCACTTGAGCAATGCTGGGCAGCTAGTTCCAATTACCTTCTCTATCTATCTAAGGACAATTGGAAACCGGTGGGGTGAAACCAGGAAGTCCAGAGCAACTTTGTCATGGTGCTGGTCCAAGACATCAGCAGCACGAACAGGAAATGATGCCTCTGTGATGTCTGTCTTCAACTGCTTATGGAGCGTTTTGCATGAAGAAGAGGTTAGGTACAAATTAGCAGATCTAATTAATTGATTAGAGATAGTAAGGACTGCCGATGCTGGAGTCTGAGATAACACAGTGTGGAGCTGGAGGAACACAGCAGGTCAGGCAGCATCAGAGGAGCAGGAAAGC
>NC_063332.1:165400105-165404061 GCF_021869965.1 Rhincodon typus
GCCTGTCCTGCTGTGTTCCTCCAGCACCACACTGTGTATTCTCTAATTAATTGTTTAGTTGGTTCCTTACATGAAGGAAGGACATAGAACCATAAGTCTTGAGGTGAGTTCATAATCTTTGTGAGTTTGACCTTACTCTACCACACACATAGAGGTTCATAGATAAACATTGTAGGGTGTGAGTGTAAATGTCTGCGCCTCAGCTGTACCATTGCAAAAAGAAGCTATGAGGAGGCCAGGCAATTTGGTTGAGAAGGAAGATCTTTCGCAGGCTACACTCAGACACTTCCTCCAGAAAACCAGGAGCAGGTGCTCCACCTTACATGTCAGTGGAGAACACATTATTTTAATAAAAGACAATTATGAAAAAGAAAAGAAAATTAATTAGTGACTGTTCAAAATTGATACTGGTCATGAAAATTTTACTTACCGATGCATAGAGCAGAATTATGAGATTTATTTCTCAAGTTATCCAAGTCACATCACCAACGAACAACAAAACGAGAATATCCTCATCCCAGCATTTTGCTATAGTTAAATTAATTGTCCTTTAAAGGCATATTATGTTTCTTTAAATATTGTCTTCACCTGACTGATTTTTGGCTTCTTAAAATTAACAAGAAAATACAATGAAATGGCAATAGACTGGTATGCAAAATATTGTCATCCTCTCTTTGAGATGCCTATCATAACATCTACTGTACATGTAAATGTAAAATCTGTTTCATTGTGAGTTACTGTTGAAATATGCCAAGACTTTTCCCCTGAGGAATAGATGTGCTTTTGATTTGTGACAGATTAACTTGTGATGGGTGTAAATATGTTTCTAATACTTTGTGAGAGAACATATTGGGAAATTATGCATTCCCAGTCTTTCTCTTTCTACCTACTTAAATATTCCTTCTTGCTAAAATACTCTGGCTCACCTCTGGTCTGTAATGTAGTTAACTGTGTGATCCCCAACCCCCCCACCCCGCACCTGCCCCCCACCCCCACCCCACCCACTCTTGGAACAACTGAGTACACTTTTGTCCATTCATTTGCTCATTTCCAATTCCTTGCTCTATTTCCTTGGTTCTCACTTGCACTGTTCCTGATTCTCAACTTCATTCCTCATGGATTGAACAAACCAAGGACAGAGCCATGCACAGAATGTGACTGAGGCAGAGAGCATTAGGAAGATGGTACTGTAGTAGTTATGTCATTGGACTACAGATCCAATAGAAAGATAAAGACTGGGAATGCATAATTTCCCAATTCTTTAGGGACATGTCTTCAAATCTCGAAATGATAGATAACTTCAGTAATGGTAACTGTGACAACTATCATCAGTTGTAAAAAAATCCATTTGTTTTACTAATGTCCTAAAGGGGAAGGGAATCTGCCACCTTACACAGTCTAGCCTCAATGTAACTCCGGGTCTAAGATAATGTGTTTGAATCTTCAGGGCTGACTAAGGATATGGACTAAAAATGGGAAAAGGTACTGCTTTAAACCAAGGAAATAGTGTAAGATGATTCCATTTTCAAAAACAAGTTACTGGAACACGATGCAGCTACAACATTGCCTTGTTCCAGCAGTGAGGGGGAATTCTAGACAGAATGATCTATCTGGGAGTATTCAAGACAATTTTGCCTAGAGACAGTCCTTGAATTGGTTTTTCAATTGAGAGCAGTTATTGTGAGTTCAGGAGGGTTCAGGGTTGTAGCAATCACTTGGTTTGTTCCTGGGCAGGTAACTGCAGCCTTGATTGTGGGAAATTCAGCAGAACTAACCTATCTGCAATGCTAAGGCATCAATCTCTCTCTCTCACCTTTCTTGGCACATTATTCTCTCTGAAAATGCCTTGTTGAAAGGAAAGAGGGAATATGCACCTTTAGGGTCACTGAAAGGGTAATCCTCAACCAGTGAATAAAAGATTGAGAATCAGTGTATTCACAACCTCACCATTGATAAAAAAAAGACAAGAGTTGAAGAAAACAATTCATTGCCATATGTAATCCAGACTGGGGTGCCAGAACTGTGCTTTCTATTTCCATGCACCCCCCCCAACTTCCACACTCTCAATATTTTTGACTTGTTTCTTTGTGTGTCTGTTTGTATGAGTATGAATATTAAAGAAAGGGCAGAGTTTCAGTGATAGAATTACAGACTAGCAATTCAACTTGTCCGTTTGTTTGCCATTGGTTAAAAACAGTTTTGTGACAGTAAATAGTTATTCTCTTTTAAATGGAAAAATCTGGTGTGTGTATTCTTTTAATCTGAAATAGACAGTGAAGTAAAATTCCAGTGGTTTAATCAAATTTTCACCTTTGAAATGACTCCAGGAATAATGGGGCTTGATTTTCGGTAAGATTTGTAACAAGGTACAGATATATCATCATATTTAGTGATGCAATGCCACATGATCTTGCTCCCTCATTGCAACCTTGTGGCAAGATGAATACAGAGTAAGACTTTTATTAAACTGAAGCCGCCACCAGGTGACTCATTTGAGCTCTCTACAACAGATCTTCCTCTCATTTTTTATAACCGTACCACAATTTTAAACCTAAACTCTAAGTCTGTAATGTCAAATAATGTTGATCTTGCTTTGTGCACCTCCTGTGCAACTGTAACCTTATGTCTTGTTCTGTCTAAGCACCCTATGATCTGTATGTCCTTGTTTGCTATGATCTGCCTATACTGCTCACAAACAAAACTTTTCACTGTACTTAGGTACATGTGACAACAATAAATCAAATGTTTTCCTTACCTCTGAGGCTTCTTTGGAAGTACAATGAGATCAAGAATATTACAGAATGCAGGAAATCGAGTCCAAAATCACAAGGCTGATGTCTCTGATTCATTATTGTATTTTAATCAGTGCTGTTTTCAATCATCAATGTCAGCAATAGAAATATGAAGGGCAGAGCAGGTGAGTACTTTGTTGTTAAATATTGAAATCTATTTAACATCAGGAGTTCTGTTCACCACATACCTCAAGGTATGAAATTCTTCATTTTGAAGAGCTGTAATTGGGGTGAATTATGTCGATCACCCACAGAGTGGCTAACATTTGGGGCATTACACCTGCCCCCATGGTGGGCTGTGTGGTAAGGAGAGGGACATGCCCAAAACTCTATTCTGCTGGCCAGCATGTCTGTTTCCCAGCACTGTTCCCTCACCAATCCATGGGCCATTTTTCTGGAGCTGGGTTTGGTGGAAGGAATATCCCAGATAAGCTCACTTCACTGGCTATAGTTCACAAACCACAAGTATGGCCTGGTTGCTGTCACGATTTATTTTTCCTAGTTTAACGGTCTCAGACATTGCTGAGGGTGTACCTGAAGATGAAGGTCCCCTCTCTCTTCTTTACCTGAAAAGGCAGACTGCAGCTTTGTTTGGGTTGGAAGGCCTAGAATAGGCCCTTCAGGTTTGAGGGCACAATCACCATCCTAAATGGGGTACAAGACTTCCCTCTGGCCAGAAATTGACCAATGAAGAAAAACTCACTGCTAGGTCCCGTGACACAGTGCAGTGTCAAGACCTCCACTGGATCTTGGGCAAAACATAGAAACACAGAAAATAGGAGCAAGAGAAACCCTCTTTGATCCTGCTGTGGGTGAAGACATTTCTCCTTTTTTTTTTAATTCACACATGGGGCATTGATGGTGAGGCCAGTAATTATTGCCCACCTAATTGCCCAGAGAGTAGATGAGCATCAACCACATTGCTGTAGGTCTGGAGTCACATGTCGACCAGATTGGGTAAGGATGCAGTTTCCTTCCCTGAAGGACATTAGTGAACCAGATGGGTTTTTCATTAAACTCTTAATTCCAGATTTTTATTGAATTGCAATTCCACCATCTGCCATGGCAGGATTTGAACCTGCGTCCATTGACCATTACCTTAGTCTCTGGATTAACCGTCCAGGAATAATAGCGTGTGGAGCTGGATGAACACAGCAGGCCAGG
>NC_063332.1:165404161-165416867 GCF_021869965.1 Rhincodon typus
TTGGCCTGCTGTGTTCATCCAGCTCTACACCTTGTTATCTCAGATTCTCCAGCATCGGCAGTTCCTACTATCTCCCAGGAATAATATCACTAGGTCATTGCCTCCCCTATAACCATCTTTTTAAAAATATTGATTAATGGGATGAGGGTGTCACTGGCAGCATTTATTGCCCATCTCTAACTGCCCAGAGGACAGTTCAGAGTCAACCACATTGCCGTGGGTCTGGAGTCACATATAGACCAGACCAGGTAAGGATGGCAGTTTCCTTCCCAAAGGACATTGGTAAACCGGGTGGGTTTTTTTTTCCCTGACAATTGACAATGGATTCATGGTCATCATTAGATTCTTAATTCCAGATATTTTTTATTGAATTCAAATTCCACCACCTGCTGTGGTGGGGTTTGATCTCAGGTCCCCAGAATGTTATCTGAGTCTCCGGATTAACAGTCCAGCGATAATACTACTAGGCCATTGCCTCCCCCATAGTCAGTCCTAAATGGTCTACTGTGATCCAACCCAAACTGCAACTTTCTACCCTCATTTTCTGTCTCGTTCACAGTTTGTCCCAGATGCCAAAAAGACGGTGTGGCTGAGTCTTCCACCACAGTCTGAGAGTTCTGATGTACTCCACCCAGATTAGCCCAGTGCATCCTCTCCTGGGCTATTGGAAGGTCCACTATTCCTTTTAAACTGTGGCCTGATGCACTTTTTGGTGAATTCCAAAAGCACTACAATTGACTATTCACAGTGGGGACCTCTGGGAGTATATTGGCCAACCTTTCCAACCAATGAAAATGACCCATCTCATAACTTTGGACAGGATCAACATGTGGACTCAATGCAAGCTGAAATCTCACAGGCCTCTGCTAACCAGCCAATGAAGTTTTAATACATGTGCACATTTGAAATACTGTCGCTGATTGCAACTTTTCTCAGTGGCGTGAGAAGGTGGTTTTGTGCTAATTGTCCAAATTCAGTTGAGCTAATGTTACACCTGGATCAACGAAACTAGGTTGTCTTGGCTCAAAGAACAGAGAAATAATAGCTTAGCAAAAACAATGTTGCTCGTTCAGCTTGAGGTTAATCTCTGACGAGGTAAATTGAAGAAATAAACGCAACAACTGATTTTTTTTTTGATACTTGATTTGTTAAAAGAAAATCTTTGAGACCAACACTTCACCAGATGGAAGTGCGATTTCCCACATTAATATTCCACTGACCATTGGTCAAGTGGGTCCGTGCGTTATTGTTCCAGAAGGCTAAGCCAGTTGGTGTTTTATTCAGCACACTGTGGGTCCGGCTCGGGACTCCCCTGGGGGTGGGGGTTGGCTCCTTGAGTTCAGAACCATCAAATGGACTAGTGGACTTTGTCTTAAATTCTCTTTTTAAAAATTTTTTTTCTTCATTGTATTATCGTGGGAGGACTATTATTATTGACTTTTTATGTCTTTATTTTTTTAACTTATTTCTGTGCTTTTGCACTTTTGAAGGTCTGTAATGCTGCACTTTTTATTTCTTTATTTTCTAATGTTTTTCCTAAGAATGTGTACTCAAGAATCTGTACCTAGGTCCGTTTGTAGCTAAGATGGCATCGTCAATGGCGACTTGTAAACTTATCACTGCACTCATGTGAGTCCATGTGACAATAAACGCTAATTCAATTCAATTCAATTCAACTTGTTACATCAAGGGGAAGTCACACCTTCTGGCTTTGGCCAGGAGCCCAACACTAATGTTTCCCAATAAGCTGGCATGCTGACCATGCTACAAATTGGCATTTGATCACAGAAGAGCAAGACAAATGCTCACACGTGGTTTCACCAGGTTGTGGCTTGAGAAGGATGAATGCTAACACAGTTGGCCTTGCCTTTTATTTTCTGACTCTACTTACAACTGTAGAATTGTATAGCGATTGATAGAAATGTTTCAGCAGGGAGGAGGCCATTCAGCTTTGTTGAGTCTGCGTCAGCCCTATGCAAGTGCACCTTGAATCACTCAACTCCCCTGCCTCTTCTCTATTACCTTGTAAAATCTTTCTCTTCAAATGATTATCCGATTCCCTTTTGCAAACCCTGGTTGAATCTACCTCTGCCACACTCTCTGGCAATGCATTCCAAATCCGAACCACTCACTTTAAAGAAGAAGCTTTTCCATCAGGTGACCTCTGGGTTCTTTAGCCAAACATCTTAAATTGTTGGCTTCTGGCCCATGATCCTTCACCAGCAAGAACAGTTTCTCCCTATCTAACCTGACGAGAATCCTCATCATTTTAGCATCATAGAGTAATAGAGTCATACAGCCCAGAAACAAGCCCTTCAGCCCGACTTGTCCATGCGAACCAGTTTAGGTTCCCTAAACTGAGCTAGTTCCATTTGCTTGCATTTTGTCCTTATCCCTTTAAACCTTTCCTATCTATGTACCTGTTCAATATTTTGAACAAAATTATCAACCTTTTCTTCACTTATTGAATGACTAAATCATCGATGGAAATAATGAAAATCAAGAGTATTCAGTTAATAACTTGTCATAATTCCTAATTATTCAGTAAGTAATCAGTGATTATTTTACTAACGTACAACATGAAATCAAAGACCCTAAAGTTGCAGCTGACAATAGTTGAAATTCACCTAACTGGTTGAAATCTCAGAGGGCTTACACTCCCAACAGGAATGAAATGCAGAAGAGCTGCTTTCTGCCTGGATGCTAGGATGTAGACTATCTCCTAGCCTTGAAAAATCTTGCATTTCAATTCAAAGCCACAGCCAGTGGCTGGGAAATGGGGAGCTGGCCGTAGAAACCAGGAGCAGGAGTAGGCCATTCAGTCCTTCAATCTTGCTCTGCCATTCAACATGATCAGGGCTAATCCTCCATGTCATTTTTGTCTTTTTCTGTCTTAGTGAAGCTTATCTTGTTCTTTACATTTCCCTTCGCAAGTGGCTGTAACTGCCTGGTATTTTCAGCCAATTTTCTAAACAAGGCAACTAAGGAGAGCTAACTTACACATTGACATCAAATGTAGTCTTCAAGACTGCTGGTACACCCATGCATTTCCTGTTGTCATATGGAGGAGAGATTCTTTCAAAGACCTTCAGCTTGTCCAAGGCACTTGACCTCACTTTTTCCTGCACGTGACATGTCTCTTACAGCTTTCCAGAAGATTCAGCTTGATGCTCTGAAGTGATATAGGCCATTTGGATAGGATAGTTAAGAAGGCATTTAGCATGTTTGCCTTCATTGCTCAGACCATTGAGTGCAGAAGTTGGGATGTTATGTTGAGGTTGTACAGGATGTTGGTGAGGCCTCTACTGGAGTAATGTGTCCAGTTCTGGTTTCCCTGTTATAGGAAGGACATTATTAAGCTGGACAGGGTTCAGAAGATATTTACCAGGATGTTGCCAGGTATGGAGGATTTGAGTTAGAAGGAGAGGTTGGATAGGCTGGGACTTTATCACTGCAGCATAGGAAATTGAGAGGTGACTTCTTAGAGATTTATAAAATAATGAGGGGTATAGGTAAGATGATTGGCAGGTGTCTTTTCCCCAGGGTGGGGTATTTCAAGACAAGGGGGCATAGTTTAAGATGAGTGGAAAAAGATTTTTTTAAAAAATGAGGGGCAATTTTTCTTTTACACAGAGAGTGGTTCGTGTGGGGAATGAACTTCCAGAGGGTGTGGTGGATGCAGGGACAACTACATTTAAAAGACATTTAGATAGGTACAAGAATAAAAGCTGTTTGGAGCGAAATAGGCCAGATGCAGGCAGGTGGGGCTAGTTTGCTTTGGGATTATGGTTGGCATGGACCGATTGGACCACAAGATCTGTTTCCATGCTGTATGTCTCTATGACGATAAGAAGATGGGTTAGTATTCATCCTCTTGGGCAAAAAAGCAAGATACTTGAGTTTATTACGTTGCCAGAGATGTTAACCCCTTCACACCTCACCACCACTACATTAAGGCCTAGTAAGATCAGTTTGGCCACAATGGCAGTCAGATGGCCAAGGAGGTGACCTCCACCAATGCACAACAGGACCTTGTTGAAACTGTCTACCATGGTTGAGAATTTCACAGGTCTACTACCTTTTAAATGAAGAAATCTTTCCACATCTCAGTCCTAAATGGTCTATCTCTAATCCTGAGCTTGTGTGACCTGGTTCTGTCCTCCCCAGCCAGGGAAAATATCCTCCCTGCATCCAATCTGTCCAGCCCTGTTAGAATATTACACATTTCAATCAGATTCCCTTTCATCCTTCTACACTCTAGTGAATGCAGGCCCAGGTGATCCAATCTCTCCTCCCAGGACAGAATTACCATGTCCAACATCATTTTAGTGAATGTCCACTGCACCCCCTCAATGCCAAATAAATCACTTCTTATGTAGGGAGACCAAAATGTGCAATTCTGGTCTCCCTGCCACAGGAAGGATATTGTGAAACTTAAAAGAGTTCAGAAAGGGTTTACAAGAATGTTGCCCAGGTTGGAGGGTTTGAACTATATGGAGAGATTGAATAGACTGAATATTTTCCCTGGAGCGTCAGAGGCTGACAGGTGACCTTGTAGAGGTCTCTAAAATCTTGAGGGGCATGGATAGGGTAAATAGACAAGGTCTTTTCCCTGGGGTGGGGGTGTCCAAAACTAGAGGGCATAAGTTTAAAGTGAGAAGGGAAAGATTTAAAAGGTACCTAAGGGGCAATTTTTTTCATGCAGAGGGTGGTGCATGTAAGGAATAAGCTGCCAGAGGAAGTGGTGGAGGCTGGTTTCAATCACAACGTTTAAAAGACACCTGGATGAGCACAAGAATAGGAAGTGTTTGGAGGAATATGGGCCAAATGCTGGCAAATAGGACTAGATTTATTTAGGATATCTGGTCGGCATGGACAAATTGGATCAAAGGGTCTGTTTCCGTGCTGTATATCTCTATGACTCTAAAATCGAATGTGATGCTCCAAGTCTGATCTCATCAAGGCTGTGTATAACTGCAGCAGACCCATGCGTTATTGCTCTGAAAGGTTAAGTTTGTTATTTCAAATGATCACACCATGTGGCTTTGGCCAGGAGTTCGTAATTGTAAGTCTTCCAATAAGCTGGCATGTCAACCCGTGCTACAAACTGATGTTCGATCACGGGTGTGCAAGGGAAATACTCACAGTTGGTAACACCAGGATGGGACTTGAGAGGATTTACACAGTTAGCATGCTGCTCTGAAACCGCACACCTCAGTGGAGACAGCGATGCCTCTGTTTACATCTAGAGTCAAATGCCCCTTTCCACGAAGTGTTTGAAGCCTGTCATAGGGCCTCCTCTATGCTCATTGCTCGCTCTTTTCTTGAAAGATGCTTACTAAAGTTATAATGGTTGAATTCCCAGGGGCTATTCCTTGATAAATGCCACCAAGCCGATTGCAAGGAGGAAAATCCAATATTAGTCCCATCTACTAATAGAGTGTAATCCCAATAGAAGCTGGTTTCACATCCTTTGCTGGCCTCCTGACAGAAGAACTCACCCTGGACCCAATCATACGTAAGGCTCGAAGCTGGAAATTGCTTGGTACATTGAATTGAAGAGAAATGGGTTGAAAATGTTCAGTGTTCAAAGACTAAGTGAGTTTTTAAACACAAAATCCTTTTGAAGAATAAAAACATTAGGAGCAGGAGCAGCAATAGACCATACGGCTCCTCAAACTTCTCCACCATTCAATAATAATCTTTTACCACAACTTGCAAAACACTCGTGTGCTTCTTGAACGCAGCGATCAGGCAAAACTCCGGCAAAATCAACATCGACGCATCTGGACAACTAGAAAGCATCTCTCCTGCCAGGTACTGTTCTCTAAACACTGAAATGGCTAGCTTTTCAGGGAAGGACAGAGTAAACACTTGAAATGCACATTGAAGCTCTCTTTGAAACACGGAAGTATTGACATTAATGACCAGACGGAGCTTCCTACCATCACTCAAAATGGCGACAACTTCACCATCATGTTGCTTTGAGCCTCGCATTCAAAGATGCGGCAGAGTGGTGGCGGGGAAGGAAAGAAAAGGCAGAAAATCCTGCATTCAGATATGTTTGCTCCGAGATCCACAGGTCAAGAATTGGCTTGTTCAGTCACATGAAGACCAAGGACAGAAACCTATGATCCTGAGTAGACGTCATCCTCAATTAGAGCGACAGCCAGCGATGACCACCATCCCTGTGAGCCCTACGTCACCTGTATTAGTGGCATAGATTTCCAAATGAGCTGTGAGTATTTCAGGCCAAAAATGTCTGATTCAAATGACTTCAGGTTCACATGAAGTTCAGGAGAAGTATCCACAATTCTGATCTCTGTATATAGACAGACCTTCTCTATCCTGTCTGGCTAGGGAGAAATGTTCATGTTGCTGTGTGATTATTTGACAGGAAAAGGTAGGTAGGTGAAAGAGTTATTTTTACTTTTAAAATTGGGAGCTCAGTGGTTTTGTGAGGAGGAGGTGGCATCTGTATTCCCAGGCAATATTATTTATATTCCTGTGTGTTTATTACTGTGTTCATGTTACCCTGTGGTCCAGTGAAAGCGGGTTGAGCCTGTATTGTATGTATGCTGAAGGTGGGGTGGAGAGTAGAGTCAACTTTATTTTACCTGCTCTTTAGAAACAGTTGTGTCTGTTCTGGGTGGTAATCTAAGAGATGTGAGTTAGTTTGTGTTGAGATCCCTGCGGTTCAGTGGTGAGCTGTGCTGTTCTCACTGTAATCTACTACGGAATATAATTCTTGTTACTGGTGGCATTCACCCAGCTCTTTGACTCAGGGCCTGCTCCTGAAGTTGAATTCACACAGATATTGATCTCGATTCCAGTCCTAAACCACAGACTTTTACAGTGCAGAAGTCATCTCTGAGCATCAGCTTAGAAGCAATGCTAAACAAATCCCATTTACCCTGAGTTCACCCAGACAAGTTCATGAGAAGTTTACCATTTATCAGTACCAATGAATCACGACGAAAAATCTTCCAGATCGTCACCATTGCAGCTATCTACCATATTAAACATCCTCCATGCAAACAACTCGGTAGAACAGGCCAACTGGCTAATGTAAGCAAGATTCCTTGTCTGTCTGATCAGCTAAACAAATTGCCCAATTGTTAAGTACTTCTGATTGACAATCATCACAAACGCTAATCTATCAATGTCCCCTCCTGCTACCACACTTCAGTTAAAATACATGGCTCCTGAAACACATCCATTGCTTATGTAAACTCTTGAAGACTCAAGGAGAAAGAAGCTTACTGTACCTCACAGTCATTTTCTGAACCATAATATTTTTGCAGAACAACTCATCATTTAGCGTTTCTGCTCTGACAATATTTACATTTGACTAGAGTTATAAATATTCGCCTGACCAAACTACGTACTGTCCACTTGGTCGATTTCACTGACACCAGGTCTCATAGCCCTCAAAAAATAACTTATATGTGGTAATATTGCCGAAAGTTCATTGGCATCCTTAGCAGTGTTCTCCCAAAGTAGAAATGGAGACTGAGTTATGTATTCAGCATTATGGATGATTTACTGGAACATGATGCCATTGTAACAGCATAACCTAGTTGGAAATGGATTCTTCAAGGTATAATAAGAAATTTCAGCAAAATTATTGTTTAAAAAATTTGCTGAAAAAAAGCAGACATCATGCCAAAGCTTTCATTTTGTCGATGATGGCATTGGACAAGTCAAATCCCAGTGTAAAACCTAACTTGATAAATCATAAGTTTAATTTTTGAAGTCGGTTACTGTGGTGAATGGTAACTGAATGTATTCACGCATGAGACAGCCAATGTTCCTTAACAACAGGGGAATCACGATGGCTCAGTGGTTAGCACTGCTGCCTCACAGTGCCAGGGACCCAGGTTCAATCCCAGCCTTGGGTGCCTGTCTGCGCAGAATTTGCGCATTCTCCCTGTGTCTGCATGGGTTCGTTCCAGTTTCCTCCCACAGTCCAAAGATGTGCATGTTAGGTGAATTAGCCATGGAAATTCAGGGTTACAGGGATAGGAGAGGGGTGTGGGGGTGGAATGCCATTTAGAGGGGTAGTGTGGGCTAAATGGCCAGCTTCTACACTGTAGGGATTCTATGAAAAGAATACAAGATCATTACTAAAAAACAAACAAAGCTATATACATTCCAGTTTAGAAGCATTTTAACTTAACTAGTAAGGCATATTTAAACCTGTTCCCCAGCAGTTTCCTTTTACAGTGTTATGCCCAGACCCCAAGTAACTTTTCCCCAATTTGTAATAGCTCCAGACAGGATATCCCAAAGTATTCAGCTCCCAGGTGAGGAAGGATTGGTTATTCACAGCTCCCTCGATTGGTCACAACAAGATTGATTTAAGAAGAGTAAGTTACCTTGTGAATATCTTTCTCCAAGATCCAAATGAATCATGTTTTAAAAGGAGCCATTTTAATTTAATTAATTGAATTAAATTTTAAGCCAATTTGCAAACATGGGCATTTTGAGTATGGTCACCGCTCTGCTTGTTGCAAACAGCCAAAGGGACATGCTGTTTGACACAATCTCTCAGCATTCACTGGGGCTTTTGTACCGAGCATGACACCAACTCTGAAATTCCCACATTATGTTACTTGCTTATGAGGTAGGAAGAACATCTTTTTGGCTTCAACCATCCAACAGGAAACTTCCAAACATCCAACATTTTCTATCTTTCACTAGGTAAACAAAGATATTCAAGAAGAGTCAAATGGGAACTTTCTCCTTGTTGTCTTTGGTTTCCAATTACCTAGAACTCCTACAAGCAACTCTTTACCACTGGGAGAGTTTCCTCGTCAGCCATCCTGCAGAAGGCATTGTTAAACCACTTTGTCCATAGACATGGAAAAATCCAGTGGAAGCCCATGGTTCGACTCAAGGAACTGAGGACAACAGAACTGACAGATCACTTAATTTACAATATTGCAAAAATTCATCTTTCCACACACAGATTTTGAAATGTTTTCAAACATCTCAAAAATGCTTTGTTATTAATAGTGAAAACAGCTCTTTGATCTTCCATTTGGAGTTGCATGAGAATCCTAGATGTTACAGTTTCTGGATATCTTGGTTTGGAAGTTTAGGTTCTGGGATCTAGTAATGGGCAAGGTAGGACACGTTTCCTACTCAAAATTTCACCTTTGTCTAGTTATGTTGCAATATGTTCCAAGGGATCAGAGTGGCTCCATTCATTTAATCATCAGTAATTATGGGACCTGAGACGGAGTATGAAACAATAGAAAGGGTTTTATTTAGAAGGGCAGTAGTATAGTAACTGGTACATTGAAGAAAGGATATGCGGAAAAATTTCCTGAATGATACCTCCTATGTAATTAGGGGTTTTTCTTTATGTTGTGACAAGCGCTGCAGTGGAGCTATTTGATAAACCAAAGAAATAAAATTAATTTAATCTTTTCTTAAATTTTGGCCTCAAAGACAATCCCCAAAAGACAATCCACTAATCTAGAATAGTCTGCCCATTTGCTGCCAAAGGTAAGTACAGTTGAACTCAATCTTCCTGCAATTGACCTTTGTAAGGAATTATCATTTACATCTTTTTGCTGAGAAAATTTGTCTTTGAACATATTTGATTGATTTCTCTTTTCCCCAATTACCTGTGGCAACTTTACAGAACAAAATCTGAAACTCAGGTGAATCACATAACTGGAGTTCCACTGAAATTGCAGGAGTAGATTGTAATTCATGGAAAGAAAGAGAAGTTTTAAAATTCCTATAGTACCTCACACATGACCTCACAATGTACCCCAAAAGACTTTACAACCAATAAAACACTCTTCAAAGTTTAAGTTACTCTTATAAGATAGGAAATGTGGCAGCAATTTGCACACAGCAAAATCCCTCGTAAAGCATGAGCTAAATGACCAGAAATCAGTTCTGGTGACAAAAACAAAGTTGCTGGAAAAGCTCAGCAGGTCTGACAGCATTTGTGAAGGAAAAAACAGAGTTAACGTTTCGGGTCCATTGACCCTTCCTCAGAACATCCAGTGGACCCGAAATTCCAGCAACTTCTGTTTTTGTTCCTGATTTACAGCATCTACAGTTCTTTCGGTTTTTATCAGTTCTGGTGACGTTGTTTGAGAGGTAAATATTGAGTAGGACCTCAAGGACACCATTTCTGCTCTGCTTTGGTTTGTGCATTGGGAGCTTGACCCAGAGGTGATGAGACAAGCAAAACAATATTCTACAGTGCACCTTCAAAAGAAGTATGCCTTTACTTCTCTGTTATTCATACAATTTATATAGGAACATATGTCATGCAGTTCCTTGCCATTCAATGAGATCTTCGATGAACTGTGACCTATCTCCATATACTTGCTTTTGGCCCATAACCTTAATACTTTTGGTTAACAAAAATATACCTATTTCAGATTTAAAATGATCAACTGATCTAGCATCAACGACTGTTTGTGGAAGAGAGTTCCAAACCTCTATCAACCTCTATCAAACATCTCTCTTGAATGGCCTGCCCTAACTTTAGACTTTGCAAAACTCAGCTGTCCCACAAAGGTAATTTTTCTGAAGCCAAGTTACAATATTATATGCAGCAAGCAATTTAGAAAATAGGCTATCCCGTAGTAAAAGTGAAATAATGGCTTACATTTGCTGATCTCAACACAAGCTGAAGGAAATAAATCAATCTAGGGCCTAGTGGTATTATCGCTGGGACTGTTAATCCAAAGATCCAGGTGATGTTCTGGGGACTTGGATTTGAATCCTGCCATGGCAGATTGTGGAATTTGACTTAATTTCTTAAAATAAAATCTGAAATTAAGAGTCTATTGATGACCATGAATCGATTGTCAGAAAAAAACACATCTGGTTTGCTGATGTTCTTTCAAGAGGGAAACTGCCATCCTTGCTTAGTCTGGCCTACATGTGACTCCAGACCCACAGCAACGTGGTTGACTCTCAACTGCCATCTGGGCAACTAGGGATGGGCAATAAATGCTGCCTAGCCAGTGAATAAGTCAAAAAAAGAATTGGCTCCGTTATAACAAAACTTTATTTTCAATTCCAAACATAACTTTAAACAACTTCTACTTTACAGTTTTTTCTTTGTTTCCTTAATCTCTAGTTAATCACCGAAAATTTCCACAACATCCACATTTCACTGGGTATTGCTCTCAAAACAAGTCAGAACATTACCTGTCACTTATCACTGCAATGACTTGAGCGCAAAGTCCCAGCTGACTCTCCAGTGCAGTACTAAGTAAGAACAGTATGGTCAAAAGCTCAGGGAGCAATTGAGCACAATGAAAGAGGAATACAGCGTGAACTTGGAACTCATTATTAAGAGTGGGTGTCAGTTAGATGGTGAAAGGGCATTCTTTTTCAACATCAGTTCCACTAGTAATTATTATTAAATTGACCTAACTATAGCCCTAAACAATAATAGCAATCTAATACCTAACTGAAATGTCAGGTTTATGAGATTTCAACAGCAGACAATATCACAAACAACAAAGTCCTTCAACATGTTGAGCTCAATAGCATGGAGACTGTCCTGTTGGATAAGCATGGCTTCTGTTTGAATGACTACAGATTTGTTATCAAGAACTGTCTCAGGACAGATAACATCAGCACAAACGATGCCATGCTACCTTACAAACTTCAGCCAGATGGGTCTTCTCTCTTGGGAAGACTCTTGTGGCTGACTCCCCCTTGTGGAGCAAGGATTGGAATTTGGTTCAGCACTTTCCAAAGACATTCTCTGCCATTCTTGCAAAGATCCAACTTCTCAGAGGAAGCTCAGATGTTCT
This sequence comes from Rhincodon typus, assembly GCF_021869965.1. NCBI lineage: Eukaryota > Metazoa > Chordata > Chondrichthyes > Orectolobiformes > Rhincodontidae > Rhincodon > Rhincodon typus. The sequence goes on from NC_063332.1 coordinate 165,415,963, forward strand.
CCATGCACCAACAAGGGCAACATGACCGTCAGTTCTGTGGAAATCCATGCTGTTCTCGTATCAGACTCTTCATTTAAGGCCTACAGGATTCATTCACTTACAGCTTGCACATATTTGAATAACAAGGTATCTGTCACCAATTGAAGGAACTTCATTAATAAAACACAAAATAATTTCCTGGCAATTTTGTATGAAGTATACCACATACATTTTATGCATCTAAGGAATCATTTAAGTTTAACCACAACAATCTTAACAACAACTGGAATTGAAGAAAATGGCACTTTCCTCAATTAACAGGAAAATACATGCCTGGACTTCGTGGGAGTGATAGAAGTTTTAACTAGTACATTTATAGCTAAGTTATATCCAAAGGTCACTAGAAACCTAAGTGGCCACTCTGAGTGAATCCAGTTTTTATTCTCACTATAAACCAAAACTTAATCCTTTCCATTTGCGCTAATATTTCACATCTATCCACGTCATTGGCTCTGACAGATTTTATGTCCTGTCCCAAACCAGATAGATTGCTTTTGCTGTTAAGCTACTTGTGGTTTCAGTTGAAATGGATTAAATGGTTGTATGTGTATCCATGTTTTATACAAGTGCAATAAAATCCTCATTTAAAACAAAAATCTGTTTGAAACCTGCAGATCTCAAATCTTTAAATATGCAATGAATTTTAATTACAAATTCATGTTGCAATTTCCATGAAGTGTGTGTGTGTGTGTGTGTGTGTGTGTGTATTAGTGTGTGTTTGTGTGTATGTGTGTGTATGTGTGTGTGTATATGTGTGTGTGTGTGTGTGTGTGTGTGTGTATGTGTGTGTGTGTATTAGTGTGTGTGTGTGTGTGTGTATGTGTGTATGTGTGTGTGTGTGTGTGTGTGTGTATGTGTGTGTGTGT
>NC_063332.1:165421867-165594406 GCF_021869965.1 Rhincodon typus
TGTGTGTGTGTGTGTGTATGTGTGTGTGTGTGTGTGTGTGTGTGTGTGTGTGATGGGGCGGTGTGGGGGTTGGTTAGGCAGATGAATTTTCACAGCCTGTAGCCATGACAGCAATCGTTGAGCTATCGTTCATGCTTGTTTGTCATGAACAGACGGTTTAGGGGATTTCTTTGAGATGGCACAACTTGGCAAAGCAACACGTAAATCAACAGTGGAATACACTGCACTGTATTATCTGAGGTTACAACGTTTTAACACTCCTTTGTTAGTGTTGCTGCCCATACAAAAGCTACCGAACAGAGATAGCACATAAGCACAGGCAGTGGTCCCTAATTTTTTTTTCTGAGCTTTGTTACTATTTCTCACTCCTAAGACATCAGGGGCTTGAGTGGAATAATTTTATTCCAACCTAGCCATCCAATTCAATGGAACAGAGAGAATTAGGCAGTGTAAAATTGTGTATTGCTCTCTCTGACCCCATCCCATGCTGACAGCAGGGTTAGTGTAAAATGAACCCCATTGTGTATTCCCATCTGCTGTGCACATCTACAAATTGCCAACATACACTTGGCAATAAAACTGATCCACAACAAACCTAGCATAAAACCGTTACAGTCTTTAGGCAGACACTGACACATACTGAAAAACTGAGTTTGATTCTTCCATAACTGATGTGGCATCTTCGAGAATGGCGCAAAACCATTTCAGATTTCCAACACTGAAATAGAATTTGAATTTTACCCACGGCACTTTTGCATCAGAATAAAAGTGACTTTAAAACCTGGTAATATTCCACTGCTCATAAAGTCGGATTACATGAGCAAAGTTGGATTGATCAGGAAATTGAATGGTGAAATGTATGTCCTTGTTAAGTCATCTAAGTGATCATGACAGCGAACGTTGAAAGAAGAATTTGAGGCAGAAATCATGGTAAGGCTAATCAGAGCTCGCCATTGTTAAGGATTAACTCAATTTCCAGCAACTATTTATGTGCAATGGATTGCAAAAGTCAAGAAGTTTTTGTCCAATCACATGAAAAGGATGAAATTGACGCATTTACTAAGATAAAGATGAAGAAGTTAGGTCTTGCCTATTCAAGTGTAATTGAATCTGTAATGACGTGATGAATTTTATAAATGCTGCTAAATAATAGTCCTGGCATTGGAATCATATCTGATCCCGAGATGAGTAACCCATCACAAATCACATTAAGAACATCTATTTCCACCTCGGTAACATTACCTGACCCCATTTCTCTCCCAGCTGACTTGCTACTGAAGCCATCATTGCTGAATTTTTGGCCTGCTTGATTATACTAAAACAATCCCCGCCAACCTCATATGCTTTACCTTTTGCAAACCTGATGTCACTCAATATTCTGCTATCTGTGTGTCTTAGCTAGCACAAACTCCTGTTCAACCACCAAGCCTGTTTCTCCTGCTTTGGCTTCTGGTTAATGCCTTGATTTGAAGATTCATAACCTTAGCTTCAGATTCCTCATGGCCTCACCCCTCAACTCAAACTACAATCTATTTCAGTTCTGAGATCTCTGCTCTCCTCTAGTGTGGTCTCTTGAGCATTTCCGATTTTAATCCCATCGCCACAGTTGACCATGCGTCAGCTGCCTAGGCCCTAACCCTGATTTGAAGGAAATACTTCCCCTTTTGAGATAAAATCCTCACAATTTCCAGAGTCTCATTCTCTTTCTTCCGATTGAAAATAAAATGTAATGACTGCTCTGGGCCCCATCCTTTACCTTCTTTATGCATTCGAAGGAAACATGTTCTCCTTGTTCCATTGTTACAGTTTTAATACCTACTTTCTTTCCTGAAGCACTCTTTACTGAAGAATCCTTAGACATTCCCACTACTACAGTTGGTTTCCTGTTGAATTTCCAGAAATTGGTTTTGGTATGCCTAACATTATTACAATGGAAGCATGTGGGCTTTCTTTTATCGAGTTTTGGTTCTAACTTTCTCTTTTCTTGCTTTGCTGTCTGTCCTCTCCAAATAGTATCTCTTCCATCTGCAGATTTCCTAGTCCTCCAGCTTCTATGTGGATTTCCATAAGACTATTTCTCCACCTGTAATAGTCTGTGTGAGATATCATAGACATCTGCCAGAACTGCTTCTTCTCTGATCTTTATCATGTAATGCTCATAAAAAATAAACTTACAGGAATACTATTTCTGAATTCTTTCATAATCATATTTTAGCTAATTTTCTAAAAATGTCTGTCTAGCTTGACACCTAAACTACTGATCCCATGCCATTTAGAATCATAGTGTCATAGAAATGTACTGCATGGAATCAGACCTTTTGGTCCAATTTGTCCATGTTGACCAGATGTCCTAAATTAATCTAGACCCATTTGCCAGCATTTGGCCCATATCTCTCTAAACGCTTCCTATTCATATACCCATCCCGATGCCTTTTAAATGCTGTAATTGTACCAGCTTCCACCACTTCCTCTGGCAGCTCATTCCATACACACATCATGTGTCAAGAAGTTACCCCCTAAGTCCCTTTCAAATCTTCGCCCTCTCAGCTTAAAGGTATGCCATCTAGCTTTGGATTCCCCTACCCTGGGGAAAAGACCTCGGCTATTCATCCTATCTATGTCCCTCATGATTTTATAAACTTCTATAAGGTCACCCTTCAGCCTCTGATGCTCCAGGAAAATAGCCTCAGCCTATTTAGCCTCTCCCTAATAGTTCAAACCCTGGCAACATCCTTCTAAATCTTTTCTGCACCCTCTCAAGTTTAACAGCATCTTTCCTATAGCAGAATTGAATGCTGTATTCCAAAAGTGGCCAGTCCACTGTCCTGTTTCTTTCTTGAAAATTCTTCAATTATCTGATTAGGTTTCCTACTTGTAAATTCTTACTCCTAAATTTTAACTGATAAACTTCAGGAACAAACATAAAGTATTGAGTATTGCTTCTTTGACTGTTTTGTACTTTGCAGATTGCTGTTCTGACAAACTAGGTTACCTGTCAAAACATTCTGTAAAATTAAGGTCTAGCTACTTTCTGAAATGAGGTAACATATCCTTTGAATCCATCCCCACTAAACTGAGACACTAAACTTAGTTAAATCAAATCCCTCTTAAATCTAGTGGATTTAAGTCCTGCCAAGAACTCCTAATTGTTATGATCCTAGCTGATGTTATACTGGAGGAGCCATATTGCAGGCTGAAATCTAGCTTGATAGATTTTCTTTTAAAAATTAATTATCTTGTTTCTCACTGAAAAACAAGAATGAAATGTTGCAGTTTTAACACAGTGTGGAGCTGGATGAACACAGCAGGCCAGGCAGCATCAGAGGAGCATGAAAGTTGAAGTTTTGGGTTGGGACCCTTCTTCAGAAATGGGGAGGGGGAAGGGAGCTCAGAAATAGAGAGAGGAGGGCTGGGGCTGGGGAAGGTAGCTGGGATGGTGAAAGGTGAATGCAGTTGGGGAGTGGTGGGGATTGGTCAGTGAGGTGGGTGGGGTGGATAAGTGGGAGAGAAGATGTACAGGTTGTGTCAGGTCAAGGAGGCGGAGATGAGAGGGAGGCTCGGACATGGGGTGAGGCCGGGGTAGGGGAGATTTTAAAACTGGTGAATTCCATGTTTAGGCCATCAGGCTGCAGGATCCTAAGGCAGAATATGAGGTGCTGCTCCTCCAATTTGCGGGTGGTGTCATTGTGACACTGGAGGAGGCTCAGGATGGACATGTCACCAGGGAGTGGGAGGGTGAATTGAAATGGTTTGTGACTGGAAGGTGTTGTCGTTTGTCGCAAACAGAGCATGGGTGCTCTGCAAAATGCTCTGAGTCTCCGCTTGGTCTCACCAATGTAGAGAAGAACACATCGGGAGCAGTGGATGCAGTAGACCAAATTGACAGATATGCAGGTGAACCCCTGTCTAATGATGCAGATTTGGTCTTAACAATGAAGTAGAACTTTACAGCATACAAGAAATAAAGAATTAATTTTAATAAGCCAAACTATTTACATAAAACATGATTAACAATGTTGAAATACATGGTAAAGCTAGCCTTTTCCTTTAGTCTTCCTACAACTGAGCTTAGATTTTCTTAGCTTCAAATAACCCAGTCAGGGTTTCAATCAAATATTTCTGGTCTGGACCTTTCAAACTCAACTTCTTACATTATAGTAACTTATTTATTAACAGTCCTAAGCTCTCCTCTAGGAGCAACTGTCTTACCATTCTAGCTTCAGCTAAGCATTCTGCAAAACTAAAACCAAAATGATTCTTCTAGCTATGGGTATTTCCCCTAACCCCAAAAAAATCCGATCCTTATGAAAATGCAACATCATGCACAATTGTTTACTGTATGCACTAGTAAAATTCAGCAATTGAAAACAAAACCTCATTACTCTCTAGGACGTTTATCTCTCTTATTCTATTTTGTTAGAAATCACCATGGCTACAGAAATACTTAGAAATTAATCACTAAACCCATTCATAGACAGAAACTGTACCCTCCACCCTCCTCATGACACTAGCTCAAAATCCAAACTCTAAAATAAATAATGTTAAAATATATATAAATCACATAACTTATTTCTCATCTACCACAACTAAAATACCAACATCTGGGCCGAAGTGGCTTTTCTACAGTGTATTATGAGTTGACCACTTATGAGCCTCATTAGGCGCGAGGGTGGCCGGCTGCCAACATCTCTCCTGTTCTCTGTAAATTTTCGACAGGACAAGGATGGAGAGGAAGGTGGCAGGGAAGCCACCTGATGGGTTTTACATGCCAACCTCATCCAATTTCCAAACTGACTGGTGGGGAGCAAAAAGCTCCAGCTCAATTGGATTTATGGTCAACACAGCACAGACGTCTAATCCAAGAATTTCAGGTTTCCTCTGCTCACCTACTCACACAGACTGTGACGTACACCTTATTAAGTGGATGACGTCAATTTCATGACAATTGTTTATGTGGATTTGTTTTAGAAATATTTGTATTGGCATGAAGTAAGCTGATAAAGAGTGGCCCAGTGTTTACTGCCAAAATAACGGCACTTTCTGTTATTCATGTGTAAGGTCAGAAATCACACGACACCAGGTTATAGTCCAACAGGTTTCTTTGAAAACACAAGCTTTCGGAGCCTCAGTCCTTCTTCAGGTGTTAGTGAGAGGCGCAAGTATCTGACACTGAATTTATAAGTAAAAGATCAAACGTTCACACTATTGATGAGGATGTACAAAACAAACCTAAGATGCTGTTAAATCTTTAATCAGTTTGAAAGTTTTAATTGATTAATACGTATATGTAAATACCTGAATTCCTTTCAAGTCACAGTCCTGAGAGAACTAAAGGTTTTACTGGTGTAAAGAAGAATGACCTTTTAGACCAGACAATGCATGTTAGGTGTGAGACCTTGTTTAGAATCTGTTTGTGTTTTAGTTTGGAGTCAACTAGTAACAAACGTATAGAATTGGACCCCATGTACAAACCCATTCAGATCAAAACCGGAAATGACACTCCTCACCATAATGGACCAGACATTCCAAGCGGAGTAGAACAACATCACTTCATCGAAGGCCTCACTGATGATATCACCTAGCATGGTGATGAAACATCTGAATTAAAACAAGCCAGCTTGGTGAGCAAGTCAACAACCTCACAAACAGATACGAAACAAGGTCTCACACCTAACATGCATTGTCTGACCTAAAACATCACCTCTTCTTTACACTGATAAAACCTTTAGTTCTCTCAGGACCGTGACTCGAAAGGAATTCGGGGATTTACATACACATATTAATCAATTAAAACTTCCAGCTGATTAAAGATTTAACAGCAACTTAGGGTTGTTTAGTACATCCTCATCAGTGGGGTGAGCCTTTGATCTTTTACTTATAAATTCTGTGTCTGATACTACCTCTCTCACTGATATCTGAAGAAGGACTGAGGCTCCAAAAGCTTGTGATTTCAAATAAACTTGTTGGACTATAACCTGGTGTCATGTGATTTCTGACCTTGCCCACCCCAGTCCAACACCAGCACCTCCACATCATGGCTACCATCGACACCACCAACTGCTGGCTCAAAGTGGAGAGGATCTCCAGGACGATCACACATGTCGACACCGACATCAAGTTTATACGGAAATGTGAGAAAGCACAAAAGATCCCAAAAGGACTACAAGTCACAAATCAGTTCGAGTTGACCGACAACACTGATTGCGCTGAGAGACTTTGCTGTTGCACCTCTCACAAACTCCTCGATCATCTCGCACACCAACTCTACAGCAAGTCCCATAACCTTGAAATCGAGATAGAATCCATATTCTCAACTTGCACTCAAGATACAGCGGTACAGTTACGAGAAACTGCCAAACAGACGAGGCAATGGAACTACACCACCTATACGCACACCAAGAGCAAGAACTTGGAGAAACTTTGCATCACCACCAGCAATAACCAACTCTCCCCTGGTACAACAGTTGAACATGGTACCACCACGGGGAAATCCATTGTCAACTTATCTGACCACACCCTTCAACCAGACGAGGGCTCAATTTCTAACCCACCACCAAAATGGACCTCATTGGTTTCATGGCAGACTCAGTGAAATTCATCAGACGAATGAGACTCCGGGAATTCTTCCAAGACGTCAGCAGCAAGCCCAATGAAGTGACCAACGAACCAGATCAGTCGACAGAGAGATCCATGGGGGAACAGGCAAAGAAGGAGTTGAATTGGACCCCTCCGGAAGGCCGTTGCCCAGAGCTTGACAGGTATGCTCGAGCCATCAGAGAATGCATGAACGCCAGGTTTATCAGCCACACTCACAAGGCACCCAGGCACAACGCATCACCATTCATGCTCTCAAGACCAATCACAACATTGTTATCAAAGCAGCAGACAGAGGAGGAGCTATTGTCAGACAGAATAGAACAGACTACTGTCAGGAAGGGTACCAACAGCTGAACAACCAGGGACACTACAGACAATTACCTGCTGATCCTCCAAGAACACACCTGTCAGCTGAACAGACCGGTTAAGACTTTTGATCCAGTCCTTCAGAGTAACCCATGCACTCTCATCCCACGAACTTCCCACGCGGGGGACTTCTACTGCCTTCCAAAGATACAGAAAGCCAACACAACTGGACATCCCATCGTAAAGAGGAATGGGACCCTGTGTGAGAACCTCTCTGGCTATGTCGAGGGCATCTTGAAACCCATTGTACAGAGAACCCCCAGCTTCTGTTGTGACATTACAGATTTCTTACAGAAACTCAGCACCCACGGACCGGTTGCACCATGAACATTCCTCGTCACAATGGATGTTTCAGCACTCTACACCAGCATCCCCCATGACGATGGCATCGCTGCAACAGCCTCAGTACTCAATACCACCAACTGCCAATTTCCAGACATCATCCTACAACTCATTCGGTTTATACTCGACCATTACATATTCACTTCTGACAACCAGTTCTTCATCCAGACACATGGAACAGCCATGAGGACCAAATTTGCTCCTTAATATGTCAACATTTTCATGCAAAGGTTCGAGCAAGACTTCTTTGCTGCACAGAACCTCCAATTAATGTTGTACACCAGATATATTGACGTCATTTTCTTCCTTTGGAGTCATGCCGAGGAATCACTGATATATCAACAAGTTCCATCCCACCATCAGACTTACCATGGACTACTCTTTAGAGTCAGTCTCATTCGTGGACACACGCATCTCCATCGGGGACGGACACCTCAGTACCTCACTCTACTGCAAGCCCGTGGATAACCTCATGATGCTGCACTTCTCTAGCTTCCACCCGAAACATATTAAAACAGCCATCCCTTATGGACAGACCCTACGCATACACAGGATCTGCTCGGATGAGGAGGAACGTGATGGACACCTGAAGGTGTTGAAGGACGCCTTCATAGGAACGGGATACGATGCTCAACTCATTAATCGCCAGTTCCAACATACCACAGTAAAAAACCGTAATGACCTCCTCAGAAGTTGGACATGGGATACGTCCGATAGGTTCCCCTTCGTTGTCCAGTACTTTCCGGGAGTGGAGAAACTATGCCACATTCTTCACATCATCTTAGGTTTGTTTAGTACATCCTCATCAATGGGTTGAACCTTTGATCATTTACTTATAAATTCTGTGTCTGTTATATAGCCTTCCACTGACACCTGAAGAAGGATTGAGGCTCCGAAAGCCTCAAATAACCTCTTGGACTATAACCTGGTGTCATGTGATCTTTGACCTTGTCCACCCCAGTCCAACACTGGCACCTCCACATACATGTGTAGGTCATCAGTGATTTGATACAACACTTGAATTGTGAATTGCCTGAAGTCCTTTAGGCTTTCATAACTCTGGCCTCCTCACTGATCTATATGGGACACCATGATCTCAGGTAAGGCGTCCTCCCACTTCTCCTGCTGTTAAATCTCCATTCATGCCTGCTGACGATGCAGTCATCCTACTCAGATATCAAACAAGTCGCATCCTTTTATTAAATGGTTCCTTGATGTGTTTATGCTTTTTATATTCAGCTCTAATTGGTGCAGTGACTAGTGGTCCTGCCTCTGAACCACAAGTTCTGGGTTCAAGTCCTAGCCCAGGACTAATGACCAATGAAGGCACACTCAAAGCACAGGAAGATAAGCTGCTTCTCAAGCTGAAAAATATTGGAGTGTCAATCAACGCTATCTGTAGGTCCAGACTAGAAGAGCCTGTTGACCCAACAGCATGTACTCTCTTAGCAAACTGTAAATAGAATCTTCTGCTGCCAGTGAAAATCACTTTGTTCAAATGGAACAGATCTCAAAAGGTCGCTGTGTTATTTTAATGCATTCATTTGAATTTCTGGATATTTCAGATGTTTGGTGGGGTTGCGGAGGCAGTAAAGGGCAACTTTTTTCTTGTACTGGATCTTTACATTTTATTTTAAGTGTGCAAGGTCTTACCCCAGTTCTGAGCCATGTCGAGGAACATCAGGGTGGCTCAGTGGTTAGCACTGCTGCCTCACAGCACCAGGTACCTGGGTTCAATTCTACCCTCGGGTAACTGTCTATGTGGAGTTTGCACATTGGCCCCGTATCTGTGTGGGTTTCCTCCAGTTTCCTCCCACAGTCCAAAGATGTGCCTGTTAGGTGGATTGGCCATGCTAAATTGCCCATAGTGTCCAGGGGTGTGAAAGTTAGGTGGATTAGACATGGGGGATGCAGGGTTATAAGGAAAGGGTAGGGGGATGGGATGTCCTTCAGAAAGGCAGTGTGGACTTGTTGGGTTGAATGGCCTGTCCTCGCACCATAGGGATTCTTTGATCAGGATACTCTGGATGGAATTTTAATTAATATATTTTATGTGTTTTCAGTGATGTATTTTATGCTTTCAAAGAGTTAAGGGTCCTCATAATGAGGGAAAATTTAATGTTGGGCGGAACAGAGTGTAAACTGAAAAGACTTGCCTGGTATGGAAATGCCATCATCAGCTTTCACTCATTGGTATTGCAGTGAAACATCCCAGTAAGTTTTAGTGCTATCTCTTAATTTATTTGAGTTCTTCTGGCATCTTAAATTGTGTAAAGTTAGCAATTTTCCACATATATTTGTGTTATTTGTGATGTCTCTGACCTTAACGAATATTATTGTCCTGCTATTCCAGTCATTCCCCCATGTTGAAACTGATACTTCTTCCATCATCTTCTTCCAGTCCTAATGCTGTCTTTATTTGGATCTCAAAATGACAAACTTCCACCTCACATAATTGCTTCTTCTTCCCTCTATTTCCCCAGTTCTTTTTTGCATGTAAAGCATAATCCAATTTAACTCCGGCCCTCTGATCTAACTCATCCCCCTCTCCTCTTTTCAATACCCCACCATGGGTCCTAGCCTTTCACCTGGGTTTCTCAATGGAAAATGGCAGGAAGAAAATTTCATTACGGTTGTAGCCCTATTTACTTAGAAGTCCTAATGGAATTGGCAAGTCCCATTTGCCAGATCAGCCTCATTAGGCCACATCTATCAGAACTGATTTAAATGCATTAGGGATAAACTGGTGTCTTTACAAAATCTCCCTAAAAACAGCCAGTTCCCATTAATCATTAACTGGTGTCAACTGGTTTCAGACCGAAGAGTCAAAGAGCAGTCTTTTATAGTGAGGTCAGAGGACAAATAATGATAGCTAACAATTATAGAACGATGCACCAGAACAACTGACTCATTCACTAAGATCCTCCCTGTTCCCCCTTAAAATGATTGCAGATGCTTTTCAGGCTCTTATTCCTGACGACTGGTGAGATCGGTCAATGAATGCAAATTATTGATTGGAAAATACAGCTGCTGATTCACTGCTATTCTGTCAGGAGTTCAGAGAAGGGAAAAGTAAAACCTGAATTTAGCTTCACTAAAGGTGGCCATTCAACCATTGCCCTTGGATTGACTTTTAGAATCTTACAATTCATGCAGTGCAGAAAGAGGCCATTTGGCCCATCCAGACTGCACTGACTCTCTGAAGAGCATCCCACCCCATCATTTCCCATGGCTAATCCACCTCGCCTGCAAATCCCTGGACACCATGGGGCAATTTAGCAAGACCAATCCACCCTAACCTGCACATCTTTGGACTGTGGGAGGAAACCAGGCTGCCTGGAAGAAACCCACGCAGACAAGGGGGAAGAGAGTGCAAACTCCACACAGTCACCTGAGGGTGGAATCAAACCTGGGTCCCTTGTGCTGTGTGGCAGCAGTGCTAACCACCGCGCCACCCGTACTTAGTGTCAATATTGTCTTATAACTTCACAATGCCAAGTATTTCAACTGACGCAGGTTATTATGCCAGTGTCACGTTCCTTTCTCCAAACCCTTCTACCAACCGGCAAAACGTGGCATCAGCATGTAACCAAATAATGGCTAACTTGTCAGGCCCGGACCAAAATAAAAACTGGGAAGCGCACAAAACAAGATTATATGGACTGTTATTGCTAAGACGGAAGTACAAAAAGAGGGAAACAATGCTATTGAGAGTAATTGAGGAATAGATCAAAGTTAATGAGTGAATAAACCTAATTATGATTATGCTCAAAATTAAGGTTTTTGATTAATAGAGCACTGGCAGGAGGTTTGACAGGGGAAGGACACAGGTTTAAGATAATTGATAAAGATCAGAGGGGAAATTAGGAGAAATTATTTAATGAAGTGACTTGTAATGATCTGGAATTCAACGTCTGCAAGGCGGACTCTAGATTTGATTGTAACTTTCAAAGGGGTATTGCATATCTGCTTGAAGAGAATTGTAAGAGTGTGGAGGCAATGGAGACTTCTTTCAAACAGTGGAAAAGTCCTTACCCACTGTTGTAAGATATTGGGTAGAAGTTAGTCAAGAGGAGTGGGGTCTTGCCTAGCTGGATGGAAAGCCAGTTAGAGCCCAAAATCATTTCTACTTTGGAATGGCCCATTGAATACAGCACCAGTCGGGGGAGCAGTGGACCTTTGCTAAGTTCAATGAGTCTAGAAGAAGGGAGGAGATGGATATCATACCTGCTGGGAACCACTGAACAGAGGTCAGTTCATTGTTCAGCAGCACCATTGGGCTTGGTGGTGATATGACGGTGGATTGGTTTCTGCACCTACCCTGAACCCCACCATCAATGAAGGACCCAGGCGATGGTTAAGTGTTGGCAGGAATGGGACCATGCAGCAAGGGCAAGGGAGTGGCTACCAGTTGGCTGCCAATTCCCATTGGGATGGGTTGAGGTATGAATTAGGAACTAATGTTTAATGCTGGAACCAGACACAGGAGGGCAGGGCATAGAGGAGGATGCAGATCTCTAAGTAAACTGCAATTAGATCACAGGAAATCAGGTGATGAGGGGGAGGGAGACGATGAAGAAAATATAGACAGGGAAAGGCAGCACTAACCCCTGTTATGTTGCAAATTGTTGAGATTGTAATTAAACCGCAGCCAGCGTGCAGGCAAAGTGGCCTTGGATGGATAAAATGATTAATAGTGATATAAGAAGAGTAACATTACAAAGGTCTGAACAAGCTTTTCCAAACTTTCAGGAACAACCAGAATAGTGTGAAGAACCAGGAACAACAACATGTATTTAAACTCAAAGGTAAAGTTGTCCTAGTCTCAGAGGACCATAGGGATGCTATCTCAGAAGGGAGGGATGACTGGTAGTGAGTTTAACCTGAGGGTCACTACACCTCAGGCAAGGGGAGAGGTTGAGAAGATAGGACCTTCATGGTGACCTCAGTCTGAGCTGGAATTCAATCCCTTTAAGAACGTAAGATAACGTTGCAGGGCATTTCTCAACAGTGTTGTAGGATAGACTTGACACCAAGCCACATGTGAAGGTGAATGGCCAAATAAAATTGGTTCCTTTTTTTTGGAAGGTTCAAAAACCTGACATCTCCAGTTTAAAGTGAATGGCAAAATAAAACAAAAGTGATAAGAGGAGAAAATGCTTTATTCAGCCATTGGGATGTATGAGGAATGTGTTGCCTGAGGATGTGGTGGAGTCTGATTCCTCATGGCATTTAAAAAGGGATTGGGCAAGCACCTGAAGAGGCTACAAGAAAGCCTGGAGCAGTGGGACTAGTAGTTGAATGATCACCTTCTGTGCTGTAGTCTATGATATTACACCTTAAGTAATGGGGGTGCAACAAGTGTAGGGCTATAGCAGACAATTGGTGATGATTGGACATCTTACATTTCATTTCATTTCTGGAGAGGAAATTTGGGCAAGGTGTCCATTGTCTGCTATTGCTTGATTATGGAAATAACAGAATAATTTGGTAATTATATCATTTTAAAATGAAATGGGAACAATCCTCAACCTGCCAAGTTTATAGCCAGATGGAGAAGTCAGGAAAATTATTGTGAGATGCAAGGAGTTTAATTTTGTTCTGAAATGTTCACTCTAACATCCCAAAATGTGATTTGTACCACTTGGAAGGGCTGACCAGCAGATGAATGGTGGACCACTACCTGCAAGTTCCCCACAATGCCACACACCATCCCGGTATTGAGCTACATCAATGTCCTTTCACTGCTCCAGGTTAAAATCCTGGATCTTCCTCTTTAGGTATACTTAACCTCTCCAACATGGACTATCAAGCAGGCAGCCCACCACTACTCTCTCAAGGACAATTAGGGATGGACAATAAGTATGGGTCTCACTAGTGAAGCCCATCTCTCATTGGCCTCTTGTACCATGGGTTAAACCAGCTGGATTAGGTTTCTAACCACTGACCACTTGGGGCTTCTCAGCCCACCGGTAGATACAGCTCCCAAAACCTCTCCTGCCAGTGGGAAAATGACACCATGGGGTAAAGGGGTAGGCAGTGGGCACAGAGCTCATTGTATGGGGCAGCTAATGTTACAGGCACACAACCTGCCAACTCACCCTCGGGACCAGTGACATCTAGCTCAACGAAACTAAATGTGAATTTATTAATTCACTTCTTGTGTAAAAGATTTGAGTGACTTCTATGGCAGAATGACCATTATCCGCCATCAGCAGTGCGAACTGAATGTGGACATTTTGTTATCTAGCCTTTAAACAGCAGCAGAATGGACCTGAGGAATGAATGGAAATGCTTTATTTCCTTGTACAGTTTATGGAAAAATACACAATCGTCCCAGTGATGGTGCATAAAGGAGCTGAACTAGAAGGTGGCTTTGAATTGCCTGGACCACTTGCAATCTTGAAATGTAAAGTTCTACACTCCATGTCTTTGCATTTTGTTTCGTGAGACTAACCGAACCATCTCATTATCAAGTGTACAGAACACCCTGACGTCCTGGCCTTGAGCCTCACAATGTCGATAGCAGCACACTCACCTCTGGGTCACACAATTATAGCTTGTTACATACTCCACAACCTGAGTATGTAAGTAGTCTGGGCTAACACTCCAGCACAATGAGTGAGTGTTGCACCAGTAGAGATGCTGTCTTTTGCAGGACCAAAGTTCCATCTGCTTTCCTGGGTTGATTCAAAAGATACTGTGAAATTATTTGCAAGAGGAACAGGAGTTCTCATGTCTAGACCAGTTATCACAAAGAAAATTTACCTTGTCTATGACATAGAACCCCTACAGTGTGGAAGCAGGCCGCTCGGCCCATCAAGTCCACACTGACCCTCCAAAGAGTATCCCACCCTGCACTTCCCACAGCTAATCCACCTAACCTACACAACCCTGGATAATATGGGGCAATTTAGCATGGCCAATCCACCTAACCTGCACATCTTTAGACTGTGGGAGGAAACCAGAACACCCAGAGGAAATCCACACAGGCATGGGGAGAATGTGCAAACTCCACACAGCAGTTGCCCAATGGTAGAATCAAATCTGGAGCTGTGAGGCAGCAATGCTAACCACTCAGCCACTGTGCCGCTCAATGGTGCTGCTCAACTTGCTGCGTGCAAATTGGCTGCTATATTTCTTTCAGTGACTACCTTGCAAAAAGTACATAATTGGGGTGTGAAGTGTTTCAGAATATCTTGTAATCATGAAAGGTGCCAGATAGATGGAAATCTATCTTTCATGTCAAATAAGATGCTAGGATTGAGAGTTAAATACTGTGTGTATTTTACAACGCTAACAAAATTTACAAAACGCAAAAGCTTTCTGCAAGATGAGTTTGGATAAAAAAACACATCATGTCTGTGTCTGTTATGAAATGGTTTAATGTATTTTTTTAAAAAAAGTAACTTCACAAATGAAAATCATAATGGAATATCTGAACTGGTGTTAAGTACATTCTTGTTCCTGGTCCACTGATTACCAGGGCAACCTTCAGCTGAAGCTAAATATAATTTGCAGCATTTTTTTAAAATGTTGTTTTAAAGAAAGCCACGTCAAGATTAAAAAGAAAAATGCATCAAGATTTTTTTTGCAATTTGCATATACTGGATTTGCAGCATCTAACAATTAGATGCAGATTATATTCTTTTCACGAGAAAGATATAGATAGCCTTTATACTTGACAATAAATTATTTTTATACGTTTTTAAAAACAAAAAATCAGGAAAAAAATGTGAAACATTGAACATATATATTTTTCAGAGGATATTTTACAAATAACATGAAACTAAATTCACTGAATGTCAGAAAGCTGTGATATAAATAATAAAAGTACTGCCATGAAATTCATTGTAGATATTGGAGAGTTTTCACAGGAATGCTCATTAATAATAACAGTTACAGTTCACAAAGATCGCCAATACCAAAGCTAATTGCTCTGGTTTCATACATATTTTTGTCTCTCTCTCTCTCACTGCCCACACACACACATACACACACACACACACACACACAAATAAATGGTGGTGAGAACCAAAAGGAAATGCAGACAAACTGATGCAGATATAAAGCGTTGTCTGGTTTGGTTGCAAAGTCTCGCTTTACTTTTGTAACTTTTAACTACAGCAGATTTACGATTTGCGAATAAACCTGCTGGATGGGACCAATCGACAGTAACAAGATGCAATTGGATTCAGGATACATTTTCTTTCTAAGTCTGCTTCTATTTCCCTCCCTCCACCCATTTTCACCCCCACCCACACCCACCCCCCGCCCTAGAACCTTCCTTTAATTCCATCTCTGCTTTTAGTTTTATGTCTGACTGGTTGTTTTAAAGAGGCCTGTTACCAGTGTCTACTTCAAAATAGTCTATCTGTGTAAAAACTAGCTGTTAAATAGAGTTTGTCCACAGTATCAGCACTTTTATATATTCTAGTGCCCTAACATCAATGATGACTGCTCAGTATGTGTGCCTCTAAATGATATAGAATGTAAGTAACCAGCGGATACAACATTTTCTGAATATTATATTCCTTTAAGTAAATCAGTTATTAAGTAGTATTGGAATACTGCTGAAAACTGTAGGGGTGCAGTCAAAAGGTGTAAAGACTGTTTGTCCGAACCACCAGCTGATTACTGCTCATTGTTTACATCTCATGCACATTTAAAAAGGTCAATTATAACATCACATGCATGTTCTCCTTGTAGATTAGGACATATACCATGCTCACTATATGCCATAACAGTTAATGCTTATTGCAATCATTCATAGCTCAGCGGTGCTTCAACGTTAGGAGATTGCAAACAGCGTATAACATGTGATGAGAAGCACCTCAACAAAACTCTCAACTAATTTCACTGCAGATTGTCTCCCCTCCCTGTCCACCCCTGCCCAAAAGATAAAATTGGTTTTTGAATGTACCCCTACTGCTTTCAGTTTGTGAAAATTACTCTTGTACAAGATCTCAAGTGATGGATTTAAAGCTCGTTTCATGTCAGCAAAGGGAGGTGGAGGAATGGGTTCGGTAATAAACAAAAGGAAAACCGTTTTGATCTCTCCAAAGAGTGTCAGAATCTGTGAAGACACTTGCTTGACTGCAATGGTCCATTTTCTCTCAATTGTTGGGCATTTGTGTTTGCTCAGTTTGGAGTTTAGGACAAATTAAAAGTGAGAGAATCCGATTTCCCTGTATCAGTTGTCCATCTTAACTGATTTCTGACACCTCTTTCCTTGCTCTGACCCTTCAAGTATCAAACAAATAGTTTCTTTGCCACTTGCAAACATATCAAATGTTTCTACTGAAGCTGAAGGTTCTACTGAATTATTATTGACATGACCAGATTTATTGGAAGCAGGGACAGGGAATGAAAAGAATGTTAAGTCTCACCAAGTGATCTTTAAATAGCTGTCAGATACTTCCAACCTTCTCCCTACAAAACTGCAGAAATTCCATTGGAGTTATGAGAGTGTGAACATTGTAGAATCCTTCTTCTGTATTAGTAACATGCCCGAAATGAATTTTAAAACACACAGCACTAAAAGCAATGAAAGCACAGAGTTGACACTTTGAAGTGAAAACGCACAAGTTTCTGACGCATTTCGTTGTGGTGACAGAAATGAACTAATGCTGATTATAAACATTTTATCACAATTTTAAATAATTCAAATTTTCAGTAAGTTCAAAGGACTGGTTTGATCACCTTTTAAGCCATATAACCCCCTCTGGATCTCCTCAGTTTGAACAGTAGAAATTGTGATCTCTGAAGACGAGGGTTATGGATTAAGAGTTCAGGTGGCATTCTGATGTCTTTATTGCAAGGGAGGAACTGGACTTATTGCAGCTATATTGACTGGATTGATAATGAAGTACACAATTAAACAGAAAAAAACTTTATTTGAAAGAGGCTTTTAATGCGTCTGTTTCACAAACACAGGAAGATATCAGAAACGTTGTCCTTTTGCTGAATGCAGGTTCAATGCTATATATTTTGACCATATGTGAATTGTAATCTGCATCTCCAGCTGCTTTTAATTGATATTACCCCAAAAGATGAATGTTGCCGCAGCCCATTATATTTTCAATATATGCATCTGTTAAATTAAGGTAAAGGTTATATGACACAGAGGCCTGCTTTCACTGCAGCCGATGGCAATAAGTACGAAGATGGTGACAATATATACATACTGTTCCAAACCGTCACAAACTATTACAGAATCCTAACATAGGGAACAACAGAATTCTTCCATCTCTTGGTCTATTTACGTTTGCCTGCCATCAGCCAGGATCTTATGTCCTGCACAGGGAAAATACTGAGTCAGGTCAAGTAGCTCACTTCTTCACCTTTCCATGTCAAGATCAGTCAACATACTTTCAAGCAGCAACCTTTTTAATCGTGCAGAGATTTGACCCAAAACCTCTTCCAAGTGATGTAGAAAGATTCAGATGAAAGCTTTAACTGAGTCTAGTGCCTGATTGCTAGTTCAAAGGGGGATATTATGATGGCTTTCCAAAGAGCTGCAGTATTTACAGAATATAACATGGCCCTACAAAAGCACCAAGGAAAGAGGAACTGCTTTTTTAAAGCAGGCAGTTTCACTGAAATAATTTAATCTAACTCAGTGAACAACTTTACTTTTCAACCACCCAAACGTAACATACTGCTTTCAAAGAATCCTCACCTTCAAAATCAGCTTTGCGTGAACTCGTGACATGTTTCTAATGGTTTCTCTCGATATCAACAGCCACAAGACTCTAGTGTTTTCTTGTTAAGTCCTACTTTTGATCTCTTTTTACAGGAAGGTTTGTTTAATCTTATAAACCATCAAGCCTCGTGGAAACCACAGGAGTGAAACATTACTGAACGAGCAGATCACAGTGAGACACCCTCTTCATTCCCTCCTCTGTGTGTGGGTCTCTTTCCCCCCGACCTCCAGATGTCAACAACTGACTCAGACTTCTGTCCCAGTCCAAATTCCACCATCAAGGAAATTAAAAAATCCCTCATATCACAGACATTCCTTTTCTCATCAGGTTTGTTAGCAGGTAGCATGAAATGGCAACAGATGTAGTAATTCCACTTTCAGCATAAAGTAACATAAAGGCACCACTGATATCTTTCTGTGTTGAAATACTGTAAAAACGCTACATATGGCACATTAGTATTGTGAATGCTAACTTTCTTTTTACATATATATATTTAATCTATAAAAACTTGTAGACTTTCTACTAGCTGCAAGGTTCTTCTGCTAAAATAAAATAAAATGTTTAATTTAAAGTAAAGTATCCGGAGTACTTCATTATATAAAATAAAGTTTTACTGGTGCATTTATGTGTTTTTTTAGACAGCAATTGGGTCCTGATTAGCAATTACATTGGACAGCCTGACTTGCAACTCTTCCTGTGTAGAGTACCTATTGGTGGAGTTAGTCCTGCTTTCAGCCAATCGGTATGCGGGGGCTGATTCTACGCTCGTCGACATGGGGTTCTGTATGCTCAGAAAGGGCGTCTCCTCGCCTATTCGTTCGTCTTCCGTTTCACTGTCAGAGCTACTGCTCTCCGAGATTGGATTGCTCTCAGTCTCCATTCTCTGTGAAATGTGGCCATTAGCCTTTGTTCTTTTCCCTCTCCTGTTGCCGGCCCCTTTCTTGGGGGACTCGAGCGTCGGCTCGTACTCTTGGGTGGTTTCGTACTCGTCATCCTCGACCACCCGTAGTGGGCTGGCTGGGATGCTGCCCCTGTCCTGGGCAGAGTCGTGGTACTGCTTGTATGGGTCTTGCCTCTTCTCCCGCTGCCGAGGCGGGGTCACCAGGAGCAGAGGCCTCTCCTCCTCAATTAAAGGGCTAATGGTCACTGATGGCATGGATATAGTCAGGCTAGACACTGGCGGTGATAGCTCGCAGTCGGGTGACTTTTGGGACACCGGTGTTCGGAAGTCCACTGGAGACATTCTGGCTGGAGTGGTCATGGCAGAGACAAACCTGAAATATCATGAACAGCACCAATGAAGACGACAACCAAAAACACAAGACCTAATAGACAGACTCCTCTGCTCCTTGATAAGAGATAGGTACCCACTTCAACGGGAAGCCGGAACCACAGAGTCATAGGGCTGGATTTACACTCCACCCTCTCCAATTTGCTGTGTTTTTGATGGGGTTGGGAGGGCGTAATCATCTAAAATACAGTTTTGGCCACTGCCTTTCTGTCCACTCCATCCCAGTCCCCATAAGACAGATAAACATCCACTTGCACATCCGCCCTTATACCCCTACACATAGAGGAGCTTAGATAAGCTAAGTATTACCCATTAAAGCCAGCTCCACTGCCTCCATGGTGACATGGAGAGGGGGTGGGGGCTTGTCTTTTCCCCCACCAAAATCGAAAGGGTAGAGAAACATCGAGGAAAGATGTGATATCACGGACATCCAAGTCACCCTCTCCCCACGACTGCAACCTCCTTTTGAGCCCCAAAAACCTACCCTTCCCCCCACTCCATTCCGTAAATGGTGCCTGATACCCCCTCACCCCGGTGGCGCAGGACTGACCCGGTTCCGTCACCCCTCAGGGACAGCTGCTGTTCCGACTGCGCCCCCTCCAACCCCTGGCACTGCTGAGGCCACCGGCCAGTCTGAGTGGCCAGCAAGTCACAAGGGCAGGATCTCTTTCTACTGAAGGTTGGAAGAATCAAGAGTTATGGGAAAGACCAGGAAAGTGGACGTGAGGAATATTGGATCAGCCACATTCCTATTGAATGGCAGGGCAGGCTCGAGGGGCCAAACGGCCTACTCCTGTTTCTTATCACCTTAAGCACCACCCTCTGCTTGTCAAGGTTGTCCACAGCAACTCTCACTGTGGGACAGCCTTTTTTAAACTAACTGCTCTTAAAGAGACAGGGCAGCTGTAAGCCCAGCCTCCCCCAACCTGTAAAATTGAAATTATAGGGTCATTCAAACAGAAGCAAGTTCGAGTCCATGTACCAGGTCATTACCACTCACTGTGTAAAACATTCAACCTCACAATCCTCCTGTGTCCCTTGCCCAGAGCTTGAATCTGTATTCACTAAGTCTTCAGCATCACCTAATGGAAACAGCATTTCTTCTAAACTTGACATAATCTTGTCAAACTTGACCAAATTTCCCTCTGATCTTCTTTCCTCAAAGGACAACTCCAGCCGCACCCTAACGTAGCTAAAACTCTCATCCTTGGAACCACTCTGGTAAATCTCCTCTCTACAATCTCAAAGACTCTGACATGCTTCCTAAAGTTCAAATTGTTGGATCAGAAATCAAGCCTTCGGCTAATTCTTTCTTGATCAGTCACCAGCTTTTTGGAGCGGTGGAGCTGCAGATTGACATATCTCTGATTTGGATGTGGGTTCACTCGTGGAGCTGAGTGTTCCCAGGCAGCAACTGGGTCTTATTAGCAATTGCCTTGGTAATTGGGTTTGGTGAGGGTGATCGTTCTGTAGGAACTGCTCAGACTGTGTTCCAATCCAGGCAGACTGCCTTTGAAAGTCTTTGCTACTCATTTCATGGCTATGGAATGAATTTTTAATCCAATTCCTGATAGGTGCTACAGATCTGTAATTTAATGTTAATTTGTGAACTGAGAGAGGTCAGAGGGTTGGCTAATATACCCTGGGCTACCATGACTGTGTTCGTCTGCGAATGGAGAAGATGACAAACAGCATTTGGGCTGTGATTGTATGTTTCTCATCTACCCGAGAGAGCAAGGGATCCTGGGTTTAGTGTCTCATCCAAACATGGCACCTCCTTCAGCATGACACCAAAGAAGTGTCAGCCTGGATAATGAGGTTAAATCTCTGGAATGATGCATGAACACACAAGCTGTGACTGAGAATTACCAACTGAGCCAAGAATGGCACATCTCAAAGCTGAAGAAGTCACAGCTCTTCTGATTAGAATTACGCCTCTCTCTGTTGTCAGACCTTTTCACTCATTCCCTACAGTCAGAATTATGGCTTCAGCACCTACAGCCAGAGCTCTCCACAAAACTATAACAAGTAGGAACAGGAGTAGGCTGTTCGGCCCCTCGACCCTGCTCTGCATTCAATAGGATCACAGCTGATCCAACATTCCTCACGTTTACTTTCCTGTGTTTTCCCCGTAACTCTTGATTCCCCGGCTGATCAAGAATCTACCCATCTCAGCCTTAAATATACACGAAGATCTGCCCCACAGCTCTCTACAGAAAGGAGTTACAAAGACTCATATCCATCTGAGAGAAGAAATTCCTCCTCATCTCAATCTTAAATTGGCACCCCTTTATTCTGAGACAATACCCTCTGGTCATAGACTCTCCCATGAGGGGAAACATCCCTCAGTATTTACCTGTCAAACCCCTTAAGAATCCTGTATGTTTTAATGAGATCCCTTCTTTCTTCTAAGTGAGTAGAGTCCCAACCTGTTTGGCATTTGCTCATAAAACAATCCCTTTGTACCAGGGATTATGCCAACGAAACTTCCCTGAACTGCCTCCAAGAAATTATACTTTCCTCTCCTTTTAACCCTGCCAGTCAAAGCCATGCCCTCAATCCCTAAAGTCTAAACTATGCCTTCAACTCATAGTCAGAAATCCTCTTACTGTAAAAGGCTTTGTCCTCTGATCCTGTTATACCTCAGTTCTTACAGATGTAGTACACTACCACACATATAAATGGCTGAAGCACCTACCTTTCACTATGTGGTGAATCTCGGAGAGAGTCTGGAGTGTCTCTGGAATTCCTTACACAGATAAGCATCTCTCGTCGACCCGCCACCCCATTGAGTCGTCCTCGGTGATTGATCGGGCTGGTGTGCCTGCTGGTTTCAATTGACGATGTTACCAGCACAGAGGGGCTGTCTGAGATGACACTTTCTGTTTGGCCCGTACTCCAACTATGGCCAATACAAAAGAGAAACATCTTTAAATCATTTGTTTAATAATGTCTTCATGTCTGTTTCTTTTGAGATGTAGGAGAAGGAAGGGGCTTCAGTGATTACTTTCTAGGGATGACTGGAAGCTGTCTCTGTAGTGCTATTGGCCTGATGTTGCGGTATTTTGTGCGGCCAGCTTATTTGCCTGTTTCATTGTGACTTAGAGCATGAAGCATTGGAGCACAGCAGGCCCAGAATGTTAATCAAAGTAGCATCACCTCTATGTACCAGTGTGTGGGCAGTGAATGATAGTGGGCAAAGGAGAAGGATACAAAATTTCCTTAAAAAATTGACCACCAATGATCTTAGAACAAGAAAGGGGCAATATTCCATTCCAACTTGATGGTTATTGCTCAGGTCCTCAGTTTTAGTCAGAGGGAGCTTAATGCAATTTTTCCATAGCTGATGGCTTTAACTGAGCATTGCTTGTTTGTGTAGATCACCCATTGCCAAGTGTTTGCTGCTTGTTAGGTTGGTGGTCTCAGATCTCTGTGCAACTAAACAAATAGCCAAATCCAATGCAACACTTCAGACTGGACATATCTCATGATTGGTTTGCATTTATAAAGTGGACTAATTGACGCCATGTTCCATTGTGAAATGCTGCACATTAAAGAATGTGACTTTGTTCATTCTTTTCCTCCTTGGCACATGGCAAATGAAATTCAAGTGTGAAGCGGCATCTTTATTGGAAATGAAATTAAGGAAAGCTATTAATGGGAGGTCAAGCCAATATCAAGTGGCTTGCAGTATTGTCAAAGTCAGAATTAGAAAGCAACTAAACAGCGCCTTTAAGTCAAGCAGGGATAGACAATAGGAAACAATCAGACTGCGGTGTTCTGATATCGTTCAGCACACATTTTAAACTCTCACATTTGAGCTAATGTTTGCATCATCACATTTATAATGGCTTATGTTAAGATATCATACTGTAATGTACTAGCCACCCGTGCACCCCCAGCTGACTACGACAACAACTACCCCTCCAGTACCTGTGTAGGGGAGGGAGGAGAGTCAATGTTTTAGACATACAGCTTGCAACATAATAGGGTGAACGTAGGGATTTATAGTGGCAAACATTAAGAGGAATTGTGCACAGGAAATAAGTTTTAATTGACTATAAATGTAATTATATGCTATTTTCACTATACTGTCTATATTTACCTTATCATAACTTGTTTGTTCTAAAAGCTTAGAACTATGGTGGCAGTAAGATAACTTAGTGAGTACGGTTTAACTGAGGGGACAGTGTGGTGGAAGATTTCAGTTCTTCTGGCCTGGTGTCCAGGATCAAATGTGGTAACAAGCCCCAGTTTGATCCCAGTTAAGCTCAGCTTCAGTTCCTGTACATTATCATATATGTATATCTACATGAGGTATACTTTTCACCAGATATCAGAATATGAAGGTGTGATTGGGGCCATCCGTAGCTTTAGCTCTTACCCAGTCTACTCATTTATTCTAACAATCTGATTTTCTGGCCCAAGTCTTCTGTATTATTTGATAAAGCTGAAGGTAATGAGATATGAGTTACAATGTCTTTTATTTAAGTTTAGCATCATCACCCACCACCACACTGTTCATCTCAAAGATTGAAACATGTCTACCATGAGCTTTTCTGAGGGTTTCCAACATAAAAACTTACATAGTATTACATACAAATTACAGCAGTGAAATAGACCATTCAGTCCAATGGTTCTATGTCACTATTTACATTCTAAGCGAGCCTTCTCCTACTGTTCTTCATCTAAACCTACTGGAATGCTCTTATATTCATAGAGACATAGAAAACAAAAGCAGGAGTAGCCCATTTGGCCCTTTGAGTCTGCTCTGACTGATCATCCATCTCAATATCCTGTTCCTGCTTTCTCCCTACTCCCTTCGATCACTGTAGCCCATGAACTATATCTAACTCTCTCTTGAAAACATTCAATGTTTTGGTCTCTATCTCACTCTGTGGCAAGGAATTCCACAGGCTCACCACTCTCTGGATGAAGTATTTTCTCCTCACCTCAGTCCTAAATGACCTACCCCACCCCTTGTCCTTAGACCGTGACCCCAGGTTCCTGACTCCCTGGTCATCGTGAACATCCTTGCTGTATTTAGCCTGTCTAGTCCTGTTGGAATTGTAGGTTTCTATGAGGTCCAACCTCATTCTTCTAAACTCCAATGAATATAGTTCTAACTGTCCAGTTTCTCTTCATTCTTTAGTCCTGCTAACATTGGAATCAGTCTGGTAGACCTTTGTTGCACACCCTCCATAGCCAGAACATGCTTCCTAAGATACTAAGACCAAAACTGCACACAATTCCTTTCTTCCTCTCTCTTATTAAGCTTCTTATTAAATCATTCCATGCAATTTCCTCAACCAGTCCATGTGTGAATGAGTTGCACATTCCCACCATCATCTGAGTAAAGAGGTTTCCCCTAAAATCTTTAGTAGGTGACTATTTTACATTTATGGACACTTGCCTTCCTTTAGTGGGAAACATAATTTAATTTAAAGATTGCTACCAATTCTCCAAGGTTGGTCTAATCAAGGTTCTTTACACCAGCTCTTTGGTTTAAATTCTCTCTCTCTAGGCGTACATCTTTGAGAGGAATCCACTGGAAAATCCATCTATCCTGGCCCAACCTCACGCTCAAGTTTCCAGTATACTCATGTCTGGCTGATCACTCTCTCAAAAGGTAACTAAAGTAAAGTGAGGTGTAGGAACTCTAGGAAGGTGTTCCAAACATTGGCGTTCCCATCCTCTGATTTTCAATGGAATTTGGTTGGTGCAATGCTGGTCCCATACAGGGGTACATACCAAACAAGTTACCACTGGTGGGGAGTGCATGTGGCTAAAATCATGGCCTGGATTCCCTGAGATTTCACCAGAAGTATATTTTTTCATCTTAAGGTTCCTTGATTAAGGATTTTCAACACTATTGTCTACAAATAATTGATGTCTCTATGCATGGTTTGAGCTTCCCCTTATGTTCCTTACAGATCTTTGTTAGTTATACTTGTTCTATGCTGTTTGATCCAAGAATGATGTTTAATTCAGATACCTGTGGCTGGGCGTGTGAGTGACTGTCGTAGAGTGATGGGTTGTCGATGTGTAGTGACTAGTAGAGAACGAGGTTTCTGTTTCCCGCTCAATGACGTGCTCAGTGGATCCAGGGTTTTTCATTATATATTGCTGTAAACAAACAGCCAAGGGTTAGAATCACAGAAGTGTTACGGTGCAGACACAGGCCCCCATTGTGTTGACACTAACTCTCTGAATGAGCATCATAACTTTGTGCCAATCTCCCACACTTCCCCTGTAACCCGGCACCTTATTTCTACTTAAATAAGTATCTAACGCCCCCTTGTTTCGATTGAGCCTGCCTCCACTACATTTCCAGGCAGTGCGTTTCAGACCTGAACTATCCCTCTGTGATATAGTTTCTTTTGTCCCCTCATATTGTGTTTACTTCTTTAATCTATGCCCCCGTCATTTTTAATCCTTTTACAAGTGGGAACAGTTTCTCCCTGTCTGCTCTGTCCCGAGCTCTCGTGATATGGAAGACTTCAATCAAATTTCCTCTTACTCTTATCTACAAGAAAAACAGACCGATAAGAGTTTGTCAACTGGGCCCATCAAACCTACTCCTTCCGCTAACCGTATATCATCAACACAAATGTCAACCAAGAAGTCAATCTTCTGTACCTAGTCCTTAAGTGAGGTTAACTGAACTGTCTATAATGTAGTGATAAATTCGGTATTATCCCTAGGTTAAATGACAGGTGTCCACAGTTGGCAGAATATTCTAGACAAAATTAGAGCTTATTGACACTTTGTAAAAACGGTGTCATTCTTTAGTAAGATGTACTGACTCACTTAGCTTCTGCTTAACATGTTCACTGAATATTAATACACTGAGTGATAAAGAAAATCAGAAGTACAAAACCCACTGATCAAAAGTATGAAAAATATCATTTCTTTTCGCTACATCGTATTTGCATAAAACTGCAGGCAGACTTTCCAATGAATACCAAATATGGAGAGACATTGATTACTGATTGCAAGTTTCTGTTGTTAATAAAGCAAGTGGTTAACAGATTAATTAATCGAGTGGTAAGTACGAAGGTGGGGGTGAAAGCGGGGTGACTTTATGGTGGTAGATCATGGGTGAAAAGTACCATGGGCAATATGGTGGTGGTTAAAAAAAAAGCCAGTTTTGTGTAACAGCACTTCTGAAGATGAGAAAAAGGCAAAAAACTACTGGGGGGGGGGGACAATGGTGCAGCGTCCTTAAAGAGGGAGCATACAGTGTCCAGCAAAATCCTTCAGGCATTTAAAGAGAGGTGGGCACCATGGGGACTAGAGTGTATCATTTCCCCCTTCAGCTACATTTTAATTTCGGTCCCTCCCTCACTTCCTAGCTTTCCCTGGGTGCTCTTGTGGCACAGTGGTAGTGTCCCTACCTCGGACTGAGAGGCTTGGGTTCAAGTCCCACATACTCCAGAGCTGAGTAATAGCATCTCTGAACAGGTTGATTAGGAAAAAAAATCTACCTTACCCTATGTTTGTTGTTGGTGCACTGCCCCTGAAGGGTAGTGCTTGTTAACTGCCACTGTCCAGCTGGTTAATTAGTTAATTTAATGGTGAGCCCCAAAGAAAACATAAAAGGGGGAATAGATTGGACTGGTATGTGGAAGAAGCTATAAGACTGGGTCGTTAATAAACAAAGAAAGATGTCTTAGATTCTGAATTGACATCTGTAAAGAATGACTCAAACAAAGCAGATTTCTCTATTTCTTTGAATTGTATAATGCTCAATATCTTGGCAAAAATATTAACTTAGGAACAATAACTTGGTTTTCATGTTGCTTGACATGTTGAGAAATACATGCAATTGTATGAGGCTTACACTTATAGACTTGTAAATGTGAGTATCTATCAAGTAACTTGTGCCTAATGAACCATTTGGATTGTCATAATGTTGGCCTTGTTATCCTCACTGTCACTACAGACTTTTGTAGCCAATTATATTTAATGGTTCTCTCCTACAATATCATCTCAGTGCTGCCATTAACTTCATATCCATTGAAATAATGAGGTGTCATCTTAAATATGTAATACCAAGTCTTAGGCTCTCAATAAGGGGCTCAGTATGAAGTTTCCATTTGTAAAGATCACATTTTATTTTACTTTACTTTTGATTGTTGACTGAATTGGAAAAAAATTGTTTTTAAAACAAAGGATTGTGGAAGAAGTTGCTGCACTTTTGAAAACAAGTTATTGAAACTGTGTGTGTGGTTCTTACACTGCTGTTTTGTTCAAGCAGTGCAGGAAGCTGTTTCTAGACAGGCTGGCACATGTAGGTGTGAGCAAGGAGCTGATTGGTCTGTACAATTGGGACCAGTTGTGGACACCATTTTTTCATTGGTGCCTGAGTAGCTGAACAGGTTGTGGGTGCGAGCAATACAGGGAGAATCCGTCAGACCTCTGGAAGGGTAGGTGGTGTGTGTGTGCACACCTCTCTTCAGTAATGTACCTGAAGCTAAAAAAAAAGCCACGAATTGCTGTTATTTTGAAGCAATAAGTCAGAGACTTTATAAATACTGAGCCAGTTGCTCTGTGCCTCCTGTGAAGAAGTGAAAGAACCTGAAGGAAAAGATCAGGGAACTGAAGGACTTGGGAAACAAAAGGAACACACCATTGAATCCTGAGGACTGGTGCTATTTGTGTTTATCCATATTTGTGTACAGGGAGTGGACTTTAGAAGGGAGTTAGAGTTTGACCAGTGTTTGTCTTGTGGTTAAAATCAATTTATTTGTAACAAATAGTAGTTCTTGTTAAGTACAGAAACCTGATACATATTTTCTGTTTAAGCCTGGTCTATCAGACAGGCAAACTGGGCACTTTGTGTATTTTGATAAGAATTTTTAACCTTTGTGATGACTCTGGAATTAGACAGGCCTGATTTTCAGCATGCAATCCCAGTGAGGTGTAGCATATTAAAGTACTGGCTCCTGTTGGGAAAAGCTCTACCACTCTGGAGATGGTGTGATGACATCAGCCAGAAGGATGAGGGAAATTTTGACCGGTGCAACGTTGGCCAATTTAAGATATTTCTAAATACGGTTGACGTAAAACTAGTGTGGACAGCTCTGCCTGGTTGAAGATTTATGAGTTAGAGCCACTTAAAGATTCAGTTAGGAAATATGTGGCTACTCTCCAATCTTCAATAAATGCAGCATTGCAATCTTTTATTTCAAGGTTCTAGAATGACATCTGTTACCTACTGCAAAGAACTGGCGCACTTTGAACAGAGATGTTGAAGGAAATAAGATGCCGCAAAAAATGTTGGTCATTACAAAAACTTGCTGTCACTTATACATGTTTGTTCATTTACTTATTGTATTTATCACTGAACACTCACCAAAGAGTAAAGCTATGGCAATGCAATAAAACTCATTAATCAGTTGAGTAGCCCCAACGAGATACATGTGTGAAGTCTTAATAAATTGTGGAGAGGCTGGAAGATGGCTTGGCTCGACAGTACAATTTGACAGCTTGTTTCCAATTTGTAAAAGGTTGTCTGTATGCATTTCTGTCATCGCTTAGAGTCATGGGCAGATATTTTTCTTCCCCCGAACAGTGGGGTTTCTGCTTTGCCAGCTAAAGATTTGGCTGGGGATGTATTCTTGTCGATTTGGACCGTCTTGCTGCTATTTAAGCTCAGCAGGTTGTTAATTAGCAAAGGGTGAGATTCCAGCTCACATCTGAGGGGGAGGTCCCCTTTCAGAGAGCTGCCGGTCAATGAGATGACCAGCAGCCCCAGTGCCTCAGCAGCACCAGGTTTAGGTGGTGGCCGCTGCCGGGACTACAGCTGGTCCCTAATGAAGAGGAGCTAACGGTTTGAAGGCAAATTCATGGGAATTGGTGGGGCCTGGCAGGACGGATTAAGGACAGTGAGGAGGTTTGGATTGAGCTGTGAGGAGGGAGGAAAGGAGACGGTTAAAGACAAGTATGCAGGGACATTTCTGATGGCACAAGAGGTTTCTAAGGGAGGTACTTTTCTTGTGTCAACCTGCATGGCCAAATTTGTGGGGCCATTCAGTTACAGCGGGTCACCTTGTCAAGGGTAAAATATTAACAGGGTTTAGAATGAGAATTCAAACGGTCAATCATTGGCCACTTAAGGGAAGCAATGGCCTACTGGTAGTATCGCTAGGCTATTCATCCAGAAACTCAGCTAACGTCTTGGGGACTCTGGTTCAAATCCCACGATGATTTGAATTCAATAAATAATCTGGAATTAAAAATCTAATGATGACCACGAAACCACTGTCGATTGACAGAAATACCCATCTGGTTCACTAATGTCCTTTAGGGAAATAACCTTACCTGGTCTGGCCTACATGTGACTCCAGACCCACAGCAATGTGGTTGACCCTGAACTGCCCTCTGGGCAATTAGAAATGGACAATGAATGCTGGCCTGGCCACTGACCACCTACATCCCGTGAGTGAATTTAGAAAAAAAAAATCAATGGGTCCAAATGGGGTGCAGGTTCCCTTCTGTTTCACTGCTCTGTATAAAATGGATAAAATGGAGACAGGTTGGGACTGAGTGGGTGGTGGGCAGAGGGTAGGCCACGTGCCGCATTTGATGAGTCCCTCACTATCTTCAAACCCTCTTACTTGATTCAAAAATTTCAACCTCAATTTATCTGCTGATCGTATAATGTCGACATGGTAACACACCAGTGCTATTAGTCTTACACTGCAGCTTAAACATTCATCAATTTGTGGCAAAGAGATACTCCAGGAGATCAAATTCTCCACAACTTGTAGGACGATTAAATTTTAACTTAATTTTAACTTGCCTCCTTTTTTCCTCTCTCTTTTAGTTCCTACCCTTTCCATCTCTGATTTGAATATAATTAAGGCCAGTTCCATTTCCATTGTTCTTTCTGTTTCTTTATAAACTCTTTTGATACCTTGGGCAAGAAGACAGGCCCCTGAGCCCAATGTTCATGACATTTATGCTATCAAATCACATATTCAGTGATGTGCAGTGAAAAAATGATACAACCTGATGGGTGAGGTGAAAAAAATCTAATCCAAGGTGTTTGCCATGATATTACCTATTCAAACAATTTCTGGGCCATTAACCCATATTTTATACATTAACATAATGTTGATACAACTACATTATATCTACTGACACAATGCTGCTAATCCTATATTATATTACACTAATACACCTACTCTATTAATTCTATATTCCATCTACTGACATACAATGCTATACATCCTACATTGTACCAAAATAGTACATTCAACACAATGCTGTCAACCCTGCATCACATCTAATAATTCGTAGCTTTTAATTAGATATTCCTATATGACTATTCCAAATATGGCAATTCTTAACACAATTCTAAATTGTTTCTTGCATTTTTGCTAACTCAACTGTTAATTCTGCAGTGCATCTTAAGTGACATTGATGGCCTCTGCTTAATACAGTGATGCCGATGGTGGTAGTCTGGCTGTTGTACAGCCACTCCCAGTAACACTGCAGCACTTTCACAGAGATTAACTGTTCTTACTACCTCTGTCGTAAGCAACCCCATTCCTTCTGGTCAAAAGCACCCACTCTGGTGGGTCCAGATTGGTGAAGTGGTTGCTGCATCACTTTTTCCCTGCTGAAGAGATTGGGCAAAGTCTAATGACCAGAAATTCAAGTGCCAAAGCTTTGCTCAGGTACAACTGCCTGTGGTTTGAAATCCGCTCGAGAATTTCACTGCACAGACAACAGTGCTAGTGGAACCACATCTACCTGGGGCAGTTCTGTAACACACAGAAGGCATCCCTTAGTCAAACCCCCCAGTGACGCTGCCTGGATATTGGTAAATCTATGTCGCATCTCACAATTGCACCGAGACAAAGTGGTTAACACCAGATCGCACGTCAATATCAACTTACATTTGCCAATTGGACATTTTCTGCCGGATGATTTGTGTGGTGGGGTCCATTCACAAGGTTTACCATGTTGTTTCTCTCAGTGCGGAGACTCTGTCTGAGCCGATCGTGAAGTTTTTTCCGCTGTTTTCTGGGTGGCGGTAGCAAATGCAATCAGAGACAAAAACAATCAGCAATTGTTAGACGTCGAGTTCTGTACAGTAGGAGGACTAAAACTCAAGCTATGAAGTTGTGACACTCGTTTTCTTCAGTGTCAGCGTAGCATGCAACCTGAATGCCCAGCCCTTTACATAGGGCTCTGACAGAATCCTTCCTCTGCTTCCTATCCAAACCAAGTGTTTCTAAAAATAAATATAGGAAAAGAACCAACTGAATGAAGGGTTGTACTGACTAAAAAGTTTTTGCTGTTTGCAGCCAGGTCTACATGGCACAGATTGTGGGACATATTTATAAAATAAATTGTTAAAACCATATACTAAGGATAGAAATACTAGGAATTACATAAAACGTACAGTA
Organism: Rhincodon typus; assembly: GCF_021869965.1. NCBI lineage: Eukaryota > Metazoa > Chordata > Chondrichthyes > Orectolobiformes > Rhincodontidae > Rhincodon > Rhincodon typus. The sequence goes on from NC_063332.1 coordinate 165,453,592, forward strand.
CAGGAACAGGCCATTTGGCCCAACTGGTCTATACTGTCATTTAGATAGTTCCTGGCACGCATTTCTTTCTCTGTAAACTGGAGGGGCTGACTGGAGTACTCCTGCTCTATGTTACTAACTACTCCCTGGGACAAAATGTTACTCCTTAATTCTTTACTGAATTCATCAGTGACTATCTGACATTTGTGTCTACTAAGCTTTAGACTCTACCACATTGTGAAACATCTTCCATTTGCTTAAAAGCTTTCTTTTTCTCCCCGCAAGTAAATGTTGTGCTTTTAGGTTTAAATATGAATATTCAACAGCAAAGATTTGAAGGAATGTGCTTAGTGACGTTTATATTTGGGGAAAGTTGACCATGTTCATGATTTTCAGAGCAGATATCCACCTACCACATCCTTGGATCTCTGGCTCACAGGAGCTTTAAGTCATGCAGCCTGACTACGTGATCTTCATAGTGTCCATCAATGTCTCCTGGAATCTCTGCTGTTTTTTATTCTAGCGCTGTAGGGTGGAGTGTAACCTCTACACCAGGTGTCTCCAAGTACAATTCTATCCTTTTATGTCAACATATCTGAGCCCGTGTAACCTTTGATGATATAACAGGCTGTTGACATTATCAATCCAATATGACACAAAAATAGAGATATAATTCTTTATTTTTACAGTTTTACCAAAACAAATACTCTTACTCATTTTGTTTTGACAGAAACGTATGTGAATTTGGAGGGGAACAGAGTAAACAGCAGCGTTTTTTGTTTGTGTTTATTTTTATTTGAAACATTAAACCTGTAATTCTGTGAAATGCCAAAGATGTTGAAACATGTGGGTTCTTTCAAACAGAAGACATTGGGGCAGGAACAAAGAGCGCTTGTTGACTCATCAGGTTATCCCTCTCTGCCAGCGTACAGAGAGCGAGGTGCAAATCGCAAAGGCAAAGACAAAAATGAGTCAGGGCTTTCTGGAGTGGGCGACAAAGCAGCATGTCAAATTATGTGGGATTGAAACTAGTGGGTCGGGCTGGGTGGAGATGAGACTGGATACTGAGTGGGACGAAGGGTTTAAATGAAATAATGTATGCTGGGCAGTGTCGCTTTAATAAACAATGAAGTCGAATTAGCTTTCTTGTGGCCTTTATATTTCGATCGCTGTGTAACCTTGGTGCCTTGGGTGCTGGTTTACACCTTATAGGTGAAATTTAAATTTGTCAAAAATAGCAAATGGGAGTTAGATTCTCTTCATACCACCTGACCAATATTCCTTTCCATGGCCTTTAATAAGTGGCCAATCCACTAACATCCATTTTGTGCCTTTGCACATCTTTATCAAATGTATTCTCCCTGTGTCCTTTGTGATTTTGGGCCATGAACTGGGGAATAGAAAGCATCTGGGTACAATGAACACGTGACATGTTCCTGGGTTTCTGCTCATCTCACTCTTTAACGCTACCTCCTTTGGTGAAGCCCATGATAGCTCTCTGTCCCAGTTTCCTTTCCTTTCAAGAAAACATTTAGTTGTGTGCTTAGCTAAAGAACGAATGCCTGAGCTAGGGAAGGAAACACAATCTCACTTATGGCACACACAGAAAATACTGGAGCAGTGGGCCTGACAAACCTGCTAAGTTTTGCCAGCATTCTTGGTGTTTGTTTCAGATTTCCAGCATCCACTGTACTTCGCTTTTGCTCACTCGGAGCACCGCAGCTTCAAGATTTGAGGTCAACTACGGCACAACTATTCATGTAGTACAGTTCCCTCTACTTCCCAAAGAATTTGTATTAGCCCAATCACTGAAAAAAATCCATGTAAAAATTTCTTTTCTCAAAATAGTCGCTGTTATTTGGAATCTTCAATGGATGCACGGCATCAATTATTTTTGATCTTAGGGCTCATCTTTACTAAGAACTGGGCTCAGATTGTCCAAAATCCTTTCACTTAATTAAGACTTATTCAGTAAAACAAAAAGAGAGAATATGGTCTGGGTTTCAGTTTGGATCCTGTCATTAGAAGAGTCAGCTGTGCTATCAAACTTCATCACCTCGTCTCTGATTTGCTTTGAACTGAGTTACATGTTGACCTTAGACTTTTAACAAGAGATTCCATCCAAACCTATCAAACCTATGGGACCATTATTTTTGCTTTGTCATTCCCAAGTATCATCAGGTGCAAAGGGTGACTTTAAAGAGAACCAATTTTCAAGCACAAAGAGAATTCACTCGCGGGGAGGAAACAGAAAATTAGTGTCAACTGGATTTGAGACAATGAAACTTTGGATTACTTTGTTTTGCAATATGCCACCACACACATGATGCCAACCACGAGGAGGGCAATACAGATCCCTGTTATCGTCAGCACTCGCTTCTGGTACAGCTCCTCAGCTTCTGAAGAGAGAAGCAAAAAAACAGCAGGTTATAGCCTGAGATTTGCTGTGCAGCCAATGTGCCATGAAAATGTAATATTTAGCTGTTATGATGGGCAGAAATTGCTTGTGCAGTTTCCATTTTCCACCTGCTTTGTGCTCTCCAAGGCAATTAAAACGCACAAAATGGAAGCTCACCGCAATTTTCTTTTTTTGAAAAAGGCAATTTGCGGCTTCTGCAAATCATTCTGTTCCATTTCTGTGTTTTTTTTTGTGATTTATTCTATAAGAATAGAATCATTCTTATATTTTGGAACCCTTCTTGTAATTGCAGTTGTGAGTCTGCACTGATGACCCACAAATACTGATGGCCAAAAATGAACATGAGAGGACACATGTTGAGTCCTGTCAAGTACCAGGTACTTCAGATGACAAAAGTGTAATGTGTTATCAGATTAGTCTGTCTTTTAAAATTGAGCACATTGAAATACATGCCAAATCTTCACACATGTCATTCCAAGCATTTTCATGTAACAGTTTCCTGAGCCATTCCAAATCAGGAATGTGCCCTTGTTTCCATTTTATTCAAGCCTTCTACTCCAGAAAAGCTTAAATCCAATTGATAAAAAGCTAAAAAAATTATGTAAGCCGAACATTGCCTTTTTGAAATCTTGCAGTCTAATGTTAAAGAAAAATCTTGACGATTATACATAAAACTTGAGTTAAATTGTTATTGGGTGATCACTCATTGATGTTTCCTGCAGTATAATTCAATATTCTTACAGTCAATTTGTTGTTCCATCTTCTATTAAATATGTAAATGCTGGAAATTTGCAAAAATGTTTGATCAGATTACTCATTCTTTCTCACCTCCTCCATGGCAGTTGGTAACGAAACAGTCTCTTTAGAACTTCAGTGAGAAATTTCCCCCACTTCTTTTCCTCTCCCATCCTACCAACTTGAGCCCACATCACTGACAGAGAAACATCACTGAGTAAAGCACCTTTGAGGTAAATGTCAGAATAGAGGCCAGCTGACAGGACCAGTTTTATTCTTACAAACATCTCTCATTAAAATGATTCATTGTGGAAAATCAGTACAAAAATCTGAAGTTTCCCCAAAGCCTGATTTTAATTTCATTTCGGAACAAGAGGTGGGTATGCAGTATCGGCTGGATTTACTGGGAGATCAGATGCACAACATTCAGGCAAACAAAACAGCATCAATCACGGGTAGAGGCAGATCGTAGAACAAAACGGCGACGATTGGCAGGCATTTTAGATGTTCAGGCACACAGACGGGTGTGTGCGTGTGTTGCAAGGCTGACCTTCAGAAAGATCAGCCAAGGTTTAGTCCAGTTCTTTGCAGCCTCTTGCACGCACAACATTAACTTTTCTGGATTTGCCGGGTTTGTTCTGATGTATCATTTCATTCTGACTATAGACATCATTTGGTCAGTTTGAAAAGGGATAGAAAGCAAGGCTGCAAAGTGCATCACAAAAAGAAACCTGACTAAAATCTAAGCATATTTTTCACAGAGTAGAAGGACTTTGCAAATACTTCAAATTCTTCCTGATTTCCACTTATACAAAGTGATAACATTTTTCTTTCAACAATTGGCTGTGTTTCTTGTTGACATTAACATGGTTTGTCTCTTTTCCTGTACAGCTGGCCAATAGCCATCCTGCTATTTACAATAACAACATGAGACGTCACAACAGATGGTCAACACCAAGTCCATACAAGACCAAACATCAATTCAACTGGACTTGTTCAGGAGAACGCTAAAGCAGCGAGTGATATTTTTTCTAAAAAAAAGAAGGAAAAGGATGCCAGTAGGGTAGAGATTTTGATTTTAAAAAGTAGTTTCAGGTTAAGAAGTCAACTGTGGGCCTGGCATAGCATGCTTGATAGTGGAAAATAAAGTACAGAAACATTTGGAAGAGAGTGACTGAAGCAAAACATGAAGGGATGTCCCACACAACATAACCACCAACTGACTGAACCAGCTCAAAAATAAATCATGAGTTATTTCGGTACCTTTAATATGATTACGTATTTAACAATGAAGATAAAAATGAAGGTAATTTTAATCAAATCAGAGTTCAGTCTGTTTTAAGTTTGTGCTTGCTTCCTTTACCACTGGACTTAGTGTCGCTTCACGAGATTCACTAAGCATTCTGCCACCACCAAAGACTGTATTTAAAATGTTATCACTTCAAACACAACCTTTTTTAACAAGTGGATTGTACTATTTGCTGAGGCCTTCTGAACTTGAAGGCTTCTTTACAAAAGGGGAAGGAATCTGTATCATTAAATCTGTTGGTTTTCCATTGTCTGCACGCAGTTCCAGATTTTTGGGGATTATTTGGAAGCCAGTGTGTTGTTGGCCTTGTCATATACATCAATCAGCTAGAAATGCTCAAGGCTGATTCATCTGGGAACACGGTGTTCCTCCTTTAACACCAAAATGGGAATCCACAAGAGGATTGCCATCATACACTGGGGCTTGCTACAACTCAAAAAGGAATAATTACCAAACCTCAGGATTAGGAACCGTGTGCCGATCAACGGGAGTACATGTCATTTAATAGCGACATTGTTTCATTTCCAAAGTGGAATTAAATTAGCCCAAGTAAGTGACAGTAAACATTTTAATTTAAGGTTAAATCACATAGGGAAGGGTGGTTCAGGAGGGACAGTTCAATAGTGTTGGGTAGAATGATTTGTTTGAACTCTTCAGAGCATTAGTCACTTGATCAACTTGCCAAAAACAGAGATTCAAATAAATGAAAGACCTCTCTGTCTCAAAAATCTGGTCATTTAATGAAGATCACTTTCTTTTATTGCAATCTTCAGCCAGAAATATCATTTATATTTTATAAGAACATTTATTAATCCTACAAATTGAGCCCATTCCAACTTGTAGCATTCCAACTTGTAGCATTATTAGATTGCTCTCAATGGCAAGTCACAAGCTGTAATCTTCGATTTTGAGGCTTTTATCATTCAGCTTATTTGTTCTCGATTTAAGCAGTTTGAAATGCCAGTTCAATTGCCAGGCATGCACAGAATGCCAAAAAGCATCTAACCAAAGGGAAAATGAGAGGTTTATAATTCAAATGGCAGATTGTAGGGCTCTTTTGACTTGATCATGTTGGAAGTTGGTATTGTGAACGCAAATTTGAACAAAGCCAACAGATTTTGTAATCTGAATGTAAAATCAATGTTAAGATTATTTTGGACCACCATACCTGCTCCTTTAGAATCCAGACCTTTACAGTTTGTGACGCTGAAGAATGCAAATTGAGGAAATTGGCAGAAATATTTACAGTGAATCTGAGAGAGAGAATTTGACGGTCACTCACTGAGGAGACCTTTCTCCTTTGTTAACTGGCAATTGCCTTTCATGTATTCAAATTAAAATATGTCTTGAATTTAATAAAGTAATGCACTTGGAGTAATCATCCCACAGCATAAAGCTAGTCTGGTACTTAACAATCAATGGATTGACACTGTGGCGATCTTTTGACAGGTATTTGGTTTGAATTGCTTTAAAAAGTAGGCTGAAATGAAGGAGATGGAGGTCAAATCCAAACCTAGACAGTAACAGAGTTGACATTACAGATCAGCCATGGTCTCATTGAATGGTACAGCAGGCTAGAAAGGGGCTAAATGGCTTGTTTCCATTCTACAAGTCAAGTCTCCATGGCTGAGGTGAAAGATCTATTCCCGTTTAATTTTCTACTTGCTACGCACAGGAAGTGTGGCCAAGTGGCAGACAGGCTGTTATGGCTGGATCATCCCTTCCAAAAGCAACAAGGGTAGGGAAGGGAGAGAAACTGATTTAGGATTTGAAGGTAGATCAGAGCTGTCAGGTTTTATTCTGCAGATTAAAAGGAATGATTTGTCCATACCCATAAATTCAATTCCAAGATGCTCTGCCAATGCAGAAAGTTGACAAAAAAAGAAAGAAAAAAAAGGGAAAAAAAGTTTCAGAGAAGAGCAGTACATCATACTGGGGAAAAGAAATCACACGAGTAACACGATTAGCCTTGTGCTTGCACACAGGAGACAATGATGAGTGGCAACATTCCAGAAGAGACTGTGCTCATAGAAGCTGCTTAATCCTGTTGCAAAGTGCATGCTTTCCAAAGAGAGAGAGAACACAGCTATACAAGCACTGGTTTGGGGGGGGGTGGAAGGAAAAAAAAAAACAGCAAGTTTGAAAATACAGTCAGAGAAATTCAATTACACAAGTAAAATACAAGTAAACTTTCTGGTAATGATGCAAGAACAACATTGGGAAATTAACCTGATTAGTTTCGTTTTGAAGCATTGAGGTTCTCTCTCATTTTGTGAGGTAGATTAGTGCCTTTCATAGTTTATCGGAACTTCACAGTTTGTCGGATGGATATCCGACTTTGTTCCAATGGGTGCAAGCCCAGTAAAAATATTTTGAGAACTTATATTTGTGCCCATAGCACCGAACTGTCAATAGCAGGGAAATTTTAAGGATTGGGATTTATGACTTGGGGGGGTAGAATGTGCGGTGCAGCCCAATATTTATTTTCACAGAATTCCATCAAAAAGGTTTTACAATTTATTTTTTCCCCCAAATCAAAGGACATCATCTGCCCTCAGTCCAAATGAAGGAGGCTTGCATGAAGGATGTCAAATGAAGCTTTAAATTCAGCTTGTTTGTACATTTTGGCACATGGCCATTATGTTATTTAAATACAGCATCCTGAAAATTTTGCTTGGTTGATGGATTGTCAGGAAGCGAACTCACTAGCCTGACATGACATTTTCCAAATGCATTGAATTCAGATAACGTCAAAAAATGGCACGGTATAAAAAGGTGTTCAACCTCATGACTTTCAATTTAAAAATCAACCTTCTTGGTCATTAATGCCCTTCAAAACAGTTACTCTATTGTATTGAGAGAAAAAAAGACCACTGCACAAAAATGGGCGAGTTCAATTCGCTTGCCTAATTTTTGCCTTGAAGGATAAATGCAAAGAATTAGACTTTAGTTTCCTCAAGTGATACTGCAGTCCTGCATGAGCACCACTACCAACATACATTAGTTACATTGGAAAGAGAAACAAAGCAAGTATTAAATAGCGAGCATGCTACAGCTGGCACACTGCTACATTGATATCTCAGATTTACACTTAGACAAGAGTTAGGTGGAACTACAATCATGGAAGAGGAAAAATTCATTCAGGTTAGGGTCATCAAAAATGGGGCAAAGTATAATAATTGCATGAATATTAGAAGGGGTATTACAATATTAAAGGAAACATGCACACAGCACAGGAATGTATAGATTCAACATGCATCAATCATTCCATCTGAACTCTTCCCTGTACACCACCAAACCACATCATTCCACTAACTTAACAGATACAGACATTTGCGCTAAAGAACTGGCTACAGCTATTAAAGTTATCTGGTTACTGTCAGGCTACCACTTAAAATATTTTCAATCTTGTAAACTTCTAGAAAATTGGCTTTCTAAATCTAATAGGAATGCAGCACACTAGTAACAATACCAGTACAATTCAGTTTGGGTTCAATTTTCTCCTAATCTTACAAACAAAATACAGAAAAACAATTAATTGCCTATTTCAAGCATTAGCTGACCTAGCAGGACAATCTGGCAATGATAAAGAATGCTAAACTATTTGCTAAAATGGATACTTTGAAGGAGATTTCTGCTTCTGGATTGTCCACACCTCCACTCTTGGGAAGCACATTATTACTGACATTTATACTGAATACAATTTATCCAATCCACATTTGTCACCTATTTCAAAAAACATCAACAGACATTATTATTGTGTAAAACCTTCCAACACCCCCACAGTGTGGAACTACTAAATAGTACGGCAATTGGGTGTTTCTAGAAAAATGTCACAACTTTGTCAAAGTTTTTCACGCTCCACTCATGAGGACATTTAGCAAGAATAGCAAATCAAGGGAAAAACCAAAGCTTATACTGCATGGGAGGAGAAAGCTGATCGGTTGACAAATGGACGCTGATTGGCAGGTGTATTGTGATGTGACATGATGATTGATAGTTACCAGCCCAGCTTTTTTGAAACTTTAAAACCAGGCAGGTTGATTCTGATTGGTCAGGACATGGCCCTGACAAATCAACCAGCAAATGGCTGTTACTAATTTTGTTGAATTGAAGCAGGCACAGTGCATGCTCTAGATTTTACAGTCTGCAAATAATTAGATTCCAGTACATCACACTGCAAGCCCGATTGTTTGGCAGCAAAACTCCTCACACTTTCAGGATAATTCAATAAATATTGTCTGATTGCACAATCACAACTAATGCTGGACGCTGTCTTGCAAATTTTGAGCTTATTGACAACTTTGTAAAACAGGGCCTGTGCAAACTTGAAGCGAAACAGGGTGCAATAAAGCCGTTTTGGCTGATAATGTCAACCGTGACCAGTTCATTTCTTGCTATATATCAGACAAACTGCTGAAAGGGTAAGGCACCTCACAGGTTTGGGCAACAGGTAATGCTAGCTGTTCCATACAGTGCTCACTACTAACAGGATGCTGCCTTCAAGCCAAAAAGACATTCTGCCCATCATAAATGAGTGAGTAATGTAGTATATGGATTTCAGAGCCACCACAGTAAGTAGAAAGTACATCATAAAGTTGGGCAGACCATAGCAAACAACATAGCCCTTTGGCACTTAAATTAAAAAAATACTATGGATGCTGGAAAGAAACAACCAAAAACAGAAAATGTTGGAGAAACTGAACAGGTCCTGCAGCATTTTGCAGCAACAGGTTTGGTATCATCTGTGGAGAAACATTTCGAGCCAAGTCAGTGTAGAGCTGGTTGAACACAGCAGGCCAAGCAGCATCATAGGAGCAGGAAGGCTGACGTTTTGGGCCTAGACCCTTCTTCAGAAATACCCCTCCCCCATTTCTGAAGAAGGGTCTAGGACCGAAACGTGAGCCTTCCTGCTCCTATGATGCTGTTTGGCCTGCTGTGTTCATCCAGCTCTACACCGTGTTATCTCAGATTCTCCAGCATCTGCAGTTCCTACTATCTTGAGTCAAGTCACATTTCTTCACAACAGATCAGTAGAAGGATCACTGGACTCAAGGTTAACTTTGCTTTCTCTCCAAAGATCCTGCAGGACCTGTTGAGTTTCTCCAGCAGTTTCTGTTTTTGTTTATATCTCTTTGGCTATTTGCAACAAGCAAGATAGTGACCAAACCCAAACTGCTTACACTTGTAAACTCAGTCAAAAGGTGGTGGCAGATCTACATTCAGTGGCTGTCTACAGAGAGACGCTATAATGTCACACTTGAAAAGTTGTCAAAAAAATCTTCAAAGGGGTATAATTAAAAGGAAGAAAAACACTACAAACTAAACTGTAATCTCCTGGGAGTTATCCCAGGCTGTGAACATGATAGGAGAAATAACAGCAGTCTGGAGAAGGGACATGATAAGTGTCTTCCTTTTTCAAGTCTGTACAAGAACAGCAGTTACAAAACAGTTGAACTTGGTCTGTGCATGCTGGTGGATAAAAGGTGCTCAAGTGAGTTGAGGTACTCAGGTACTAGATTGGATTTAATCACTGATGTAAGTGAAGGTCACTGTCAAAGCACCACCCTCTAGTTACCCCTGCATTACAATTAAAGAACTCTCTTACTCGGATTGCGAGAATCTAGCAAGCCAGTTAACAGGAAGTAGAACAAGAAGGACTCTCACTCTGAGCGCTGCTAGCCAACCACCATCAAAAGAAAATAGGACAAAAGGATCTCAACTAACCTACAAAACCAACAATCCCAAAATTCAACATTCAGCTATCAACATTTCATTATCTACTCCTCATGAATGACAATGCATACTGACCTACACATCCTTTAATTTATATCCTTTGTGACCTTACACCTGCCTGTGTGTGTGTTGTGTTATTATTACTTCTCACGTTTTATAAGTCATAAACTGACTCTTTTGTTAACTCAAGAAAGGCTGTTCAAATTGGCTTCTTCTAAAACAAATTCATTCTGGTCTGGGAGAAAGCTATCGGTAATGGAGGGGATGCACTGTAAATTGATCTTGTTGCCACTGACTGAGGGGGCAGGTGAATAAAGAGAAGGAACCAGGTCATTTCCCCTCACCTGGGAGCCTGACAATTTGGGACATCCTGTCTGGAACGATAACCATTTGCCCAGGGTGTGTTCGTAACAAAAATTTTGAACCATGTATGTAAGGAGTGTATTGATGTTCAGGAAAAGGCATACCACACAGGGAGGCAAGGCCATGTTTTTTTTTCAAATATTGTCCTTAAAAGTTGTTCTGTTTTCATCTTAAATTCTTTCACAGGATGTGACCATCACTGGTTAGGCTAGCATTTGTTGCTCATTCCGAACTGCCCCAGAGTGCAGTTAAGAGTCAACCACATTGCAATGGGTCCAGAGTCACTTGTAGACCAGACCAGGTAAGGATGAAGATTTCATTCCCTGAAGGACATTAGTGAACCAGATGGGTTTTTGTGATAATTAACAATGGTTTCACGATCATCATTACATTCTTAATTCCTGACTTTTTTTTTAAAATTGGATCTACATTCCAAAATCTACAGTGGCAGGATTCAATCCTAGGCACCCAGTCTCTGGATTAATAGTCTAGTGACCAGACCATATCCTCCTCTACTTTTATGATAGGAACAGTCCATGGAAAATTTGTTGCACAGTAATGAGAACCTCCCACCAATAGTGGTGCTCAAGGAATGGATTTAATGCAGCCAGTCATAGGAGGAAATATGGTGCTGAGCCAATTTAATTGGCAGAGAGGCCCCATGTCAGTCTCCTGGTAGTAGCAAAATCTCTCCAGATTAACACAGGGACAAAGAGGCTGCTGCAGGATTCCAGTCCAATGGCAATGGGATATCAAGTAGGTTCATTAATGAGCTAACTGACTCTGACTATACCTGAGCACACTGCAATGTTGAGGCGGCACTACTTTCTCACATCACCTCAAAAGTTGCATTCTGTGGCCTGGGCTGGGTGTCCCTTGTAGTCAGGCATGCCATGCCCAACTGACAGACCATCACTGAGGGGCGATGCGGGATTTTGAAAGCTACTCCTTGCTTTTGCATCCAAACCTCCCTTCCCCCTTATTCCCAAAATGCATTCAACTATCTGTGGTCTGCAGCCCCTTAATAATCCACCCTTAGGTGGATGCCAGCAGGCACCATCAGTGCTGGCCCCCACCAGAACGAGGAGTATTGGCCTTCAGATGGGTGCGAGCAACCTTAATCGCAAAGGGAGGGAATTACATGCCTGAGGGCACTTGATACCATTGGCCCTTCCCTGCAGAAATTACAGGGGTTCTCCAGCAATTCTACAAACACTGGATGAGATCACTCTTGACCAAAGAGAACCTCTGTGCAGTGGAATTATCAGCAGGCCGCCTGGATGTAATTACAACGCAACAGATTTACATAAACAACTGCATCATAAATGCAAGAATTACAGCATTACTTGATAAGTGCATGGCATTTAATGCATGATTAGATAAATGGCTTAATGGGAATTGAGGTGGGTGGGGTTAAAATAAATTTGAGTAATAAAATGTATAATAATACTATTGAAAGAAACTGTGGAATGTATGGTCATCCATGGCCCTGAAACAGTTCCTGTGTGTGTCCATCAAGTACAATTGGATCTAAGTATTATCAAATAGTTTTGTTTGGAAAAATAAATAAAGAGAAGTTCGGAATGTGCAAATGAGGAATTATCAGCTGCATTTTGCTGGAACTGGTGGTCGCTTATCATATCCTTTTCCTTTTGTTTTTTTTGTAATAACACACTCATTGGGCACTCATTGGAATGCATATTGCCTGAGGCTGTGGCAGAGCAAAACAAAATTCTGTCTACGACATTACAGGAAGGTTGCAGTTACAGTATTGTGCTTTCAGAATGTGAGATATCTGAGCTGTTGTTTCCTTCATAACACTATCAGTGTTCCTTAATGCTTCCTCAGTGTATTATCCAGACACTGGTCAGTCTTCAGCACTGCACCCAATATCTTGCTCCTTGCAGGCCAATGAACCTCTCCGTCTCTGGTATGTTGGAGCTCTCTGTCTACCTCTCTACCTATTGTGGAAGCAACATCATGAGTGGGATTGTAGTGCCCAAGGCAAAGTCCCACTGCCACTTTCTCAGGGCAACTAGGAATGAGCAATAACTAGGGATGTCTGCCTTACTCATATCCCATTCACAAATAAAAAGATTACTTTTCAACTAAACGTCTGAAAGAGACTGAAGATATTTTGAGCTGTGTAAACTTTCACATTGATCTAATAATCTAGTAATAGCCGAGAGACTAAATATGAAAGATAATCTTCCTCTCTGTCTTCATTTTACCACAAAAATGTAAACTAGCATGATGTTGTTAAACTTGAAAGGGTTCAGAAAAGACTTACAAGGATATTGCCAGGGTTGGAAGGTTTGAGCTATAGGGAGATGCTTGATAGGCTGGGGCTATTTTCTCTGGAGCGTCAGAGGCTGAGGGGTGACCTTATAGAAGTTTATAAAATTGAGGGTCACGGATAGGGTGAATAGCCAAGATCTTTTCCCCAGGGTAGAGGAGTCTAAAACTAGAGGACATAGGTTTAAGGCGAGAGGGAAAAGATTAAAAGGGGCCTAGGCGGCAACTTTTTCACGCAGAGGGTGGTGTGTGTATGGAATGAGCTGCCAGAGGAAATGCTGGAGGCTGGTACAATTACAACATTTAAAAGGCATCTGGATGGGTACATGAATAGGAAGGGGGTTTACATGGATATGGGTCAAATGCTGGCAAATGGGACTAGATTATTTTAGGATATCTGGTCAATGCAGTTGAATTGGATCGAAGGGTCTGTTTCTCTTACCACACATACAGAGCTGCAACTCCCCCACAGGTAAACATCTGCTAAAACACTCACCTTCCAGGCCTGAAGCATGATTCTGTTTGTTTGCCTCCTTCCTTAATTGAGATATACTTCAGAGAAAAGTGGCTCGACATTAGCAATACAATTTATTCGGTCACACCTTGTCAAGACAATCCCTTCAAATAAGTGACATTTTTCTCCAGCTCCAGGCTGTATCCTCAAATCAAACAAAGATCCATCAGCCTGCACCAGTGCCAGCCATTTGCAAGTCCTGATAAGGAATTCTTTTGTCCATTATTTCACAATCGTGCTATCTATTCTGCTAATGTAAACACCAGAATATCGCCCCAATAAAATTGTTGCACGAGGGAGGCTGTTTTCTTTAAACTGTCAAAGCATTGCCTATTCTTCTGTTTTGTTTGTTTTTCTCACTTGCTGATTATGATGCTAAGTCTGCTACTGTTAGAACCGAGCTGCAAGCATTTTTCATGCCTCGTTGGACATAGATTCCAAAAAGGGTCAGACCTGTCCATTAAGAAGACCTATTTAAGAAGGCTATTTTAACTGAGGGCTGTGTGACAATCTGTAAACACTGTGCAATGTAACTCATGAACCTTCATTCTGTGATCTATAAGTTCCCAACTCAAAGTGTGCTTCTGTGCACGCACGAGTGAGAAATCTCTGACAACAGCAGTGGCTACTCCACACACGTCTAGATTCTCTCTTGCAGAATGAAAACAACTGCTTGTTGCAAATTTTTTGTCCCTTTTCCCTGGTCTGCTTAGAAAGTTACTGAATGGCTGAGTTTTAATTTCAATTTAGGCTCTCGAGGGTTAACTGCCTGTTAGATACCCATGTCCAGTTCCTCTTTCCAACCATTTTGCGCTGCTGCCGCAGTTAAATTTCATTCCAGGACTTTATGGCATGGGGGACATTAATGCGTCATTGGTCAGGATTTTTTAAGTTCTTGGATGTGATGTTGCTTTTGCTGCCAAGGTCAGCATTTGTAACCCATCCTTAATTGCCCTTAAACTCATTGGCTGATTTCAGAGGACAGTTCAGAGTCAATCAGATTGCTGTGGGTCTGGAGTCACATGTAGGCCAGACCAGGTAAGGGTGGCAGATTTCCTTCCTTAAAATACATATGTAAACCAGGTGGGTTTTTATGACAATCGATACACAGTCACCACTAGGCTGATTGTTAATTGAAAATTTAATTGAAAAAATTGAAACTGCACCACCTGCCATGATGAGATTTGAACCCATACCCTCAAAACATTAACCTGGGCTCTGGATTACCAATCTACTGCCTCCCCTAAATTGTATTAACTGGTGCAGCGAGGATCACTAGCTGATCTCTGACTGATTCTTGTGTCAGGGGGTGAGTCTGTGCACCACCCTGCCAACCCATACATCCTCACAGGAAATGTCATTTTTCCCATCATTTTAGTTTCTATTCTCTTTCCGACTGGTCCTTGGATGGAGGGATCATTGGGAAAGCAACAATCATTATCCATCCTGTGTTTCCCCAGGAGGACTAAGAATGAACCATTTGTTGTGATACAGGTTGATTGGGTGAGGGGGGGCAGACTTCTTTCCCGAAGGATATGAGTGAAACATTTTGGGTTTTTAAGCGCAATTTTGGCACTTGCTTAGTCACTTCCTGGCTCACAAACAGCCATATGTCAGAATGTTCTCAGGAATGGCGTAGCACTTCAACACAGTGGAAGTGTACATTTCTTTAGTATTAATTTTTGCACTCCAAGAGTTGGCCATTTTCCTGTTGGTTCTCTGACTCAGTTGTATCCTTGCTTTAACTCATGTCTGTTCAACTTGTAATGATTCACCGTTCAAACAATAATTTGAAAGAAGAGGATTCTCGTTTATTCTTGCGATCTTCCTCTTTAGCCTTCTCTTCGTACCTATGTCATGTGGGACTCGAACGCTCGCCTGCAGAGTATGACACTCTGTTACCAACCTGCATCTATCTTTGATCACTACAGTTCCCACCTTGGTTTATTCTTCATTCTTCTTGAGTGCATCCTTGGCTTTTATTGATCAAGTCAGCGCTAAGCAGGAGGTCTGAGATGATTTATGACACCACAGAAAATGGTCTTTCCCTCTTTCATCAGTCACTATTGTGCTTGCTTCATACTGAGTCACAGATCCTTAGCTAAGCTGCTGTGTAGATGATACAGAGGAAGGCATCGTCATTTATCTTGCCACCACTATCTAATAGCTGTTACACTTGCATCCACTTTTGTCTGTGTCTTGACTGTGGCTTTATATTCCCTTTGGGTCTTTAATGCAACAGCTCCTCACTTTTTGTTACAATTTAATGACCGCACAGTAAACCTTCACTTTCCCCACCACTCTCTTCACTCCTATAAATACCAGACACTAAGATCTGCAAAATAAACATCAGGAGTGCTCAAATGGATTTTCTATTTGTGAAGGAAGTCATGAGGTTACTCATTTTTGAAGCCGTGATATTTTACAAGTTGTAAGGAGCAGTATCTGTCTGGAGTGGTGCATAAAATTGTCCTTCTCATCAACTCCTTGCTTGGGTCTGGCCTGCACATGCACTAGGAACACCATCAGTGTTCCACCCAAGTGATGGCTATGATTAAGCATGTGGCCGGCTATTGAAATGTGGAAGGAAGCTATGCCCAGTCATCAAGATTGACTATCCAGGGAATAAATACTGACCAACGAGCAGGAACAGGATCCTTATCAAGGTGGGGAAGATTGCGGGCTAATTCTCTTATTCTCTTGTACAAGTGCTGCCTGAGGTTAGCACATCTGACACAGCTTGGGGTCTCAGCACATGATCTGACTGGAGAAATCAACTTGGGTGTTAATTTTAAATTTTGGAGAGTTCAATTTTTTTCGGCGTAAAATGGTGATTTGAATAGAAAGCCAAACTGGGCTCAAGTGCAGCACCTTCCAATTTCACATATCCAACTTTACATGATCACCAAACAATTCAAGATTTCCCTGCCTCCACCCAGTCCCAGGAGTCACTGGGAGAACACATTAAAACCAATTCACTCCTTAATTCTACTAGGTAACTTAATAAAATCAGGTGAGTTTTCAAATGATATTTTAAGAGTCTTATTCATCGTCTGATTTATTTTCATTTCGGCCTCTAGTTATCCTGGGATTGCTGTTTATATTAGAGAAGCTATCTCCCAGTCATCTTCCTCATATTTCTAATCCTTTTGAACATCACACCCCTGCCAGACATCACCCCCGGGAATGCTTGCAAACCTGCAGTTAAACACCATCATCTTTCTCCTTGTCATCTTACCAAAATCCTTCTGACTCTCCAGTCCTAATTACAGAACAGAATTATCTTTTATCCCATGGTTTTTCCACATCATTTCTCAACCTGCAACCTTTATTAGCGAAAAACCTTCACTGGTTACCTGTAACGTGTCGGTCTACCTCACCTTTTCATTACCCGTTCTAGTGAATTCCATTACCCACACCACTATCTCTGTCCCCTGCAACTCCATCCCCAACCTTCTTAGCTCCCTTTCACCTCAAGTGTGGTCAACAAATGCAACACCAAATCCCTGCAGGTCCTGCTATCAATTAGCTGCAGCTTTCTGTCTGCCTCTCATTCCCTTGTCAGGAAAGGGTTATCGACTGAGTGAAGGTAGAAACTTGGGGTTGAGGTTGAAAGAGCCGTAGCAGCAATATATCAACACTGGAAGCAACAGCAATAGCAGGAATCAATAGTGTGACAAACATGCTTCAATTCAGGGGGAGACAGAAGAAGTGGACGTACTGTAGAAACTGGCCATAACGTAGTTTTGGCAGCGATCACCAGTAAATTCATTTGGACACCTGACAAGACAAATAAAATGAGAAAGAAAGAGAGGAGAAAGAAGATAAGTAACTGTCAGGATAGAGTCACCTCAGCACCGGGCTTCATCACCTTGGTGTGGTCACCGTTTAATCCATTTTATCTGTAAATCATCATCTCTGCAAGTTTGTCAGCAAATAATTCATTTTTTAAAAACTTAGTAGGTGCATTTACAAGCCATGAAAATCCAACTCTTTCAAGTTTATCTGGGAATGTATACCTGAACCAAATTAAATGCAAAAATCCATATTTACAAATTTAGGCAAAATTTAATCCATGATTGTAGAATTGTCAAATGCCAACTTTCTCCCAATTTATCAGTGATGTTGGCCAAGTAGTTCCAAAGTAATCACTTGTGTGTATGACAGGAAATTGTCCACATTCCTCTTCCTTCAGAAAGATCCCCAACAGTTTCTACTTGAACATTTTGGGGCTGTTAAACTAAATAACTGGGGAACAAAGAAAATGGAGAGGAATTTAATAGCTGTAAATACACTGATGAGGAACTGAACATGTCCCGTACTGTTTCTCCAAAGGTAAAAGTCAAATGAAAGCAACAAAAACAGCAAACAGTACGAGATTAACCAGGGCCTAGACACATTATGAGAAGTTGCCCAAATGAAAATAAAAAATAAATATTTTAGAAGCATCTTTCTTTCCGAGCAGTGACAACACCAAGGGCTCTTTCTTTTGAGCTGCAGGGGAGAGAGAAGAATAAAACAGACATGATTATATCTTCACATACGTTCAGGTATAAAGACCCTCATGGGTACAGTCTCTGTACATCTTTCTCCGGTGAATCCAGGGTCACACCTGAGGGGTAAAAATGGGACATAAACAGAACAAGTGAACTCAAACGGTCCAGTCATGATGGTTAAAGGCAATTAAATGTGTTGGAAATCACAGGTGAACCCACATTGAGGAGAACTGCTCAGTAGATTAGGGCAGCTTGGCTGCCTGAAATCAATGGCCAACTATTACTTCTTTAGAATGGCTGCCTCTGCTTTGAAGATAATTTTTACATGATTACTTGTATGTTTACAAGCGACGGCACAAGACAAAAGCCACTTGGGTTCCCCATATGTCCACATCTCTAGTATGGGACTTAAGGGTAATAACAAGTTGATAGGAACCATTTAATACTCAAACCTTTTTGGGAAAGCTTTTAAATATAATTGGTAATGGATGATTACCTGGATTTTTTTGGTTCTAAATTTCCTTTGCAATATAACAGCCATTGGTTCAAACACAAATTCAATTTAAAACTGTTTCACAAGAAGGGCGCTGCAAAATTTGTGGAATCAAAGTGTCCCTGCTTTTTTACACATTAGTTATAAGCATACAGAAGTTATAGCTCCAATTCTATCTGTCTACACAACCACAATGGCCAATGTATCAGTTTCAACATGCAATACATTAAATGAAAAAGACATCAGCTACCAGTTTTGCCACACAAAATTGCTCAGCAAAACAATGAGTAGCAAACTGTTTCGTTCAAATCAGACACTTTGAGGTTGGAAATCTTAGCATCAATGAGCTGTCACTCTAAATACCTTCCTCCATATGTATTTAAGAAAACATCACAGTATGGAATTTAAACAATGAGGAGAATTTTAACATGTTCATTTTTTCAGTCTCTGACATCAATTGAGCTGCTTGAATGGTGAATGGGTCACAGGATGCAAAGTTTCAGCTCAAGTACAAAACTAGCTGAGGTCCTGATTGCTAATGGTGGGAAAGGGAATGTGGTCATAAAGGTCTCTTGCGGTGAAGTGATAGTGTCCCTATCTACAGGCTTGGAGGACTGGGTTTGAGTCCCAGGTCTCCGACCATCTCTGAATATGTTGGTTAGAAAATATAAAAGAAATATAAAGAATCAATTTCCTTTAGTTGGTGAATTTGAGGTGGGCTTTCAAAAAGTTCCCTGGGGCTTTTGTGGTGCTGTGGTAGTGTCCATACCTATGAGCCAGGAGGCCTGGATTAAAGTTCTATCTATCCAAGAGGATGTGTCACTACATGTCTGCACAGGTTGATTAGAAGATAAATTTTCCCCTGCAGAAGCTGAAGTGTGTTATTTTCTCCTCCAAAACCATTTTGATGTTGTCCCTTGTTTTCCCACTTTTGTTGATTTTGTATTTTTTTTTGTTGCCACACAGCCTCATATTGTTGGTTAATTTGGCGATTGGTTACGTTTGTAAAATAAAGAACCAGTTTTCCCATAAGGCGAAAGGGGTTGCTGGTCTGTCAGAGAGTATAGTGGTTTGACTTAATGCTGGACTTTAAATAAATGAATGTGGAAGACAGTGTGGCTTCTGCTTTCTCTTCTTCTGGATGAATATTTACCTGATTAAGACCAACTGTTCACTGAATGGTGTTGTTCAAATGATTGGCAGAAGGAGCAGGCATGATGTCCTGCTCAACTTTTCCATGTTTTATGTTTCACATTTGATTATTGAACATTCTTTTTAGAAGGACTCAATTGGATCATTGAGATTGTTTCCGTGCCTTTGTCTTTTGCAATAAAGCTCCTTCTGATACCAAAACCTCTTCTGGTAAAAGGCTAGAAAAATGCACTTCTGCTCCAAGCAGAATCACAATCCAAGCATAACATTTCTTGGCAATGGAGTTGTATATTTATCAGGCTCCAACTGCATTACAACATGTGTCAGTGTGACAGAAACACCCCATTCCACTACACCAATGATAAGATTATGTCATTGTGCATTTTTTTTAATCTACTGAACTGAACTGAACTGAACATTTTTCTGTTTCCCCATCTGAATCTTAAGATAGGATCACAACTTCCTGGTTCATGTAGAAGACAAGTTGAATTCATTGGAATGCACTCTCCTTCCACTATCCCAAAAACTGTGGCTGAATGTCCAGCATCTGCTTTTTTCCTTCAAATCAATGATTGCAAGCTGATCCAATGCTCATGCATATGGATTCATCAGGCTTGATGAATGCCTACTGTCACCATCAAAATGCTCTCTATTTAACTGATAATTAACGAAATATCATTTTTTTGGGTTGAATATCGTGCAGTAGGGCACTGTATTTTGGGTATGCCCGTGAATATTTAGACACCTTCTATTCCCTTTGTGGTCACAACGCGCTTTCTTAAATCAGAATGGGGAAGGGCTGAATAGAAGCCAATGTTATTACATTTTTGCCCATTATTATTGATATTAAGGCTGGTTGCTATGCTTTGCCAATATAACACATTAATTATAATTTGGTAAAGCCCAAAGCTGACTGATGGAGGTGCCTGGGCACAGTACTTCATCGGAGCTTTAGTCAAACAGTACATCTGTGCCTGAATTTTTATCAGCCACAGAGGTTAACTGCTGCTGTGCACTTTGTGTTAAGTAGGGTAACTGGACATGCATTGTCTGAGAAATTTATGAAATGGTTCACTTTTAAGATCTTTTAGTCCAATTTCTATTATTTTAAATCCATTCACTCCGCATTTCAAATATGCCACAGTAACAATGAATGTGAAGGCCCCATTGATCTCGTAACGAACCTACTCAACGTATTCCCTCTCATTCACTGTTCAGTTCCACATGATTTGTAGCATTTACTTTTAAACACCTCATTTTTTTTCACGTTCTGTTGGAATTTCCAATCTATTTCATGTTGTAACACATTGACTTCAATTAATCTTGGAGGCATCACTCGTCATGGGAATTTAATAGGAAGCATTTACAGGAATCTCTGAAATAGAACCTAATGTGGGCAGGAGGCATTCAGAAGGCTCCTAACTGCATGGTATGCAATTGAAACATCATTTTAAAACTGATCTTTTAGTCTCATTGTCTCCTGATCTTCCCTCCTTGTAAAATAAGTATGTGTGTAGCTGTACCTAGGAGTGCCCGTGTGTATATATGTGTATGTGCTTATTGCTTGCACGTGTGTCTGAATGCTTGTGCATTCTGGACCGTGTCCAGGGAGGGGGAGCGAGAGAGAGAGAGAGAGGGGGAGCGAGAGAGAGAGAGAGGGGGAGCAAGGGAGAGCGGGGGGAAGCGAGAGAGAGAGAGGGGGAGTGAGAGAGTGACCGAATGACATGGTCACATTGACCACTAGTTTTACTCAACTCTCTTTTCCGTGCATGTCTGGTGTCTGTGTATGTGAGAACGAGAGAGAGAGAGAGAGAGAGAGAACGAGAGAGAGACTATGTACGTTTAAAGTCCAGTTATGTGTAAACAGTTGGGTGCAATTATGTACATTAGTGTGAGTATGCAAGTGGACACGTATATATTTGCAAAAATGACTGTGGATAAAGGGGGCCTTTCACATTGATGCTATTTACAGCACACAGCAGAATATCCACCAAACAAAGGATAGTGGATGTTCTGCAAAGGGACAAGGAAGCACTTAATAAAGCAAGGCTCAAAACCCCCTTAAAACCAGAAAAACATCTTGTTATTGTATAGGTTAGTATTTTAGTAAAACAGGATTAACACGGTGCTCCGGGGAAGCACATTATATTTTAGAAGTGTTTTTTAAGTGGATGCTTAGAACTTAAATAACAGGACATTCAGAAAGAGTTCAAAGGCCTGATCATGTGCCTGGCCAATGCAGCTTTTCAACAACAAATCAGCTCATTAGATCACAAATAACAAAAGAACCAGTTTGAGCTTGGATTTGACAAATGGTTGAGCACTCATTTAATCCAGAGAGGCAGCAATTTCTATCATCACTATTGGTTTAGAACTGTAAGAACTTGCTTTCAGCTCAAACCATTCTGGTTTTGAACAATTTCTAGTTAATGCATGGACTTATTTTACTAAATTAACACATATTGACAGGTTTTAGTGAAACAACGTGGCGCTGAAGGCCAAAGTGTGTATTGCTATATCGATGCTGAATATTTCAATGGAGGTTGGATGCTGAAGTAATTCCATATTTTCTCTTAAAGAGAGGATGCTGGCTTTGAAGAACATCCTCCAAGAATTCTTCAAATGCAGTGTCTATATACTAAACTGGAAGATGCAAGGACAATCCAGTTGTGTAAAATGACTGGGCTCCAGTAAGTATGGGTGGCAATTGTTAGATTTTGCATGGTTATAAGGAACTAGTGACTTGGGAAGTTAATGCTTTTCACCAGAGTTTTCCCTCATCTCATGTCTAAGTCTTTAGTAGACTAATTTGATGGGAGGCCGATTGCTACGAGCAGACAACAACTCACTATTACTGTGTCGCTTCACTGCTGGATTGATGGATGGTGAACTATTTGAAACTTTGGCCCGACAATGATTCTTGTGCTCTTGTGTTTGGGATACTAGTAGCTTTCTTACACTGCAGCTCAACAGGGATCATTGACAGCTGTCTAGCATTGCTAGCAATTAAAAACAAAGCCATGAAACTCTCACTATGGTGCCACTAGAGCAAACATGCAGAAAGAGTGGAGTGGAGGAAAGGCTGGATTCACTTACTGACAGGAGAGTTTATTAATACCATTGATAACGAAACACTGTCCTCCATTCACACAGTAGTGCCGATCGCTATCGTTGCATGGCCTTGCGTGGCCTGACCAAGGCGTTGGTGAAGTGGTAGCTGCAGATGGCAAGAACAGCAACATGAGAGACATCGTTATTTCCCATCGTGACTAACTACAGCACATCAACAAGGTGTGAAGTTCAACAGTTTCAGGAGCAGTCCAATGTAACCAGCACAGAACCTAGTTTGTCACTGTAATTGTTAAAGTACCTTGGGAGAATGAGCAGCATCTGTAATTCAACATTCCATCGCACTGTTCAAATCCTTCAGTGACCTCACCCTTCCCTGTCTCGGTTATCTGCTGCTGTCCTGTGAGAACACTCCCTCAAATCATTCTTCTTATATAGACTTTTATTCTGTTTGCTCCACCATTTGTGGCTAATCCTTTTGCATCCCAAATTTACTTCCCTCAATGTTTCTATTCATCCATGTCTTTCTCCTCCTTTTAGATGCTATCTAAAACCTGAGCCTTGGATTTCGATCAGACTTTTTTTTTGGCCCTACTCCCTCCTCCTTTGATTCCAGGTTAGTGTTTATCTTGTTGGAATCTTCTGAAAGACATTGAGACGTTTTACTCAATTCAAAGGAATTGTATAACCATAAATTCTCTCTTTCCTTAGTTGCATCAAGGAATAGACTTTATTTTAAACACATTATTTCTATGCCTGTGACTTGCAGCTAGAGACATTTAGATAAGAATGAATGGGATAACTCAGCTCTTCTCCACCAATTAGTTCAGTCTACTGCCTGAATTCAAAATGTTTACATAAGATGTTGTGCCCTCTGCATTGTGGTGGGACACATATAGTGCCACAAAACCACCACATCATATATGGTAACAATCACATGGTTCAAACAATCAACAACACTAAACGCAGTCAGATTGGTGCGATGGGTGGTAAATATCACCAAGCCTAAGATGTAACCAGATCTGGTAATAATTTGTGTGCAGTTCTCCATCTACAGAAAGTAACAGCTGGGAAATTTTGCTCAGTTGGACTTCTACATCTCTCATTGATGTATCCACACTCTCCCCATGACATTTCAAACATGGAACAACGGATCATAAATTTACCTTTGCCTGAACAGCATTTTAAATGTTAAAAATTGCCCTACTTGGTCATAGGAAGCAAGAATAGAATCAGACATCTGCTGCATTGCAATAAGAGCAAATACACTATAGAGGCTGGAGATCAGAAATAAAAAGGGAAAGTATTGGAGAAATTCAGCTTCTCTGGTAGTAGAGTTCAACGTTTCAAGATTTCCCTCACTGTGCAAATAAGACAGCAGGTTTGTTTTCAGTACAAGTGACCTATTTTCTGCTATTAACACATTACCATTGACACCTTCTCGTCATCTACATCCCTTCCCTAGTAAAATATGTAAAGGCACCATAGTCCCAGTGGACAAACCTCTCATTACAGAGGGATAACTGGGGATGGTTTAACCTGAAGGTCACCACACCTTAAATGAGGGGTGAGATTGAGAACGGGGGATCTGCACAGTGACCTCAGCGGTGCAGGAACTAAATCTGCGTCACTCTGCACGGAAAACTGGCTGTTCAGCCAACTGAGCCCCTCTTCCCTACTAGCATTAACACACTCTTTTCCCTTGTCCTCCATCCTTTCTCAAAAGCATAAAACCCACTACTTTTCCAACTCCTTTCAGTTCCAAAAGAGTGTCATTGGACTCAAAATGTTAACTCTTTCTCTCTCCACAGGTGCCGCCAAACGTGCTCAGTTTCTCTGGCACTTTCTCTGTTTTTATTTTTTAACCTGTGTGCACCTGGGTCAAAACAGTTCTGCATTCAATTCTGAAGAGCACAGTGAGGAGGGCTCCGGTCCAATGGAGCTCTGATCGCACGTGAACATTTTAACGTAAACAGCAAGGCTTGATCATATGTTGTCACACAGTTCACTTTCAAATGCTCTAACCAGCTTTATGTTCACCAATAAAAAAATCTCTTTTGATTTAGCACCATCGGAAACAATTCATATGACTGAACACACGTTTTAATACCAGCTGGTACAAACTTAGTTTGGGATAAACTGATTAGCCAAAACAAAAGAGATGTTAGAATTGTGTCACAGGTAGGGTAAGTATCAGACATAAAAAGTACTTTTACGTGGGACTCTTGATTTTCCCATTTGATGTTGTCTGACTTGCTCAGAACTTCCTGCATAACCTTTGAATGGTAGATTTCTACGTTTTGTTTAAACACCAGTTATTTAGTTTGTTTGTGACTTCACACAGATTTAATTCAAAATAACTATGGTCACCGATTTTACATTCAGCATGGACAGAAGGAAAATTAGAACAAAAATAACCTCCTTCAACAGACTTTGAGATGCCACTCCATTGTTTGGTCACATAAAAATCAGTTGGTAATTTTAATCAGCTTAAGCATTCAATCTTGTCCCTCACTGCACTTTCTCAGCTCTCCCAAGCTCCCCATGCCTCTATGCTACAGATTCCCTTCATCTTCCTAATTGAACAGGCACCTCAGATGCTGAACTCTGGCAGTACTCTTCCTGTCAGTCACTGTTGCCTTGATAAGTGAGCTTCAAGACTGCATAAGTTATTAGCGCAAGCAAAGCAAACAAAACATCAACCTTCTGCATTGTGCTGGGAGGACATTAAGAGCTAGAATACTGTCTAAGATCTTTCTACCGAAGTTAAACGGGGGTCTATTCAGTTATCGGAACCTCCTGGTACCTCAAACGAGTAAAATATAATCTTGCACAAGTAACAAATGCCTTGAGTTTGTCTGATTGTTCCTTCATACGCTATTGCACAGAACTGAACACTTTCAGTGACTATGCATATATAAAGATATTTTCATGAATAAAGTATATTTTTGAAATAAAACAAATTAAGAGCAAGAAATTGTATTAAGGTAATATCATTGTCTTTCACAGACCCTTGTATACCACCCAGCATCCTGCACCATCAACCCTGCACCCACCCTCCCCTCCGACTCCTTGTGTTGTCTGCAGACACACTCATGTCCTGAACAGGTAACGTATAAGAGCTTCAGGACTGGCTCCAAATATTGACAACCTCAGCTCAACTCTCCATAAAGAATCTAGTCTTTGATCCACTGAAAATAAAAGCTTTCCACTTGAACAGCCTGCATTGAGAGGAGGGGGGGGGGGAAGAGAGAGAGAGAAAAAAAGAGAGAGAGAGAATGAGAACAAGAGCGACAGGGATAGACAGCGTGAGCGAGAGAGAGACAGAGATAGAGCGGGTGCGAGACAAGCTCACAGAAAATAGATGCTTACAGTGAAAGGCGTGCAGACTCCAGACTGTAGACTAACATGCAATATTCAACAGGGTCAATGCAAGAAGGATGTTTCTCCTGACTGGGAAGATCCCGCTAAGGGACACAGTTTCAAAATACAAACTAATTCATTTAGGACTGAGCTGAGAAGGAATTTCTTTGTTGTAGGGGTGAATTCTGTACTTTAGAAAGGCCGAGAGATTCAGCATGTTCAAGACTGAGATTGATAAATTGCTACCTTTTTTAAAAGCATCAAAGGATAGGAGAAAGCACAGGAAAATGAAAATAGTGCTGAGGTAGAAGATTGGATCTGTTTTAGTTGAATGATAGCAAAGATCCAATGGCCAGAATGGCCTCTTTCTGTTCCTACGCTCCTGAAAAATAGCATTCTAATGCCAGGTCAGAATTCCATATGGACTGCAGTGTTGTACAGGGACAACAGCATAAAGCAAAGTCTGTACAAAACCAACAAACGTTTATTAGTTTGACTTGGATTCCTTCATCAATACACTCCAAGAGTCAATTCCAAAACGTGATGAAATAATAAAATCTGTAATGTGAAATCCTTATCTTTTTTCTTCTTTGTCCAATCTGTACAAATATTGATTGTCAAACTCTTGGGAAAAGGAGGCCTAGCATTGTAAAAAGTTAATAATATTTCCAACATGGTCAAGGCTGGGAAAGTTATCAAGTCAACTTACCATAGTCTTACCAGACTATAGGGCTTCTCTCTCATTAGAGAGAGATGACTGGTAGTGATTTTAAACTAAGGGCCATCATACCTCAGGTGAAGGGTTGGTTGAGATGGAGAGTCCTTCATGGTATCCTCAGCCACTGATGGGAATTGAACCATGCTATTGGCATCATATTGCTTCACAAACCAGCCATCCAGCCAACTGAGCTAAAATGACCCCCGAGGAGTGGTATAGTCAGAGGGTCATAGAGGTTTACAGCTCAGGAAGAGACAAGTATCCCTTATGCCTTCACAACCATCATATCCACCCGCCCTGCTGCCTTAAAGATCTAATGACGTGCACACCAAGGTCACTTTCTAACATCCTACCATTCAAATGTACTCTCTTGCCTTGTTCGTCATCCCAAAATGCATCACCACACTTTACAGAATTAAATTCCATTTGCCATTGTTCAGTCCATCTGACCAGCCTGTCTATACCATCCTGTAGTCTAGGCTTTCCCCCCCAATTCATGATTTATCGCACCACCAATTTTCACATTCATCTGCAAACTTACTGATCAAACCTCCTACATTTATGTCTAGATGATGGGGAGAGGGTCAGGGTGCGAGAATCTGACAGCTGGAGCAGGGATGTCGGCTCCATTTCAGAAGCAGCCAAATGTTGCAGCAACAACTTGCATTCATGTAGCACCTTAGACAGTATGAAATGTCTCACGATGCCTCAGGATACGAAACATAATTTGGTGACACCACCGACGAGCAGCAGTCAGGTCACCACAACCAACTGTGTAACAACCTTTTATTAAAACACAGCAACTTGTGTTGCTAGTATTTAACAAGCTGCTGCTCAAATCTAAGACTAAACCCTGCAAGTTAATGGTTTGGCTTAAAATTGTAAATCATTCACTGTTGTATAAACAATTGGAAGGGACAGCCTTTCACGTCTTTTTAAATTAAAATACTAAAGCAACAGTAGATACGCAGCACAGCAAGATGGTACTTCTATTCTTTTCACCTCATGACCATGTTAACCTCTGAGAATCTCAGAACCTTTTAAAGAAATTAAAATCCATGATTGAATGTGACACGCTGCTGTGCTACACAAATCCTTCAAATCACTCAAAGCAAATAAGAACTCGCAGTTTGATGTATCAAACCAGCTCCTCACTGGTGTTGGTATAGCTCTCTGGGAGACAGCTTACTTCCTAACTAACCCACTACCAGTTGGATGCCTCACAACCACAAGTTTAACTCTAGCATTGCCAAAACTTGAATGTGCATAGACTACAGAGGCCAAACACAAATCTAACCAATGCCCATAGGGTCCTGATAGAATTTTACAGTACCCATCCTGCCTGCACCATCTTTTTCAACTGAATGCATGCTATATGGGTCATACACATGGAAGTTATGAGGAAAAGAATTGTCTTGGAATAGCACAATCATTTAGTAAACTTTCAACATCGGGCAGTCAACATCAGAGAAAAGACAAATGATTCATGCCAAAAGTAATATCAACTCTGATGAGAGACAACTGACTCCCTGCCTACTTGAGGTACATATTTGCCCTTGTGGATGCTTATGTGACTTGGTAGGACTTTGAAAATCAAATAGTCCCTTCAAAAAAAAAATGTAAAAAAGGCTTTAAATCTGGACTGGTGGGGGTGAATCAATCTCATTACTCATGCAATAGGGTTAGAGTAAGATATCCGGATAAAAATCACAAGTCATCCACAACGAGAAAAGAAAAAGCCACATTTCAGACCTAGCAAACAAGTTCCTTCTTTTTGAATTGTGCGGAGTTACTCTCCCCTGCAGCCCTTATTTTAAAACTCTTACCTGGTAGGAGTCGCATCTTTAAAAGCATCGACACAGGAAGACTTCTTGCCCTCACCTTTTCTGAAATCAGTTCAAGGTAGAGGTTGCTGCTGTGAACCTGAAATGATCTCAGGACCTGCCACCTGTCCCTTTTTTGGGGGGTTTAAATATCCTTCACTTCCCACGTCACTGCACAGTTGAATAGCTGATTTATTACAGCGATGGTTGGCAGGTAGGGATGTGAATAACAGTGCCGTGCCCAACTTCTGACAGGCACAGGGGAGCACTGCTCAGAGCATAAGTAAGGTTACTTCTTTCAAATGCGTCTTCCGTCGTGAAGCACATCAGCGGCATCAAAACACTTGCCCTATCATTGTTCCCAGGAGGAAGACAGATTTCGAGAACGAGAATCAACTCATGCAAAATATTAACACAGTGAATCAATACAGCCCTTCAGTGAAGCCAACAAACCTCAAATGATGGGACACCAAGTGTGATTGCTCATTCTGATTTCTCCATCTGGTGCAGGTGGTGATAAAGTCAAATATAATTGGCTGCAAGCTGCCATTATCCCCTAAAGCCACCCCATACTTGCACCTATAACTGTGATTGTCAACTCAGGTACTAGCACTTTTAACCCTGCTTTAGCCGGGACTCTGACACTTTCAGGGGCAACACTTCTCTTGTGAAGCCTTGTGCCATCTCAGATATGGAGGGCTGCTCAGCTGCCCCTTGCTGCTAAAGTGTGAGACACTAGTGCAGAGGTTAGGTCACCTTAACAGCATCCTGTGTTCAGGCTGAACAATTTATCATCGATCCTCAGATTGGAACAATGAAAAGATGCCAAGTCGATGGGGGAGGGGAGTGTTAAAGAGACTGAGACCTTTCTGGATATTCTATCTTTCATTGTTCCAACCTTCACTCGAGACCAAAAGAAGTCAGAGCTGCAACTCGAGTCCTTGAGTCATGACCATGCTGTTACAGAAGGGAGTGTGAGTTCTAATCGATGTGAGATCAAGCTCGTGTGATTCTGCATCCCTGCAACAGTGCTGATAGTGCCTGTTTGATACACATTGCGCAGTACCTACAGTGCTCAGTGAGCCTGTTACCTAACGACAAGTTTATTTTCACAAAATGTGGATTTGTGGAGAGAGCTCTGTTTTCACACTTGCTTCACTTTCTGCCCTGCAAGCCTCATCACAGGTATCTCAGTAATGAGTTCACACTGGCAGTTAATCCTGAAGAGGCGGCATCATAATCAGGAAAGCAATTATTAACATGCTGACATCAATATTACTCTAAGGGCCACCGGGAGCAACACTGAACAGGTTGCTTCTTCTCCCAGATGGAAGTGATGGATGAATGAATCAAATTGACAAAGAAGTGTCTTTGAAACAAAACTTCCTCAAAACTTGCAATTCAACCATCTCTTTCCACATAAGGCATAACATAATATGGAATTCTCTCTCCTTAAAGGGTGTGGATGCTGGGACAATGGAGGTTTCCATTACTAATGTGGATAGGTTTTTACCTGGAGGTTTGCAGGCTCATTTTACAGGGCACTGAGGCTAAGTTGGATAACTCTTTCAAAGAGTTAGAATAGGCAAGACAGGCTGAACAGCTTCTTTCTGTGCTGTGAAATTCGATAATTCTATGAAATACTGTCAAGGATAAGGTAGTAAAATCAGTTAAGGTAAAGACCTGCCAAAATCAATCTGAATGGAGAAGACTTGAGGGGCCGAATGGTCTCTTTTTATTCCTCATGCTGCCATATTCAACAAGCTTAGTTATTCTGAACAACACTGATGGATTTCAGATCCCATACACCAAAGCTAGGGAGGTCAACAACCTCTTGATGCTGTTGTGTGCCTTGTCTGGCCATTCCTTCCCCCATTGCCCTCATGTAATTCTATGATATACAGGGCAAAAATAAAATAAAAACAGCTGGCAGAAAAGTCTGCAGAATATACGGTGCAAACTGCTTTGCAGGGAGTGGATATGAGTCACTGCAGGAATACTGGACTCAGCAGAGCCAGAAGGTGCGAAAGTAAATGTCGCCTGATACAACTGGCAGAGTCAGCATTAAGGCACTAAAAGGAATAGTGCCTTGTCCATCACACAGAATGAAACATTGATGGCAGAGGAAGAGGCTCAGTTTTAGAATTCAGCTGACAGTCCACAAGCTTCGCCTTTCAGCTTTCACAACTCGACTAAATTACAGCCCATGTTTCACTTCACTGTTTATTATCCCAGACATCTGTTCTGCTGAATCACTGATGTCACCAGAAAAAAAACTGCATTAATAATAGGAATATGTAAAATCTTCAGCAGAATATTAGGGAAGGTATCTTAAATGGCTTCTTTAATACTCTACAAGTCAATTAGCATCATTTGTTCATCATTTCAAGTTAAAGGTTTGAAAGATTTCTGAACCGACAGCAAATACAGCTTCTTAAAAAATTATTTTCACGGGATGTGGGTATTACTGAGAGCAGTTGCTTTGTTGTCCATCCGTAATTGCCCACAAATAGTCACAAGGCAGTTAAAAGTTATTGTGGGTATGGGGTTACATGCAGACTAGACTGGGAAAGGACTTTAATAAGTCAGGATGGGTTTTCAAAGCAATTGATGGTAGCTATCATGATTACCAACTGTTTATTCCAGATTTATTGATTTAATTTTGATTCCATTAGTTGGTCCATTGGTATCTGAACCCATATCCTCCGAGCATTAGCCTAGGCCTCTGATATTATCATTATCCCCAAACCTCCCCTGAACAGGTTCCTATTAATAAATTTTTAATAGACAAGGGAGTCAGGGGCTAGGGGAGACAGACAGAAAGAAAACTGGGGGTGAGACCAGAACCTGATTAGACATGATCTAATTGAATAACAGAACAGGCTCAAACGGCTGTGTAATAACTGCACAGGGGCCGGTATCCCATCACCAAGTCACCCTCTATTTACACTGCACAGTACGTGGGCTCTGACCAGCCAGCTCAGAGTCAGTGTCCAGAAGGAGGAAACTCTCCGAGCCCCCATTTGTATCTGTCAGCCAGGGCTTCCCGTTTGGGGTTGTTAATCTGGGCCAATCAGGGAACTCAGTCAGCGAGATCTGCCCGGCCAACCTCCTTCCAATCACTACAGGCTGAATGCCGTGATCTTGTTTCTTAGTTCTATTTTTCCTATGGCTTGCACTCACATACACAGGCGCGCGCGCACACCATTTCACACACACATGCGCACACACCATCACATGCACACACATCCCCCAGACGCACATTCATACAAAATATCTCTAATAGTGGACAAATTTAAATATGTTTTGAAAATTTAAGTAGTCCTCAACAAAAGCCTAACTCCTTCCGTGAGTCCAAAGAATTACCAGAGATCTCAGACAACTAGGCCCGGCCCAAGCCTCCCTCCTTTTTGGAACTTAAACATGCGGGTTTTAAACGTACTCATCAGCAAAATTTTAAACATAGTAAGAATTACTGTCACTTGATTATTTAGATTTTGAATTTTGATGTCAAAATGCTAAGGCTGCCTCCTGTATTTATTGTGGGATGTGATTCACTGCCTTTATACCACATGACTGGGAACTGAGAATGAAATGCTGCAGGCTCAAGTCGGAAAAACTCACATTAGCATTTATTTGGAATGTTCTGTCTCTAAATCTATGTGCATTATGCATTGTATTCCATTTAGTTGAGTGTGAAATAGCACTCAATGCTGTGACACACCACATTCACCAATATGTGAAATTACTGCCAAATCAAGGATAATTTGCCCAATGAACTTCCTATCAAATCCAAAAAGATATCCTGAAATAATTTCAGGGTTATTGGGTGGAAATTTCAGAAAGTTGGTTGGATACTGAATTGGTCCTTGCACATCCACTCTACAGCTACAGGCCAGATCAATTAGTTGGGACTTCAGCCCATCACTCCGAGGATGGCCCACCCTCAGGAGCTGCAAGCCAATGGTTGCTAGCAGCATCAGCTCCAGCAGTGTTGGACAGAGGGCATTGTGGTGGCACTACAGGAAGAAGCCTATGGCTGCCCTGAGAATGCCAGTGCCAGGATTTCAAGCCAGGGAAGGCATCTTTGAGCAAAAGGGAAGGGGTAGAGGATGGTGGGTGAGGGGAATGGTGTGGCAGAAGGAAGAGTGGGGTGGCACCTTTGGGGGAGTGGGGTAAAGGTGGGAGGGAGGTGGCTTAGTCCTGATGTACATTGGGCACCTCTCAAATAAGATGGTCACCTTTCCATCGTGCCTTTGTTCATATAGGCATTTAAAAGCTGACTGCCCACTGCCATCCCACTTCTTATGCCAGCAACATCTAAATGAGTGACCCATAATTATTTATGTACTTATGATGAGTGGGCTACCAATTTCAGGGGTCTGCCCACCCAACCTATTAGGGGAGATTTGGGTGGCAGACTGGGCATGCAAACCTACTTTACCAGCCTCCCCAACATGCTGCCACAAAACACACCTGGCGGTGAGGCATGTAATATCCACTCTGTAATCTCTTCTTGAGGTCATGGTGCCAATTCTACCCTGTTTCAGTTTGCTCAGCCACACAGTTTGTAAAGCAACTGGAGGTCCTCAACAAAATCGTTTCATTGTAAGTCACAATCAGGTCTCAGATTGAACACTGCACCCATTTCTCGTTGTCAAGGAGAGTACTGGAAGCTGAGCCGCGGACCCGATCCCTGGATGTCAGAGTGACGGGGAAAGAGCCGGGCTCATCAGCTGGATAGCAGGCCACTGACAGGTGGTTTTACCCAGCCGTATGAGGTAGTTCAGAGTATGGTGCTCGTAATGTCAAAATATCATTTTAAATTGAATTGCGAGGGCTGAACCAAGGGTCAAAACAGTTCAAACTTGTAAAACGACATTTGAAAATGTAAGTAAATTCAAAATTAAAGTGTGGAATAAACTTCCCAATGCATTAATGCAGGAATTGGGCTGACCATCTTTCAGAATGGATGAATTAAGATAGATTGATTCTCCACAATTGTGTTTCAATCTGATAGCTACTTTAAGGTATTCCTGCTTCTCGCTATATAAAAAAAGTGTATATGATATACACTGACCATATGTAATCTATGCATTTATGCAATGTCTAGGTTTACACACTACCATGTACTATGAATTATAATTGATGACTTAAGTGCTTTCATCATCTGAGTATAAGGATAATTTTACTCTTGCAAGCACCATTTGGTTGTGACAGGGGTCCTTCCTGCTTCAGATGATGAAAAACACTAGCGACGATATCCACCACACAACTGGTCAAGTGTGTCAATCCTTGTCTGACAGGCCATCTAATTCCTGACAACAGCTAACAAATAGAAGCGAAATATTGCAGATGCTGGAAATTTGCAATAAAAACCAGAAAGTGCTGGAGAATCTCAGCAAGTCTGGCTGCATCTATGGGGAAGGAAACAGTGTCAGCATTCCGCACCCTCCTTCAAAACCAAAAGAGTCTTTGTACTTGAAATGTTAACTCTGTATCTCTCTCCACAGATGCTGCCAGACCTGCTGAACAGCTAACAGAGTGACCTTTTTTGGAAGAACACTCAAAAGGAGGATGGGAGGAAAAAAAATAAAACCGGCAAGTTAGTTGACTTAAAATTCACTTACGTTGTAATAAAAACATGTTAGGGAAGATTTTAGAAAAGATCAAGTATTTTACATCTGGCAGATGGAAAACCAAACTAAAGCTACAAAATAAAATGGAGAAAACAGAGGAGAGCAAAGGTAGTTCCTCGAAAGTGGAGTTGCAGGTAAACAGGTGAAAGTGGTGTTTAGCACACTTGCTGTTGTTGGTCAGTGTGTTGAGTATAGGAGTTGGGATGTCCTGTTGCGGCTGTGCAGGATATTGATGAGGCCACTTTTAGAATACTACATACAATTGTGACACCCTTCGATACGAAGGATGTTGCTAAACTCGAGAGGGCGCAGAGAAGATTTACAAGGATGTTGCCAGAACTGGAGGGTTTGAGTCATAGGGTGAGGCTGAGTAGGTTGGAGTATCAAAGGCTGACAGGTGATCTTATAGAGGTTCATAAAATCGTGAGGGGCATCGATAGGGCGAATAAGGTCTTTTTCATAGGGTGGGGGAGTCCAAAACTAGAGGGCATAGGTTTAAGGTGAGAGGGGAAAAGATTTAAACAGGGACCTGAGGGGCAACATTTTCATCCAGAGGGTGGTGGGTATATGGAACAAGCTGCCAGAGGAAGTGGTGGAGGCTGGTACAGTTACAACATTTAAGGCATTTGGATGGGTATATGAATAGGAAGGATTTAGAGGGATACAGGCCAAGTGTTGGCAAACGGGTCTAGGTCAGATTGGGATGTCTGGTCAACACAGACGAGTTTGACCAAAGGGTCTGTTTCTGTGCTGTATAACTCTGTGATTCTATGACCCAAAGACAAATTGTAAAGGTATGAAAGGCAAGTGTAGTTAATTCCGAAATCTTTACATAAATGGCTACTTCAAGTGTTTAATTTAGTCAGTATTAAAATTATTCCTGGTTTACAGGGAGTATTATTTTTATCTCAGTAGGATTATGTTGCTGGAGTGAAGGATCTTTGATCGACTTTATCAACTTTGTTTCTCTCTTTAGATCTGTTCATTGCTTCCAGGATTATGTTTGTGTTCAAAGATTTCCAGCATTTTGCTTTCAAAGACTTATAACATGGGTTGGCTGAGCAAAGAAGGGGCCTCTCTGGGCAGTCTAAGAGTTAAACAACTTTAAATTACATCAGCGATATACCCTGAACATTTACACACACACACGCTTCGTTTAGGTCTGTGACTGTGCCAAGCGTTAATTGTGAAGTGGCCCACATTCTAGCACAAAGGCTAGATTATCTTCTTTTGAGATTTCAGCACCAAGGACAACTCTTGCTCTTTATTTGGGAATGTCACCAAGCTCTGATCTCCTGAGGCTTTCTCTCCCCTGTTAAATGAGCCAATGTTTGGATGTCGCTTTGAAATGCAAAACAATGATGGCCCTGCCAGCTGATCGCCGTTGGAACAGTTGCCTCTGTAAAACTGTGCCTCCTCCTGAGCCCTGGGAAGCAGTAACATTTTGTGCCAATGTTAGGCACAGGGATGTGACCATGATGGTTGAAGATCAAGGTGAAAAAGTATCTGAAGCAATTCCTTTCAGGCAGAAATGGCTGAGGTAGTGACAAGGCAGGTAGAAAATATTTCACAACTTTCTGCAAATGGGAGATTGGGTCGCCTCCGCTGAAGATGTGAAACCATTTTCGAGCTTCACTAAATATTCATCCAACACAAGCACAAGAGGCCAAATTTCCCATCATCAACGTATAGGAAGGCGGACAGCCTGATGAAAAGTGCAAAAACAGTCGGATTTATACACTGTAAATGCCACTGTTTGCACCTGCCAGGAAAATATCTATGTAGGGTGAGCAGATGGTGAGGTTTAATGGGAGTTATGGATAATTAAAATTATACAATTCCTCTTTAGTGTCTGCTGACCTAATTCTGATTCCAGTTTTAAAAGAAACCATTTCTCCTCCAAACCATGCACCACGCAGGGCCTGTGCTAGTATAGTGGCTATAAAGACACACAAACATAAAGACACACATACTGAGGTCGTGCTGTTAAGAAACGGCACACTGGGGAGTTACAGGCTGCAGATCCTTCACAAGGGTGACGCATTTACAAGGAAGTCATTAGAGTCTATTACCTAAATGAGCTATCAGCTTCATTGAGTCGTGAACAATAGGATTACATAAGAGATATCAATAATCGGACACGTCAAGAGGCCATGTTTAGTAACATGAAGAACAGGAGTCAGCCATTGACCTGCTTGTGCTGTTCAAAAGCTGGTGTGGAAATGTTGCAATCTGCACTGCTGTGCCAGCCAACAGGGTGCAATGATTTTGTTTTTAGTGTGAAAATTAAGCATTGGTGGGTGGGGAGGGGAGTCAATCAAAAATCTTTAACATGATTTTTGATTAAGTTGAAAGTACATCTGTGCACAGAGACAAAATATTCATGCCCCGTGTAAATGTAAGTGGGAAAATGTAAGTTTTATCAAATATTTGTTTTGAAGTTATTGCTTCTTTAAGATGGACTTTGAAAAAGGCAGCAGTTTATTAGTTAGATTAAGGTTTCTGCAGGTTAGGTAGCCATTGTCATGTATTAAGCCTGAAATCATCAGTTGACGCGTTAAACTGCATAAAAAACCGAATAAAAGAAATGTTCACTCCTGTCATTGCGATTCAAATCTTTGGTAATCTTTATTTCACTTCTCTCCTGACGCTTTCATATCCATTCTGATGAATTCACTACTTCCCCGCACTGTGCACTATGCAACTGATCTCTTTCTCTAAACTCCTTTCAACCACCAACAATTGCGCAAAAGGTCCGGATTTCAGCTCCCACCAGGCACCCTGCAAATCCCCAGGCAATGGTTCAATGGACAAACTCAACTCCTGTCACTCGGGATTCTGGCAATGGGAAGCTATTGGAGCTGTCCTTAGCGTTGGCTGCTCCCCAGACTCCCCGTTGCCAGGGCACTGCAGCTGAGACGATGCACTAACAGTCTGCTTTCACCTGCTCACAGCTGGCACAAGCATGTTCTGAAGCCTACCCTAGCAATCTCACGATTGGATTTAATTCCTTTCCCGAT
Source organism: Rhincodon typus (assembly GCF_021869965.1). Lineage (NCBI taxonomy): Eukaryota > Metazoa > Chordata > Chondrichthyes > Orectolobiformes > Rhincodontidae > Rhincodon > Rhincodon typus. Next base: position 165,490,715 of record NC_063332.1, read on the forward strand.
GTAAGGAGGTGCCTGTTCTTCTCACAGCAGCAGAACCAAGATAAGGAACTCTGAATGCAGATGACCAGACTTATAACCAACTACACCATGGAAACACATTTTGCTTTTCTGACACATTAAGGGATATATGTGTCATAGTTGGCAGAAATAAAACAGGTGCTAGCAAATCCACAGCCCATTCTGCGCTCTGCTCCATTTGCTTATGTATTCAGTTCAACAAACTTTCTCTATTTAAACATCAAGGAAAGGGGAAAGAAAAGGCAAGCTTGCTTTTATACACTGCATTTAGTGACATTGGGGTCTCTTTACTTCTGATGATGTTTTCTTCATGTCCTTTTTCCAAGGTGTCATTACTGTTGCAATGCAAGAAAGACAACAGTCAAATTGTACACAGCAAGATCCCACAAATATCAACGAAATAATGTCCACATCTCAAACTAAATAGGCAGAGATAAAAACAGAAATTGCTGGAAAAGCTCAGCAGGTCTAACAGCATCCATTGAGATTTACAGCATCCACAGTTCTCTCCCTATTTAAAAACCAAGACATGTTTGCAGAATTTGAATTCCTGTCATTTCTAGCGGTTTTGTTTTAAATTATTAGTTTAAAGAAAGGAAGAGCTCCAGCGCTTGTCTTCAAGTAATTTTACATCCTCTTCAGAGGTAAGATGGGGTCACATCTGAAAGACTGTATCCATCTCAGTACTGCACTGAAGAATATCAGCAATAATTTTCTGCTCGGAAGAGTGGGGCCTGGATGCCACTAATTCAGGTTAGTGTAGCCAAGGCTGATCCCATAGTTTCATCATATTATGAGCCACATCAGTGGATCCCTCCCAATTCATTATGTAAATAACACTTTCAATTTTACAATTTGCTACAACCCCCTCAAATCCTCGAGTGAGTTTCTCCCTGTAGATCTGCTGTCCTCAAGACCAACTATAGATCTGCTGTCCCCAAGACCAACATTCATATTGACTATCCAGTAGCCACTATTATGCTTCTTGCCATCATACATCTTGAAAATCATCTTTGCTGTTGTAAAATTACTGCAGTCGGCTCTAGAATCAGAATGGACCAACGTAGAACTCCTTCATTATTAGACTGATGCAATGCCTATGCATCATTAGAGTTTAAATGTTTCTTTCTCTGTAGTTACTGACCAGCTGTAATTATTCTCAACAGTCCATTTTAATCCACTAATCCCATCCCTTGTCAGAAGGCTTCAAGTTGAGTCCGCAGAGGTAGAGCAACCACAGTGCAAAACACTGAGATATTGTCTTGGTAACAAAAATCTTTGTAAAGGCCATTCACTGCTAAGCCACAACTTTATCTCCGGGTGTCTGTACAGCTATCTAAAGAAATTGCTGATGACAGACAAAGATTATCTCTAATCTGTCTCAAACTGCTCTGCTGCTTCGCGGAGGTAACGTTTTAACTCACATAATAGCCACATCAGAAGTGCAGTGAATCAAGGCCTCTTTCAACTCAGCAAATTCTCTACTAAAACATCCTGATTCAATTCAAAGACGAATCAGATGGCTCTGGTTCAAGGCAATGCTCATGGATTGCCTGCAATGTGCCTCAGCCTGGTAAAACCCACTGAATATCAATGAAGCCAGTAGAAACCAATGCCATTCAAATCATATTGTAAAAGGTAGTTCTTTCAGCCTCTTTAGTATTAACACACAAAGCATTATGCATCAATAGGCCTACTGATGGATTAAACTTGAAGCGGTAAGTCTTATCACAAACACAGGAGTGGCCTGGGCAATGTCTGGAATGCAAGATAGACAATAATTAGTCACATACCTGGGACCTCCAAATGATTTAATTTTAAGATTTCAGCAAGAACCTTCAAATCATGACGCAGAAGAAAACCACTCAGGTGCACAGTCATGCCTGTGACTTATGGAGGGCCAGTGCCATCCAGTTAGTGCTGGCATTGTGCTACTTCAGTGAATTTCCCCATATCCAAACTTTTAATTAAGTAATTTCATGTTAAACCATCAAACAGTAAAAATGGAACACTTGCTGCACATAAAGAACAGCGCAGCATCCTGCAGATACTGCAGTCCTGAGCAGTTGTGCCAATTGAATGGCGATACACAATCAATCATCGAATGGAAAAGACAAAATGTTTGGAATTGTAAAAAGGGCAGCCGTTTCTCATTGAGTACAAAATGAATCTCGCCCTCAGCAACTTCAAAAGCAAAATGATCAAGCAAAGAATAACTTAATTGAACTGAGAAAAAAATATGCATACCTGTTAAAAGATCCTGTCCCTTCCCTGACAATGATGGACCACCAACTGTATGAATTGAATGTTTTAAGGGTAGGAATAGCAGTCATAGAATTAATCAGCGTCTCTCTCTCCTGTCCCTTACTTTACACTGGTGCACTTAAACATTTGGTCACATGTGATACAAGTTGAATCAAGTTTAGTTTTGTATATGGACACCGAATAATACAATTATTTATTAAATCACTCTACTTTTGACTTCAACGTTATTCTATGTGAACAGTACAATTTAAACAAGAAGCGGACTCTCTTTTGCTCTCAGTATGTGCCAATATTGCCATTTTCAAACTGGGAGGTGTGAATGTTTCAAATTATCTCCAAGGCAGGCCCCCTGTCACTTGGCATGTCAGCTGTGGAACTCCTGCCTCAAGGTTGGAAATTTTACAGCTACAAATCCCATTCCAGGACTTGAACACATGGATCAAGACTGATGCTCCACTGCAGTGCTGAGGGAATGCTGCTTTCTTGGAAGCACCAGCTTGTATGTGAAACATTAAAGAGCAGTCCCTTCTGCCCTCCCATTTGGATATTAAAGAATCCATGGTAGTACTTCGAAGAAAATCAGGGAGTTATCCCCAGTATCCTGGTGAAAATTCATCCCCATCACAATGACCATCACATAAAAAGATGGCCTGATCATTATCTCACATGTGTGCGTGCGTGCGTGTGTACATTACAACCACAGTGGTTGTAACTCAACAGGTTCTTCTTGGCTATAAAATGCTTTGAGATGACTTGAAAATCAGTCTTTGTTTCTTTATTCACAATGAAGGGAAGAACAGTGTTTAGAGAAAGGGATGCACATGACTGGAAGGGTGACTGTTTTAATGTGCTACATATGGCAATACAAGAACAGTTGCACTGAGATAATATGGTTAAATGGCTGAGCCACACTGTAATATAGGACAGTAGGTCAGATCGTCCTTCTGATAGCGGCCCACAGAATCAACAAGATTGCATCAATTTCCTTTACTGCCTCCACCCACCTTGTAATCGAGCATCCTTCCCCAGCCCCCCTGCCCCCACCCCCGACAAACCCCACCAACTACCCTATGTACCGCAAATGATCTTGAGAAGGAATCGGCTTCCAGATTTTTGACTGCAGCACACTATTATGTTACAGCTCAGATGAGCTGACTTTGACCTTTCGAGTTCTGTTTTTGGAATAAAGTAAATGCTAATCAATAAATGGAGAATAGAAAACGCATCCAGGAAAAGTAACAAAGGACCGTCGTGACACTGCAGATATCCTTCTGCAGTAAGATGAGACGCCATCTGAACAGAACCGAGGTTGGTCACTAGGAGCAGACTGGGGAAGGTGAAGGGGGGTGGGGGAGGAAGGTGTCTCAGAGGACATTGATAGTACTTTACTGACGCGTTTAACCAAGGCCAAGCCAAATCTTGCTGTTCAAAAGTTGACTCATTCAAAACTAAGCACCATGACTGGACATGGCAGAACTTTACAGACAATCCATAGAAGAAGGGAATATTTCTAAATCCTCTTGCCCCTGAAAATACAATAGCAGACAGGAGCGAGTATACGCTTAACCATTCAGGCCAACAGGTGAACTGATTCAGTCAAGTGTCTCCATTACAGTTGGGCTTGTGTAGATCTGTTTTACAACCTTTAAACAGGATGGTGATGGAAATAAAGAGGAAGGAGGCAGGCAGGAAGAGAGACAGACTATGAGTAAATATTAAAGATGATTAATAACCAATGGATCTGAACAGTCATCTGATTAATGTTTCCCAGCTCATTTTGCATGGAGCAGATGAAAGAGCAAGAGGAACGAAGAACAAAATACACAAAGCACTGCAAATGAATTGGCCATTTTCTTAAGACTACCTAGTCTGGTACAAATAACTCTGCCATGAACTCTGTACATTTTAAAATTGATTTGTTACATCTATGTTACCTGCCTTGCATTTAACCCCAGGCTGAGAATGCAATTAAACAGAAAGGAATAAAATAGACCTGAGTGTCCTCTACCCCATCCCCATTATGGTAAAGGCATCATCGGTTTGAATGCTTTGATAGCAATTTCACACTATTTATTGCAATATCGTCAGCCTCCTGCAAGGCTACAAGAAAAGAGCAGTTATTTCCATTACATATTTAGCATCAGGGAAGAGAGAGATTTGGTGACTGAAAGAGCTGCAGTCTTGCAATAATGGAAACTAAATCCTCCAACACAAAATAGAATCATGCAACAGTTCAATCCATTGTGAAAGAGCTATCTAAATACTCCCTCTCACCTCCTCTATCCCCCTAGCCCTGCAAATATTTCATTTTTAAGTAGAAACTTCATTGTTTTTAAAAGTTATGTTGGATCTGTTAGTACCTCTATCCTGAAAGGTATTCTACATCAGAGCAATCATTGCCTAATAGGTTCTCTTTGTCTCCTGCTTGGCTAATAACACAAATTATTCCCATTAGCATCTTTTAAACACTGACATCTCCTTTTCTGCTTCTAGTAAGCAATGTTTTGTTCAGTTAATCTGCTTAATGGATATTTTTGGTAAATTTTGTGCTCGTTAAAGTTAACACTGGCAAATTGAACATTTCCCATTTCAGGCACCAAGTGACCACAACAAGGTCTCTCAGGTGATTTAACTGCATAGTGTTAGATGTAGAATTAGTCCCTCTCTGCGCTGTCTTATTAATATACTTCAATCCTGATCTCAGAAAAGCATCCTTAATGCATCAATGCAACATCTGTACACCTCTTACATATCAACTACCCGAAATCCTATTTGCATTGCTAACTTTTGGATTAGTGTTGTTCCACTCTAATGAAGAATTGGGATCAAGTGCAAAAGTTCATAGAATCCCTACAGTGTGGAAACAGGCCCTTCGGCCCAACAAGTCCACACCGACCCTTGCAGCATCCCACCCAGACCCATCCCCCTATAACCCATCTAATCTACAGACCCTGAACACTACAGGCAATTTAACATAGCCAATCCACCTAACCTGCACATCTTTGGACTGTGGGAGGAAACTGGAGCACCCGGAGGAAACCTGCGCAGACACAGGGAGATTGTGCAAACTCCACACAGACAGTCGCCCGAGGGTGGAATTGAACCCAGGTCCCTGGCGCTGCGAGGCAGCAGTGCTAACCACTGAGCCACCATGCTGCCTGCAAATTTTAAATTTTCAAATTAAAAAAAATTGGAATGTGAGCAGTACAGGCAAAGCAATATTTATTGGCTGTCCCCAACAGCCATGAGGGCATTATGAGTCAACAACAACATGTTGGAATGGAGTCAAATTTGTTAATTGCATATGAATTGAGATTTTAATTGTACTTGAGTAGTGGACAATAGCTGGGAATTCACTTGGGCCTCTAAATATATTCAAGCAAGCCCTTTTATTATCATTTTAACATGGAGGGTGTCAAACACAATATTATCATGCAACAGTCATTTAAGATGGTTCATGGACTGCCAGGCGGTTTGTATTTATTGCAGCCTTGAAGATTCTGTGCCCCACATATGAGAGTTTTTGGGTTCCAACCCCTGTTTTGTTACTGGAAGGGGCTGTTTCTGAATTTTTGGTTCCACTTCATCTCCACGGTGTGGAGCAGGTGGGGGCAGGTCAGAGGATCATCTCCTGGGCCTGCTCCGAGGGCATCGCTGGCTAGGCAGCATTTATTGCCCATCCCTAATTAAGTTGAGTCAACCACATTGCTGTGGGCCTGGAGTCGCATATAGGCCAGACCAGTTAAGGATGGCAGTTTCCTTCCCTAAAAGGACATTAATGGACCAGATGGGTTTTTCCAACAATCAACAATGGATTCATGGTCATCATTAGATCTTTAATTCCAGATATTTTATTGAATTCAAATTCTACCATCTGCTGTGGCAGGATTCGAACCCAGTTCTCAAAACATAATCTAGGTCTCTGGATTAACAGTCCAGCAATAATACCACTAGGCCATTTACAGAGATATTTCCAGGAGTGGAGGATTCTAGATCCGAGGAAAGATTAAATAGGCTGGAGTTGATTGCTAGCAACTGCAAGAGGTCAAGAGGAGATTTGATTGGGGTGGATAAAATTATATGCAGCCGAGGTAGAATGGCTAAAGACCACTTCTCTGTATGAGCAGTCAGGTCATTAACCATTAGTGACAGATCTGCTACAACTGATAGATGGATTATAGGAGATTCAGGGACAATCTTTATTATTCAGTGCTCAGAGTCCGGTCCTTACTGCTTTTAAAAGGGTGTGGGCAGTGACAGAAATTCTCATCACAGTGATTAAAAAAAAATCTTCCTGGAAGTGCACTTAAAATGTTGTAGCCAACAGGACTCTGAGCCATGAGTCAGTAAAGTGTGATTAAGCCTGGAAAGCTCATTTTTGGCTGATGCACATTCTCTGGGACCTCCACTTGTACCGTATATTTTCTATGTTTCTATGTAAAATGCAGAAGCTGGTAACACTTTTGATTTATACGTTGATTAGGTTATTGTACAAGTTGCAGCACTGGGGAATACACAGATGCAGTAAATCTGATGACGTGGTTGCATTTTTTGATACATTGGCACAAAACCAGGCACCTGCCTTGCCAACATACTCTCTGACATGTCCCACGTTATAATATCTGACGTGCCCCCTTCCCCAGATTGCCAGGGCAAAATTTCCCATCAGATTTCGCAGCTGAAATGAAACAGTGGGGTTCTGCTGACTCATTTTGCCTTAAAGTTCTATGTTAAAGATTTAAACTGAGACTCGTACATCCATATTAATTAAATAACTGCCTGGAAAAAAGTCTTAATAAGATACGTGACTCATCTAAGCTCACACAGCCTTCACATGGAACTCCATGATTCAAAAGGTTATTCTGTGCAGTGTCAGCTTTGGGGGTGGTTTTCATTGGTTACTTGCACTGAGCCCCATCCAACAGACTGAAGGGTGAGAATTAGCTTTTCCTTCTCTTTCTCTCTCTTTCTCAAAACCCGCTGCTGCAGAGCACAGGGGTTCCTGTCATCTGTCGGCATCTTTAACTAATTGTAGCTGCTGGAACAGTGTCAGCCCTCTGTTAGTGAGGTATGAACATATTAGTTAATCCACAGCGTTTGAGTTAGGAACATCAAACATCTTTATTGTTCACTCTCTCTTCCATGCTGATTGGCACAAGATAAGTTCTTTCTTCCACCATTTCCATGTTCCAGCAGATCAGGGTTTTGGGTTATGTCCGTAACTAAGTTGCTTATCACGTGGTCTAGATTATTAGACTGAATCCCAACTCTGAACCCAGGGCAGCATGGTGACTCAGAGATAACACAGGGTGGAGCTGAAATTTTCTGAAGAAGGGTCCCGACCCGAAACGTCAGCTTTCCTGCTCCTCTGATGCTGCCTGGCCTGCTGTGTTCCTCCAGCTCCACACAGTGATATCTCAGGCTTCAGCATCGGCAGTTCTTACTATCTCATGGTGACTCAGAGGTTAGGACTGCTTCCCTGTGTTTGTGTGGGTTTCTGCCAGGTGCTCCGGTTTCCTCCCAAAGATATGCAGGTTAGGCGGATTGGCCATGGTAGATGCAGGGTTATGGGGACAGACTGGGGGATTGGGTCTGGGCGGAATGCTCATCGGAGGGTCTATGCAGACTCAATAGGCCGAACGGTGTCTTTTCGCACTGTAGGAATTCTGTGATTGCTCTAGAACTGTCTTCATGTGATGGGGACGCTGGTCATTTGACACCCCCCAGCACATCAATAATCTCACTGGATTGTGAGATTGTAATCTCACCCATTGTTCAAAGACTAAGACTCTTGCAACCACTTGCTGGACAACAAGATTATAGCTGTAACCTTCCCATTCATGCCACCACCTAGACAAGATTCACTTCACTGCTCCTAATTTACGTGAAAACAAGGGCTGATTTCTCTGTCATTTTGCTTATGCAAATGTTCTGGGTTACATGTTTCTCTCTTCAGGACAAAGCCATTGACTAAAAGCTGAAATTTATCTGTCATTTTTCCTCTCTCTTTTCCTGGTACCTGTATGTGGTTCAAAATATAATTGGCTGCTCTCCACGGAGGTTAACAAATTTTGAGGCGGCACAGTGGTTAGCACTGCTGCTTCACAGCGCCAGGGGCCCGGGTTCGATCCCACCCTTGGGTGACTGTCTGTGTGGAGTTTGCACGTTCTCCCCGTGTCTGCGTGGGTTTCCTCCAGGTGCTCCGGTTTTCTCCCACAATCCAAAGATGTACGGGTTAGGTGGATCGGCCATAGTAAATTTCCCATAGTATTCAGGGATGTATAGATTAGGTGGGTTATAGGGGGATGGGTCTGGGTGGGATTCTCTGAGGGTCAGTGTGGACTTGTTGGGCTGAAGGGTCTGTTTCCATACTGTAGGGATTCTAAGATCTAAGAAAAGTCCCTTCCTGATGCTACCAGGGAACCAGAGTTAGAGAATGTTTAACTCATGATTTGTTCATCCCTTTAGTTTAGTAGGAGAGCGAGTCATGAGTCTTAACTGAACATTTATGTGAACTGCATGGGTTGGTGGATGAACAAACAACCTGGGGTGGAGGGATCAGCAAGGAAACTTACAAGATCAACGTGCTTTAATAGGTATAGATATTTACCAACTGTAAAATTCATTTTTGTTATTCTTGCAATGCCAATTTAATAGCATTACCAGCCTTCAATTATGGGAAAACAAGATAAATATTTTTACCAGTAAAAGGGTAATATGCATTCCCACTGGTATCAGGCCTTAGCAGATGTACCACCCATTCCACCAATGCCTCACTCTTCTGTTAGCTGGTTGTGCAAGTAAGTTGATTAAACTTCTTAAATCAACATTTTTATCCTTTGTACTGCAACAATCCTGTTCCTTAGATACAGTTACACTGGAAAGCATTCAAATGAGTTGGAGTTGGGCAAGGCCCTTAAATTTCGTGCTGTGTTTAAAAGTGGGGAAGTTCACAACTGCCATCTGATTATCCATCAACAATGAGAGAACAGACAGCCGACTGATTCTGAGGTCCTCAGTCCAGAGTCAAGTCAACTCCAGAGGAAGAGGGGGCTCATTGAGTAGCGGATGCGAATAAGGAGCTTTTGAATCTCATTCCTCATTTTGTGGCCCATTTATACTGTAGAGTACTTCTAACGGATGATAACATTAGGAATGGAGGGTTTGAGTTATGTAGACAGGCTGGGGCTGTTTTCACTGGAGAGGAGGAGGTTGAGGGGTGACCTTATAGAGGTTTATAAAATAATGAGGGGTATAGATAAGGTGAATAGCAAAAATCTTTTCCCTCGGGTGAGGGATTTCAAGACTAGGTGGCATATTTTTAAGGTAAGAGGAGAAAGATTTCAAAAGAAGAGGAGGGCAATGTTTTGTTTTACACAGAGTGATTCATGTGTGCAATGAACTTCCAGAGGAAATGCTGGATGCGGGTACAGTTACAACGTTTAAAAGTCTTTTAGGTAAGTGCATGAATAAGAAATGTTTGGGAAATATGAGACAAGTGCAGGCAAGTGGGACTAGTTTAGTTTGAGATTATGACTGTCATAGACTGGTTTGACCGAAGGGTCTGCTTCCGTGCTGTATGACTGTATTAGGATTGAGTTTATGTAGAACAGCAATTGCAGACTGAATTGTAAATCGGTGTAGGCACATTGAAGAGTCACTTCTGTCAGTGGTTACCACTCACATTTTCCGCTGATGGTGTTTTATTCCCTGACGTAGGTATGCTCTCTCATATTTAACAGTACTGTCTCTGAACACCTGCATCCGGGGGTACTGCTGTAATATGAATTGAGTGCTATGCAAATCTCTGTCAAGCACTGTAACCAACTCTAATAATAAATGCCAGTGATAAATTAGTTAATATTTGCTTCAACTTTACCAAGTCAGTTGGACTTTTACTTTTCAGTCATTGGTAATCGCTTTTCTCTTCCTAAATTACTGTGTCACCTTTTGGTCAAATGATATCAAATTTCACAGTCATTTAAGAAAATTGAACATTTACAAAAGTGACTGGAGCAGGTAGTGGCAACTGCAGCTGAAGTGAATATTCACAACAGCAATTATACCAAGACTAATAGATAAGAACCGGTATCACAGTGGGAAACGAACTGAAAACTTCAGTTGAGGCGAAACTACAAAACACTTCAGGGATATAAGAATTCTCGGAGATGAATAGCAAGATATCTCAGATGAGCAGCTCTTAAAAAAAACAGTTACAACACCAGGCCAGAGAAAGCTAATGCCCATGAAAAGGCTCTGTGGCATCCTTGGTCCCTGTGCCCACTTATTTCTGGGCACAGTAGCTGTTTAAACCACACACAGAAATATACAAACACTCTCCCAAATGGTATAGCATTTCCCCATAAAACCAGTCACCAGATGAAGTTAACAAGGTGCAGAGCTGGATGAACACAGCAGGCCAAGCAGCATCATAGGAGCCTTCCTGCTCCTATGATGCTGCTTGGCCTGCTGTGTTCACCCAGCTCTGCACCTTGTATATCTCAGATTTTCCAGCATCTGCAGTTCCTAATATATCAGATTAAGTTATTTTATGGTGTTGAGATGAACTTTTACATCGATAAGAAGAAATGTTCACCCGACATAATTGTGCCAAATTGCACAATGTTCAGTAGATACCATCCCTTCATTCTACTGGAAACTTCAGAACAGAGGCTTAGCTCAGGCCACCTGCTGAGGGGCTTAGATCTTTAGAATTATTGGGCTCAAGATGGCACTGACAAATGGTGACTCTTTGTGAGCTCCCTACAGCAGACCTAATGTTGATCTTGCTTTTTGACCACATTCCCTGCAGCTGTAACATCATATTCCTCGCTTGGTTCTATCACCCTATGAATTTTGTTTGGTATGGTCTGCCTGTACTGAACATAAAACAAAACTTTTCACTGTACCTAGGTACACGTGACAGTAATAAATCAAATCAAAGACTCACATCAGCGATTTTCTAGTCCATGTTGTCAGGACAATATGTCCATCCCAGTGACGGGGCTTAGCGGTGCTTACACTGGAAGGGAGACAGTTCATGTCACATGCAGTTCACATGATCACAAGCCCAGTTGGGTGGAGATGGGGTTTAGAGGATAGTGGAAGGTACCATGGAAAAAAGTATCTCAAGTTCCAAAACTTTTATCACCGAGTGATTATCCGTGATACCAGAATGGCCCCCAGCCGAAGGGAATGTCTGCAATGGTACCGCTAACAAAGTCAAGCTTCCCCTCCTCAGTGATCTCTGTGGAGTAGGCCTCAGCGGCCAATCCTCCCACACCGTGCCCACCTGGCCCTCTCTTGAAGCTGTGCTATCCAGGGAAGTACATCCATCTCGGAGCTGGGAACCCAGGTCCCAGGGGGCCAGGGCCACTGCTGCCACTCCTCCCTGCCACCTCCATAGCCAGCGAGCAGCCCTATCTACGTGGCCAGCCACTGGAACAGTGTCGTTACCCTTTGAAGATGCACAGACTGAGCCCAGGTCATTCACATGGAATTCCTGATGGCACCATCTTTGAGACTAGTTCCTGCTGTCTGTCACCTCAGAATGATAATCGAGTCCCTCCTCGCGGACAAGAGGTTTTTACATCAGCTGCTCAGTAAACACATGCAAGATGGCCTTACACTGGATGACACCAGTAGAGATACTCTGACCAGGGCAGAAAGAATGGACTGAATGGCCTCGTTCTGTGTTGGAACGATTCTGTGACTGTCAGTCACCACTTTCAAAACACACACAAAACAGAATCATAGAACTGTTACGGCACAAAAGGAGGCCATTCAGCCCATTGTAACTATACCTGGCCTATTACCGAGTGCTAGTCCCCTGCCTTTTCCCCATTTTCCTGCACATCATTTCTATCCAAATAATCACCCAGTGCCCATAATTGAACCTGTTTCCACCACATTTCCAGGCAGTGCATTCCAGGCCTTAACTACACTATGAAAAAGTTTTCTTTCTCACATCACCCTGGCTTCCTTTGTACATCACTTTAAAACTATGTCCACTTGCTCTATTTCTTCTTTTGAGTGGGAACAATTTCACTGCATTTTCTTTACCCAGCCGGCTCGTGAGTTTGAAAACCTCTATCGACTCAGCTGTCTTCTTACCAAGGAGAACAGTCCCAACTTCTTTAATCTATCCTAATAATCAAAGATTCTCATCCCTGGAATAATTCTTGCAAATTGCTTCTGCACTCTCTCCAACCCATACACATCTCTTCTCTAATGTAGCACCCACAACTGTACACAGGAGACTTTTAAATACACACACACACACACTAATGTGCAGAGGCCAAAACAGAATGAAAGAGGGGCTTTTGGATAATTTATTCAGCATAAGAAATGGTAACCACAGCCTGGAACTGTGGAGTAACTGAAAAAAAATACTTAAATCTACAGAAGCCTAGGTAACTGCATGTGGCTTGTGAGCCAATATTATTCATGTCCACTGTCTTTGAAGACATTCTCTTGTCACTGACTAGAACAACAAGCTCCAGGATTTAGAGTGACTGGTCCACAATATTGATTCTGAGGCTGAAAGCAGTTGAGTCGATGTGGAGTTTTCAGCTCATTTAGCATGACTCTGAAGACGCCACTTGCTTTTTGCTTCAACGTACAGAAATGACGTAACTCCATGTGCCCGGCTATCCATTCTCCACGTGAATGAGAGAGGGACGAGGTAGCTAGGCCACTTGGGATGTCCCATTTCCACCCCCTCACAAATGGTTAAGCCAGAGGCAGCATTATTCAGCACATGCTAGGACTGATCATTAACTGGAGGAGGGTAGGGTGGAATGGGCAGTGGCAAATTTGAAGGATTTTGTCACTCAGATTTGTTTTAAACATGGTCAAGTTTGTCTGATCTCCTGCAGCAAGGCACAGCAGTGACATTTCTGCATCTCCCAATCCATAAAACACATTATCTAGAATCTGCGCTTGGACTCAAGATCTGCAATTGACAAAATTTCAGTGCTGCCATGGTCCCACAGAGAATTTCCCAGATTTGGCTTTGATTCACCCAATTGCTTCACTTTCTTTTCCTCTGAATAATGTTTGCTTGGGTCCAAAGCATCCAACATTTGGCAGAAAAAAATCACTTCCCTGCCATTGGTCAAACCTCATTGTCAGGCATATTAGACTTGTACACAATTGAACTCCATTCTACAGCAGATCACAGCTGGCTATTGCATGCTACACTGTAACCTGGATTAAACTCAGAGGGGACTGTACTTTCAAAGCAGCTACCACTTCTCTAAGACTGCACATAAAAATCGCAGTCAAATCAAACAGGATTAAACTGCCATTTCATTAATGTTCCCCTGTGTATATAAGGAAACACTTGCATTTATGTAGTGCTTGCCGCAACTGTAGGGTGTCCCCAAAGCCCTTTGTAGCCAATGGGATGCTTTTTTCATGCAGTTACTCATGTGATGTTGGAAACGTGGCAGCGAATTTGTGCACAGGAAGATCCCGCAAGCAGCAATAGGATATTCACCAGCTTATCAGGGTTCACACCGTTGGTTGTACGAAAGATCTCGCTCAGGGTATCAGCTCTTCTTTCGACAGTGCTGTGGGATCCTATACACCCACCTGAGGGCCAGTGGGGTTGACGTGGGGTGTGGCGGGGGGAGGGCGGTGGTTTGGATGTGGAGGGGTGCTAAGGAGACAGGTTAATACTGTGCCTGAAAGATGGCCAGTCCAGCACTTCCTCTGCATTACACAGGAGCGTCGCCTGAATATTGAGCTCTGTCTGGTGTGGGACTCGAACACACGATTCTCACTCAGAGGCAAGGGTGCTATCCACTGAGTCACCACCGACGCTAAAATGAGCAGCATCAGTTTCAATACAGGCTGTTCCTTTCACTCACAACATTAACCACCCAGCAGAAAGATACAGGAGAAACGTATCAAAAGGATAAAAGGCAATGAGGATTTTCTTTTAAACTTTGCAAATATGCTCTGTGGAATGAAAAAATAATGGTTCATGAATCAAAAAGCTTCAATTGCATAGCAACTGTTCAGAGAAAATATCACTTCCTGGTAAAATAAAAATTAAGGTTATGGGTAAGACAGGAGGCAGAAGACAACTGAAATCCAGGAGGAAAGGGACTGATCAAAATGCATAACCTGGAATTGAAGCGGTGTCAAGAAAACTCTCTTCCTACTGGAGGTGGTCATTTACAGATACAGAGCCTTTGAATGTTCAGCATCAGAATGAGAGCACGTCAACTGTCATCATCAGCAAATGACACATAAATCTTGTACAGAGAACACAGTGGCTCTGTTTCGAGAGAGAGAGAGAGAGAGGATGCAAGACTGCATTAGAGATGTAGATCTATCAAACCAGTGTACATCACTTCAAATGGATGTGGCTTCTGTACTCTACCAGGCAGACTAACCTCCAAATGCAGAACCAATATCACCAGTAGAGGAAGAGCAAATGCCCTTTGTAATTACGTCACTCAGAGGGTTGGTTAAATTGCTCAGTAGCTGGTCCTCAAACCCTTTCCTCCCAAAAGAGACAACCAGCAGTTTCTACTCTTGAGATAAGATCCTTAAACTGACAAAAGTGGGTTTTTCAGTGGTCCAATACTGTTACGTTCGGACCAAATTGTTCATATACTTTGCTTTGATTAAAGAAAAAATATTTTGCTGGGATACAATGTGAGGATAAACTTTTGAGTATGTGCTCCTGGTGTGGAGCAGCACTGGCTGAGAAGCACAGAGCAGAATTTCCAAAATCACCTCAGAACTTAAAACTGCTACTTTCCACAGCTCTTTCTAGCAAAGTCAACAGGAACAGAAATGTTATCAAATTGAATCACGCGTAAAGCACTTTTGAATATTTACAGTTTGTGAAAGGCTGTATATAAATCCAAATTCTTCACTTTAATGGTGACATTGTCTTCAACCATCTATGCCTCATGATTTGGAATTCCATCTGTAATTCCACGCCTGGCCACCTCTGCTCCTTCTTAATGCCCACTTTTTTGGCCAACTTTACCTCATTCTTTAGCTTGGTGTCCATTCTTGACCAGACGTCAGTTATAGGCATTTGACAATACCTACAAATAATGCCCAATGTATTTCCTAATGTGATGACTGCCATTTGTCTGAGAATTGTTAAATGCAGTCCTAGAAACAGCTAAATGTTACTGATTCAGATCAATCCATGCCCATTTCAGTTTTGATTAAAGAATACAAGTAAGGGAGGAGGTAAATAAGTGAAACCAAATATCACAGTAAATTGCTAGTGGAAATATAACTAGATGACTGATATTATTAGCAGAGAATGTGACTACACAATGGAAGTTACGAGTGAGAATGTAACTAAAGTATTTAAATTATTAAATAAAAACCAAAAGAACTGTGGATGCTGTAAATCAGAAACAAAAACAGAACTTGCTGGAAAAGCTCTAAGAAAGGGTCACCAGACCTGAAATGTTAATTCTGATTTCTTTCCACAGATGCTGCCAGACCTGCTGAGCTTTTCCAGCAACTTCTGTTTTTGTATTGAAATTACTAATGAGATGTAACTCAACTACTGAAATTACTAGTGAGAATCTGGAACTTGCTGGTGCAAAGAGTGACTGAGGAGAATAATAGATACATTTAGTGGAAATTGGATATGTATATGAAGTAGAAAGAAACAGAAGGGTGTGTTTAAAGGGAGAGATGCAGATAAAGTGGGAGGTGTGTACAGCCAGACCTGAGTTACAAAAACGTTCTGTTCTTGAGTACATTCGCAAATTGATCGTATGCTATCTGATAGCACAAGGAAATGTTCTCATGTTGGATTTATAAAATTAATATTAATACACCCACATAATGGGATCTCATTCGTAGATCTCTCATTAGAGAGAGACGACTGGTGGTGGTTTAACCTGAGGGCCATCATACCTCAGGCGAGGGGCAAAATTAAGCAAGACATATACTCTTAAACACACACACATTCTCTCTCTCTCTTGAGATGTGAAATTTTCCTAAAGAATGGAGAGGAAATCAGAAATCTGCTCCTCATTGTGAATCCCTGAAGTCTGATTAACAAGAGCAGATGACTTTGAACAGACCTTCTGCCTAACTCTCAGCTGCAGGTGTGGAGAGGGTAAGAAAAAGGAATCCTAATGTTTATATCCCTTACAGCGCATATCCAAGCCAACTTCAATACTGTCAGAAGCCACCAACAACTATGTACAAATTGAAATGACTGAGTATCCAACATTACTGATAATCATCGAAATAGATGGTCTATTCATAAATCAATGACTAGTTATATTGTACATTCCCACAGTACAAGATTCTGAAGCTCAGTGTATCTTGGCAGCTCTGGGCCTTTGGGTTTAAAGGTTTGATTTGTGATTAAGTGAGCCTGTGTAGGCCTTCGGGCTGGTTTTAATAGGCTGTTTGCTAAATATAGAAACTCTGATATGTACACAGAAAGTCTGCTCACTCCCCAGCCATTGTCAACACCGGCAGATGTTTCACAAAAAGCAGGCAGGTTGCAAAACTCAATGGCCCTTTACCCTTTCTCCGTTTCGTTCGGGTTGGAGTAAGTCATTCAGCTCCAGAAACAACGAATGACTTTGCACAGACTCTACTTTGCTGATCATATGGTTGCTCACTGAATTTACTCGAAAACCTTTGAGTATAATAGGCTGTCAAGTTTACAGGAAACATCATTTTGCAAACACTAACAGGAATTTTGCTCTTAATGCAAGTTGGCAAGAACATAGTTACAGAATGCATTGGAGCACCCTCTGCCTTTACTATATTCAGTGATGTGATACCCGAGTTATTTTTTGCATGCAAATCTCACTAATCTGGTAATGGGTGTTCTTGGCCCAGGCTTTGGTCAGTGTTGCTCCACCACTAGACTCTTAGGGATACAGGAGAGGTAGAAAGCAGGAAAGGGAGTGTTACTCTTTCTAGTGTCTTTCTGTATACAAGGCTGCATTATTGTACTTCGTTTCTGGGAATGTCCCACCTAAATGTTTTGTGATGTTTCATTCGAATCCTCCTTAGCTAATATTAAGGCTCACAGGTTGCTTCAGCCAAGCTCAAAACAAAACGATTTCTTAAGAAGAATTTTCCTATTTAATCCAATGGGTGAAAAGAAAGGAAAGCAATAGATTTGGTTCTCTGATAAACTAAACTAGTTATGAATTAATACGTTTTGGGGACCGTGCTCGTAACTGGCTCTCAAACTGGACATTAAGATATATTGCCACATTCACTTCTACCTTCATAGTGCAGTGCAACAAGAATGAGACGTAGCAAGTAATGGAGAGGAACAGAACACGGAAATGGGAGTAGACCATTCTGCCCTTAACTCTGTTCCATCTTTCAAGGGATCACGGCTGATCTGCACCTCAGGCCCGTTTGCTCATCTTTGTTCCACGCTCCCTGATGCAAAGACCCAACAAAAATCTTCGGTTGCAAACAAAGCATTGAAATATCGCAAAGGGCTTTATGGAAGCTTTAAGAACCAAGCTTTGACACTGAGCTCCATAAGGAGGTATTAAGGGCCAAGGATCAAAAGCTTGATCATAGACTGTCATAAATGAAGAGACAGAGGCCAAGAAGCAGAGAGACGTTCCTGAGACAATTCCAGAGCGTGGGGCCTAAACATTGGAAGACAGTGACTGCATAGGCTTGTAGGGTTGGAGGATGCTTCAGAGACAGAGGAGGAGCAAAGAAGTGGGAGGATATTTGAAACAAGGATGAACATTTTACAATTGTGCTACTGTTGGTCAAGATTCTATTTGTGAGCGCAGTGGTAATAGTCAAATAGGACTAAATGTACTGTTTAAAATACTCTAAAGCCTTTTTGGGAGGACAGAGTCAAAGAATTCCAATACTATTTATGTGAAAAACTATTTTTTGATTTTATCTCTGAACAGCATTGCTCCGAGTTTAAGATTATCCCAAATTTTTTTTAGATTCTCCGAGAGGAGATTGCTTCTCCCAGATCTACTCATTCAAAATCTCTTTTTTGATCAGACCGTTCTCCATACATTTCAAATTACAAAGGAATACAAGCTCAGTTTATGCAAACTGTCTGCAATTGTGTCCACTGGTGAATTTACGCTGTACTATCTCTCAGACTCATTTACCTATTCTCCAAAAGTCAGTCCATGTATTCTCTTGATGGAAAAATGCAGCACAAATGCTTTTTTTGCCACAATCTAAATGAAATAGAAACTCAAATCACTTATGTGGTTGTATTGGCAGATAGTGCCAGTGCCTGGACTGCTCCTGGGAATGTGGTAGGTCAGAAAGAGACCACCAGCACTATATGCATTAACAAATCACACTCTTGCCAATGTAACTCTCAAGACATCCGATTCCAAATATTCTTTGAGATTTGGCCTCAAACACTGTGCAATCGTGCAGGATATTGGTTTACCGTCTGCTGATCTCCTTGGACACTACAATTTTAAATTCCATTTGCAAAGGTTGTACAGTTGAACAGATGGACTGCAAGAATGAATGCTCTTTCCCTGAGAGTAAAGCGTTGGGTGATACTGGTGCCAGAGAGATTTCTATCTGTCTGTTTCAATCAATTGTAACATTTTCTTCTGTTTCCAATTAAGATTCAATTTTGTCCTTTAAGGATGGTGATTACAATAATTAACATATGGTACAAATCTCTAAAAGATCTGTAAGGTGAAAACAAATGTTGTAAAAACAAAATGCATTAAAATTGCAATACACATTATGGTTTCATACTTTAATACTCGCCAAAAATTCAGTAAACATACTTGCACAGCAAATTAATAAAACGCAGACACAGTAAAACCTATCATTGCTTCTTACATATGGCGATGTGCGTTCTACAGGTCATAACGGTCGAGTAGATGACAATGCAGTCACGAAAGAGGAGGTGAATTAAAAGCAGAACTGTCACAAGTTGATTTGAGGCGTAGTCAATGATATCAATATATAAATAATCAAAATCAGGGCTCCCCATTTTAGGGGTTTATAATTCCATCACAAGATTAATACTTCCCTTCTCATGATTTGATTTCAGTGAAATTGGGGTCAACCAAGTTCACATTTGAGGCCACCACTAATAGTTGCTAAAATTGATGAGCGAATAATGTCAGACATTTAAAATAATAACAGCCATCCAGACTTGAACTCAGTCTGAGTATATACTTCATAAAGTTAAGATGCTAGTGAGTCTTAGTCCACCTCTGTAGGTTTGTTATGATCTACATAAACACAAATAGAAGTAAATCTGACTGCATATCGTTTAAATCTAGCATGAAGGAGTTGCATTTCGTTCCTTTATAATGGCAACAACCTGCTCCTGTAGCTGTTGTGAAACATGAATAGAATCATAAAATATTACAGCACAGGATGAGGCTATTTGAACCTCTGTGCCAACACCATTAATTCCAATGCCCGCTCTTTTCCTACAGCTCCTCAACTATTTATTTTTCAAGTGGGTATCCAATTCCTTTTTGGGATTTTCAATTGAATATCCTTCCATCATTCATTCCAGATTATAACAACTTGCAACATGAAACCAAATTCCCATCACCACTCTGGTTATTTTGCTGATTGGTTCAAATCATGTGTCCTACTGTTTCCACTGGAGATGGTCCCTTCCCATTTACTCCATCAAAAGCCTTTTGATAGCTAACCTATCTTCTGAATCTCCTCTTAATCTTCTATTCTTTGATGTGAATAATCCCAGGTTCTGTAGCCTCTCCATTTCAGTAAAGTCCCTCATCCCTAGTACCATACTGGTAAATCTCTCTTGCACCTCTTTCAATACCCAAAAATTCTTCCTGAAGAGTGATGCAGAGAATTGCACACAAGTGGTCTCCTTACCTCAGGAAGAATACATCTGCCATCAAGGCAATGCAACAAAGGTTCACCACCAGACTGATCCCTGGGTGGCAGGATTGTCCGAGATAAAACAATTTAGGAATTTAGACCTTTATGAGTTTAGAAGAATGAGAGTTGATCTCATTAAAGTATACAAAGTTCTTGCAGGCCTTTGTAGGATAGATGCAAGCAGGATGTTTCCCCTAGCTAGGGTCTAAAATTTTATTTTCTCTTTGTTCATTCACAGGATGAGGGCGTTGCTGGCTAGGCCAGCATTTATTGTCCATCCCTAATTGCCCAGAGGGCAGTTAAGAGTCAACCACATTGCTGTGGATCTGGAGTCACATGTAGGCCAGACCAGGTAAGGATGGCAGTTTCCTTCCCTAAAGGACATTAGCAAACCAGATGGGTTTTTCCTGACAATCGACAATGGATTCATTGTCATCACTAGATTCTTAATTCCAGTGGCGGGATTCAAACCCAGATCCTCAGAATGTTATCTGGGTCTCTGGATTAACAGTCCAGCGATAATACCATTAGACCCTCGCCTCCCTTGTATCAGAATCAGGCGACACAACCTCAGAACAGAACAGGCAGGTCATTTAGGATTAAGCTGATGAGGAATTTCTTCACTCAGAGGCTGGTGAATCTTTGGAATTCTCTAACCCAGTGGGTTGTGCAGGTTTAGTCCCTGAGAAGTTGGAGCGCTTATGTTTCTAGGTAGTAATGATGTCGAGGGAAATGGGTATAGTGCAGGAAAATAGTTTAGAAGTAGAATACCAATCAAGGTCTAGTTGAATAGGGAATCAGGGTCAAGGGGCTGAATGGCCTACTCCTGCTTCACTTCCTGTGCCCTGCAGCTAAGGATTATCTGAATCAGCTTTCCTATTAAAACACACAAAGTGTAAGTGTATAACTTCTGCAAAAGGGATTCTTGGTAAGTACCAGCAGAGATCAGCCTACAGTTATCCAGATTTACTGAACTCATGTCTATGCATGAACTGATAAGTATGTAAATCATGTTTGGGAAGGAATTTTGCTGAAAAGAACCAAACCAACTAAATGACTAGATTGTTAGTTACAGTAGTGGCTCCTTCTCACTCAGTGTCATTTAGTGCAATGCAAAATTTCTATTAGAATGCAACTGATTCTGCCTGTAACATTAATTCAACTGATCATTTCCTCTGCAGTTTAATGAAGATCTTGTACCAGGAATTGCAAAGGAATACAAGAAATTGTATAAATTTTATAACTGGACATCATATCTTGCATGCAATCGATGGTTTCTAACTTATGTACAATAAGTAGTTTTATTTTATTGCAGATTGTAATGAAAGGCTAAAACTGCATTCAGAAATTGCAACACCAGTGCCAGAGATGGGTAGGATTAGGAAATGACTAGTTTCTAGGAATTTGCATTGTTTGCAGTCTGCAAATACCTACTGACCCCTTTTGACCTGAATTTCCAAACTAGTCCACTTGTGACAAGACTGCTGCTTTCAACAGATTGAATGCAGGAGGACTTAGATTGGTTTGCTGGTCCTTGGACATAAGTGATAATGGCCTTTGGCACTGCACTCCTCTTAAGATTCAACTGTGGCTCTTGCTGCTGTTGTAGATTTTCCGGTTTTTCTGATTCTTTCTGCCCTTGAGCAAAATTCCCACCAGGATATATGGAAGGATCTACCGGCTGACAGATTTTAGCAAAAGACCACCGCTGAAACACGAGGCTCAAGTAAACAAGACAGCAGAAGGTGGGAAGGATAACACAGTCCTGTGTCTTTGATGTACTTTCAAACATTTTGCTTGACCCAAGGCAAAATGGATGTGAAATCAGCCAAAAGGAAAAGGAAACTTGGGTTTTACTAACCCACTGTCCATGGATAGTAAAACGTAATAGCATCAAATCTTTAGAATGGCACATATATGGACAAATATGATCTTCAAGGTAGTTTCCACATTTGTCAAAGTAAAATGGGCAATATCATATCAGCTACAAGTTATAAAGTTTCTGTGATTTAAAGGAAATTTTTGATACAGATATAATGGGCAGCCATCTGGTATTGCCCCCAGTACAAATTTACCAAGAATTATAATTAAACTCCAATCTCTACTGACAATAAATCTTTGGAAAACAAAAGATGAACACTGAAGTGTTTTCCTGGCATACCTTTGGTAAATTGTTTTTAAATTAATGCGCTCCTACATCACCTAAAATCAGACCCGGTTTCAGGAGGGGTAATGGAGGGTGGGTTGGCTTATGCACTGATGCCCTTGGCACTAAAGAAAAAAGAAATGGGCCCATTTTGCTGAGTTGCTGATTTGAGCTGGACAATAATTTAGCCAGAGGATAGTGGTAGTGAGGGGAAGCCAGGTGTGTCCTTTCTTAACAGGAAGATGAGAAAAAGGCTGAAGAGTTTATTAATCTGAGCCACTCTACTAGCTGTCCTAGCAACTGACTCAAAAGGCATGTCTGGGTGAGTCCAGCGTTCAGTGACTTGGGAACCTTCTCAGTCACTTCGATGGTGTGGAAGTAGGACCAAAAGCAAGGATGGGAGTAAAGCTATGTAGGTGTTAAAAATACATGTCTGAGGTTATAGCAGTTCTGAAATCAGTGTTTTACTCACAACTAGTGTCAAGACTTGCAGATGCAATTAAAAATTGCTTGTCAAGCTTCCCATGGAGAACTGTGAAGTTCACTGAAATGGTGTTACTCGATGAGCTCATTGGAAAGCTTCCACCTTGTGGGTGTCAGGTGTAAACAAGACCACTCACCATCTGGAAGGTGAGGCTTCCAGGAGAGTCTGAAGTTCGGGTTTGCAATATTTCTTGCTGAAGGTTGTCTCTGACACAGCGTTAACACATTCATGGGTAAACAACAAAATTTGCAGTCAGAAAGCACCTTTAACAAAGTAAAATTATCTGAAGGCATCTCCCATAGGAGTCAGACTAAAACAAAAACTTGACAGTGTGCCACATTTAAAAAAAAGATATGAGGAACAGGTAATCAAAAGCCTGGTTAAAAAGTGAAGTTGTAGGATTGACACATTTTCATGCTGTTTACACAGGAGCTCCAAAGGTTCAAGAATAGCATTTGAGAGTACTGCACAACTCTTACACTCCAATCACTGGCACCATCTCCAATTTCTTTTCCTACACTCATTACCTCTATTTCTAGTTTACCTTTCACAGTAGAATAATGATGATCACTCGCAACATATGCCAATATGGTTGAGTATAAAGATACTTCTGTGATTTAGTTTATTGCAAGACTAGGCTATAATAGTCACTCAAAAGGAAACTAATTAAAGGAACGCGTAAAGGACATTGAAAATAGAGGTTCTTTGATGTGCCTCAAGACTGTACTTTGAACTTTGTCATAAGGACACATTCAATCATGGCTGCAAGAAGGATAAAGGTAAAACTCACATCCCAGATTCCAGTCCAGAACCTACTACAATGTCTAGCAAATTCTGAACCTAAATAGGATCACAGCTCCCTTGTGGGTGCTTTGCAGTCATGGCATTGGACTCAGGACCATAATGTATATGGGACTTATACCCACATAGCCTGAACCTGCCAATCCAGATTGGTATTAGAATCTGTCCAATTATGCACACCCACTTTTCAGTAAATTTGTACTTCATTACGTCTTCTAGGTCTTTAGATTGTTCTTGCAAGTTGCATGACAAGGTGACCAGGGTGCATGTACATGTATGCATATACAGGATGCATGGCATGGTGTGGAGCAGTACATGATATAATGTATAGGATGCATGGCATGGTGTGGAGCAGTACATGATATAATGTATAGGATGCATGGCATGGTGTGGAGCAGTACATGATATAATGTATAGGATGCATGGCATGGTGGGATGCAGTGAGTAGACTGCATTATGGAGAAAACACGAAATGTTGCAGGGTTTGGGACATTATATAGGGCAGACTGAAGATGCTGGGAGCATTTCCAGCAGTGCAAAGATGGGTAAGCAGAGATCATAGAGTCCCTACAATGTGGAAACAGGCCATTCAGCCTGTCAAGACACACAGCCCTCCAAACAGCATTCCACCCAGACACACCCCTACACCTATCCCTGTATTTTACATGGATAACCACCAAGTCTGCACATCCTGGAGATTATGGGCAATATAGCATGGCCAATAACCTGCACATCTTTGGACTGTGGGAGGATACTAGAGCACCTGGAGGAAATCCACGCACACACAGGAGAATGTGCAAACTCCACACAGACAGTTGGCCAATGCTGGAATCAAACGTGGGTCTCAAGTGCTGTGAGGCAGCTGTGCTAACCACTGAGCCACGCAGCAAACTCAAAGCTTTTGATAATGGTGACACTATGGCTTCTTTATCTGGGAAGTCAATGATGGGGGAATCATTAAGCATTTGTCACTCTAACAGCAAGAACTGGGTAGGAGAATATATCTTTCTACTCAACGTGTTGGAATGATTTGCATAAGGGAGGCAGAGATCTTTGAAACTTCTAAAGAATCTCGAATAAGGAAAAGACAAAATTATGGGAAGAGAACGGGGCCTGAGGAATCAGCTTTAAATTGCCCTAGCAAAGTGCTAGTACAGACATGAAAGGCCAAGTGGCCACCTTCCATGTCGTATGCCTCAATAGTTTGTTCGAGTGTGCATTTGCTCGCCAAGGGTCATTGGGTTTAGCTAGCACACTAGGGCTAGTTTCCTAAAGGTAATTGCTCACCTATCTTCTCATTAGTTTCTTCATTGTTTGAAGCAGCACCTGGCAAAATGAGCATAGTTTCTGATGCAATCCTTTGATCCCCAGGTTTTTGATTATACAAAAGTACAAAGCAAAGCCAAACAAACGTCTGTCACCGAGTTTATCCTGAACTTGGAACAGAGACGAAAATTTCCTCCAGAGTCTGATGACAAAGGCTTAAGAGTGATCTTGGCCATTTGCAAGCCAGTTCCTTAATGGAAGAGAATGCAACAAATAAAGATGTCACAATGAAATGAAATATTGATGCGCAATTGGCAACTCCATTGGAAGGACGGCTCATTGGGTAAATAGATAAATTCACAATGGAACTACAAGGAACAGCTCTCCTTAGGTTTGGGATTTGAGACCCAATTACTGGGAGCATGTAGAGTTCAATTTCAGGTTCTGCTTCACACAAATGGTAAAATCATCCAATGTCAACACCTTTATCTTCAACATGGAAAAACAAGTTTAAAGGTCTGCTTAGGGCAATTAAATGACCAGTCACAAAGCAACAGTCATTCTATATCAGATATAACAAGATGTAGAGCTGGATGAACACAGCAGGCCAAGCAGCATCAGAGGAGCAGGAAAGCTGACGTTTTGGGCCTAGACCCTTCTTCAGAAATGCAATTCTGTATCATTCTATATCACTGGCCCATTGCAATATAGCAGTTCTGATGAAAGCTCGTTAGCCTGATTTGTTAATCCTATCTTTGTTGCTTCACAGATGCTGCCTAATCAGCTGAGAGCTACTGGTATTTTCTATTTTGATTGCAGATTTACAACATCTGCATTATTTTACTCTCATCTTCTCAATTAGGATTGTTTTCCTTAGAGCATAGGGAACTGAAGGGAGATTCAAAAAGAAGTGTTGGTTTTCAAAGATAACAAGGTGTAGAGCTGGATGAACACAGCAGACCCAGCAGCATCAGAGGAGCAGGAAGGCTGACATTTCGGGCCTAGACCCTTCAGAAATGCAATTCTGTATCATTCTATATCACTGGCCCATTGCAATATAGCAGTTCTGATGATGTTGGTTTTCAAATCTGCTGGGAGAGGTCATATGCACTATCCAGGGTGAGACTGTGCTCAACATTAAACTGTGCTGCTGTCTGAGATACACCAGGAAGATTTATGATTGAAAGAACAAGATCAGAAATATGGCGAGGGGTTTTGCTAGGATTTGGTAATGAGGTGAAACTCAACATGAGGAAATGCAACATTGACATCCACTCCCTGGAGACCATCACCTTGGACTGAATCACTGGAAGGTAGAGTCTGGGAAGGATCCCTGAGATTTGAGACTCAACAAAAACAAAATGAAGAGAAGGAAGTGCGGCAAATAGAACAAGCCACATCCCGAATAATAATACATGATTGGATGTTCCACACGACAATAAATGTCCTATATGGTTTAGAATTTCTAGATCCTGAATCTCTGGATTTGAGGCAGAAACTCATCCTCTTCTGCGAGGACTAGCCGATAGATAGGAAGAAACTGGCAGAAGGGTCTTTTACTACAGCACACAGCTAATTGACTGGCAGGAAAGGAGGGAGTGGGTGGTAATGAGCAGTTGTCTCCCTCTGCATTGAGGTGGATGCCCAAAAGACAAGCAAATTCAATGATAATTTTCTGAAAGGAATTATATATCATCAAAAAGATCATAATGCTGTGTGAAAGAGCAGGGGAGTGGAGGCTAACGGGGAGGAGATGGCATAGTAATAGAGTCAGTGGACTAATATCCAGAGAGCCAGAAAATGTTCTGGGGAGCCAGGTTCAAATTCTCTCATGGCAGATAATAGAATTGAAACTCCATTTTAATAAAAAAAATCTGTAATTAAGTGTATAACGATGGCCATTGTCAATTGTCAGGAGAAACCCAAACGGGTTCACTGATGTACTTTAAGGAAGGTAACTGCCATCTTTACCCAGTCAGGCCTACATGGGCCCACAGCAATGCAAACCCTCTGAGCAATTAGAGATGAGCAATAAATGCTGGCCCAGACAGTGATGCCCACATTCCATGAATGAATAAACAAAAATCAGGTAGCTCTGTTCTCTGCCAATACAGGAATGATGGACCTCTTTCTGTGTTTTACAAATCAACTTACTCCTGCATCTTCAATGGATGATGCAGTCTAAGTTTGAGTAGCATTTTAGTGGATGATCTCACCGGGTTATTAGATGGTCTTTAAAATACAAGAGAAAACAATCCAAAGTACTTCAATCATCTGAGAAGCAAATACTTCCATTGCCAATCCCCAACACGGAAGGACAGCACATTTTGATGTGTGGACAACAGGGGATTATCTGCAAAGGATGTCAGTAAACTTACAAACTTAAGAAGAAAATGCAGCTAATCCACAGGAAGACTGGGGGTAAACCTTTAGAAGAACAAAAAACTAAAGAAGCCTTCAAAAAAAAGCAGAACAAAAACTAGTATACAGTATTAACCTTGTCTCTTTTTCACGATGTCACTAAGCTGAGCTAACCTTGAAGTAAGGTCTTATAATTCTTCAATCTGAGCGTATGCATGATGTAAATTCACACTGCCCAATCCTTACTGAAAACCGCAACTGCTCTTCAGATAACTTGCTGCCATCAGCATTGTCTAATCGGCTGTACGACGCACTTAATTCAAAATGAATAATGAGGTCCCCTCACATCTGATTCAGTCAAGGGACCACAGTGGGAGCAATGGCAGGTGGGAATTTTAACACTCAGCAGGCCACCTTTGCTTTATTAGATAAAGAGGTTGTGCAGAACTGTTACTTATTAATAGGTTCCCTTCTCACTGGAAGAATGGGATGGGGAGGGGGTGGGAAGTTGGAAAATTAAAGCTTAATGGTCTTATAGCTCGTAAGCCAGCAATTCTGGCCATTCTGCTGAAGGGCAGGACAGTAGTACTGTCCTTTCACACTTGATTAAACAAAATGGTCAACATACCTTTGATTGACTTGCATGCAAGATCCTTTATAAGATATACAATGGAGCTCGGATGAAAACAGACCTATTGTTAATGCTTGCTTTGATCAAATGCCGCAAAAGCTTCTCGTTTTTAACTGCCCTCCGAATCAGTGGGGGCTCAGTCCCTTTAATTGCATCGCAAGTCACATCCAGTAATCATTATCATACAAAGCATGGCAATATGCTGATCCCGAGCTGCTTGGCTCGCAGGGGTTGTGTAATAATTGACCAACATAAGTGAGCGCAGTGAGAGATTTAAAATAAAACGCAAGGCACGGAGAAAAAGAAATATTTAAAAATTTCCAGGGAGCGTGATGGAATCAGCACGGAGGAATGATAGATTAGACATCTTTGACAATTACACTGTGTTACTAAATAGTCCCCTCTTTTAGTTAATAGTAAACCTTGAACTGCTGCCTTCTACTTGAGCGGTCAGCTCGAATAAGATGAAAACGGCTGCTTTGCTGACCAGCAATACATCTCTCTCCAACGCCAACCCAGCTACTGCTTAAACGAACAACTTTACTCATTTCCTTAATTGATTTTCTGATTTATTTTAAAATCCATGCTCCACTCCGGCGCGCTTCCGTTGAGGAAATGTACCAGGTCCTGTGTCATTTCGTTCAATACCCAGGATCACATTCCTTTGCAGTCAATTTGCGACCTGGAGAGATTCATTAAGTTGCCTCTGGCAAGACAGAGTGCGGCAGAATCGATGAGTCGTTATGCAGCGAAGCTGCCACATGTTAAAACAATCTGCAGATGTTTGCAATCGGGACAAAATTACTGTAAGGAGTTTGAGCCCTTACTGCGCTGGTTTCTACTTGGCGCACAGCCGGCAGTGCCAAAGTCTGGCGGACAATGCACTGCGTGAAATGCAGATCTCAGTGAGCGAGAATGCAAAGGTTTCTTTTTAACCCACTTGCGAGCACCGCGGACGCTTTTCTCCATGCACTCGCCTGGCCCTTCTCTTTCACTGCAGAGCAGCACGGTGGTTAGCACTGCTGCCTCATTAGCGTCAGGGTCACAGGTTCGATTCCACCCTGATTACAGTTTGCACGTTTTCCCCGTCTCTGCCTGGTGTTCTGGTTTCCTTCCACAGTCCAAAAATGTGAAAGTTAGGTAGCTCAATTGCCCCATAGTATCAAGGGAAGTGCAGGTTAGATCGATAAGCCATGATAAATGCTGGGTTACAGTAGCAGGGGTAGGATGCTCTTTAGAGGGTTAGTGCAGACTCAATGGGCTGAATGGCCGCCTCCTGCTCCATAGGAATTCTTTGACTTCTGGTTCTCATCCATGTTCTCTACTCAGAGGGTAGGGAAGGTGGATCTCACTGCCACCTGGACTGGGTGAGGTGTGTACCATTGTTGTATTTGGCAAGTCAGATATGTACAAATAGAAAAAAAATAGGAGGTGGTGAAAAGAAGTGAGGGACACATGGACTAGCATAGAAGATTGGACAGAAGGGCCCGATTCGGTGTAAATTCCTACACAAAGTTGCGGCATGTCATCAGAATTAAGTATCGGCATCTTCCTTCTTCCAGAATTCCTCTCAACAGGTCACTCACCAGTTGCCATCACTAACTTTACTTACTTCTAAATGGTTATCAGAGTATGTAAGTAGCCCCGATAAGATACAATGCAAATGACAAAAGGCTGCCTTGCATAATCATCCTATAATAATTGAGAACAGTTTTCCACGGTATATTCCATTTAAAGGTAACAGTTCTGATTCTCCACCTCTATTGTCAGATGAATGGATGGCAGGCTCTTCAATTCATGACAAGCTTTTGTTATTATTGTTGTGCTTGTAGGGAATGTGGACTTTGTTGGCAAAGCCAGCATTTGTTGCCTGTCTGTTGAACTGTAATGGCTTCCCAGGCCATTTCAGAGGGTAGTTAATGGTTAACCACAGTGCTATGTGTCTGGAGTCACATGTAGGCCTGACCAAGTAAGGATGGAGGAATTCCCTCCCTAAAGGATGTTAGTGGACCAGATTTTTTTTTTGGTTTATGATAATTGACATGGTCACCATTAGACCAGCTTTTCATTCCAGGTTTTATTGCATTAGGATTTCACCATCTGCCATAGAGGGATTTGAACCAAATAGAACATTTTGGCTGGGATTCTGGATTACTAGTGCAGTGACTTAATCACTATGCCACTCACCAACCCCCCACCCCAAGATCATCCTGAACTCAACTCCTGATCACCATGTGGAAAACTGAGTGAGCATGGCCAGCTCCAAGCTTACTCAAATGTTCATCATTACTTTTGTTTAACTTGTTCGCACATGTCATGACACACCTGTGGGGCAGGTGAGAACAGAGAGCAGACCTTCTAGCCCAGAGGTAGGGATACTACCTGTGCACCACCGCTGATTCCTAGGTGTCGATATGTGATCAGGAACCTAAATTCAAGATGACCTTCCTCTCTAACCCCTCCTCCACGTGGCAGGAACTAACTTCGATCAGCTCTCCTTCGCAAATTCCGACAATTAATTTCAAGGAGCTATCTGGTTCAGTTATTATCTGACATGAGGAGAACTAGACTTTATAACATTTTCAGTGAATTCCTCCACCACATCAGTAAATGCAATTTGGTTGAATACTTTAATTCAACATGACAAAAAGTTGGGACAAGACTAACTATCATGGCACATAGTACAGAGGAAGAAAAAAAACGTGGTCACTAAGTAATTAGAGAATGACATTGATATTTCTGCTTAATGGCATCATTTCCTGAATAACGTCTTCATCCACCTAAAGGATTACAAATGGGATGATCTGCTGTATTATTACCAGGCTGTTAAGTTTGCAGGCACTTCCTATCAATAATAGACAGAGGGATCATTCGCCTCACCACTTTGTTTCTGCCCTTTTCAAAGCAAAGTTCCCTTTTTGTACTGCTTCCTCTCCACATGTTATTAGTAAACATGTTATTTGGTTTGATGCAAAACCTGGAAAACAATGAGAGCAGAAGGCAGGCCTAATCCATCAATTAGTGTCAGGAAATAATTGCACGCTGTACCTGGACTCCACTACCCCCTTCACCTGCCCCAACAATCCCTGTATTTGAAGAGGGGAGGAGTTTGGGGGGGGGGTGTGATTTGGTGTGAGGAATGCCCACAATCATTGACCCATGACTTGCAAGTGTTTGACCAGCCCATTAGATCCCATTCAAAACTTACTTACAAGGACATAGCCCTGAGGCACAAAGTGTAAGGACACATTGATACAGTTGACCCCTGGGGTTAACCTGTTCAAAATACTTTTTCAAAGACAAATATGGCAATGTCCCAGGGCAAATCTCACTTCCAGAAATGTCAAAGAATAATTTCCCGTTCTTGCCTACCCACCTCCCTTCTGGCTTTAGAAAATATTAAGCTAATCACTTGGCTATCTTGGTCAGAATTGAAGTCGTGCGCTTCACAGGTAATCGAGACAGCTGGCATTTAAATAAGTGTGCAAGAGAGTAAATGTACCCCAAGGGTTTATTCACCTGCAAATCGAAAGATATTATAATGACAGCATTTTTAAATGTACAGCTCTGAAAGTCAATTTGCATAAGGATTAGATTCACTGTTTTGGGGAATTTGCACGGTTTGCATCGTGATCTAAAATCCTTAAATTCCTGACTGTGCAGTATAGATGATACCAAACTCACAGGGTCACAGTGTGGCAATGTGTGCTGCTCCCCTGGATACACTAAGTAATTTTATTCTCATTCCCTGACAATATACAGCATTTCCTGTTTGCAAATGCTACTGGGCATCTGCTGCAGCAAAATCACAACCTTGCTGACAGTGAGGCATAAGAGAATGTAATTACTGGCTATTTACTGTTATCCAAACATTATGTGCTCAGATAGGAGCACTCAGCTACAAGTGGAAAATTGATGCTCAGATTTGATGGAACATGCAAATTTCTGTTTGTGGGCTCGTGCACCATAACGAGGGTTGCAAGCCTTCGAGGGTTGTTCTGAGGTTTCCAGGAATTAAAGATCGATCTCTCGGGTACAACTCCAAGCAACGCCCGGGATAAAAAGAAATGTCATCAGGGACATTTTTCCAACTTTCTTTGAATACTGTCTTTCGTCAAACTATCAAAGGGGCTGGGTGGGAAATGGTCACTTGACTGGCAGCCATGATTCAGCCAACTGAGTAATGTGGAGCCAACTAAAGGCAGTGAGAAAGGGTTGGGTATGGGAGAGAGTAGCACAGTTGGAGATTTAAGGTCAGACATTGAAACCTGCGGGAATATGTCCAGACAGCGTTGTTAACCCTTACAAATTATAGAAAAATAGGATCTGAAGAGACCATGGGCCGAAATATGATCCCACTCAAAAAACCTCCCAAAGGAATGATGCAAATCCTGTGGTTTCTGGGTTGGTCAATACACTCCAAGCATTTTCTGTGCTTAAACCAATGTAGTGTGTGTCAGAGCTATTGAAACCAGTTTTTATTAACTCTAACTCGAGTCTATCAATTGCACTGAGTTCTCCGGCCAGTTGGGGTTCCTTTATTGTACACATGATACTAACAAATCCCTGGGCTTTTCAAGAATGGCACTCGTGTTAAATGTTTTCTTAACCTTGGGCACTCAATCTCTGTCCAAAGGGACCAGATTGATCCCAACTGGTTCAATGCCCGAATTGCTTGAATACGTTATCCACACTGAAGAGGGCAAGGGGTGAAGAATGCTCCCTAGCAAACCCTGAATACTCTTATCTAAGTCAAAGAACTGATTTGATATTGTATCACCACAATGCTGCTAGGGATTAAACCAGTGTTCCACCCTTCCACCATAAGTGAGAGCTCTCAAACTCATTGTTAGCTCATGGTACATGCTTCGAATTTACAGCCATTTGGCCCAAATGGTGCATGTCAGCATTCATATACTCCACCCCCGTTCCCTCCCATTCCTATTCATTGAAGCCCATTAGGCTTCTTTTCTTCAAGCAGCAATCTGAACCAGGGGAGGCCATCGACAGGCAGACAGTCCTCTCAGAGCAGAGATAAATATATACTCAAGCAACTGTTGAGGTGTACAAAGAGAATCACGTTGGATGTTGGTGCGTTGGGGAAAGAAGTCAGAGAAATGACAAATGAGCACCGATTAATAAACCTCCTTGACATCTAGGTGCATGTCTCCTCAGTCCTCTGAGCTATCAATCACTTAGTACGCACAGCATCTGCTAACATACTTAGAGTGTAAGCTCCAAAGCGTTCCAGTTGAAACTTTGTGGTCCCACAACAAAAAGACCAAGCAATAAAATGAAATATGACAGCCAGAGGTCCCTCTGCTCTAATTTTCCTGTATACGGTTGTCTTTATCATGGCTGTTCAGATTTGGTGATTGTAGTTTATAACTAGCTCCAAATAAAACTATGATGAATTGAGCCTAAACCATTTTGGCCACTAATGCCACCAGCTCTGGAACAAGTCCTTGACATCTAATTCTAGTGACCCCCACACAGATCAAGCCTTACGGGGCAGTTGGACTCACTTTGCTGTCAAGCCTTTGTTCCCACAATAGCTGATAAATGAAGAGATCCAAACTGCAGTATTAACAACATTGGATAAAAGAAAATCCTTGCTGAATAGAATAGAATGTGATGAAATGCAATTATGGCATATTCTATAATTCCTTTGTATTCTGCTGGACCTTACACAGTACAGACAATCAGCCTTTCTTGGGAGCTCAGAGATGGATGCAACCACAGCACTCAACATGTGATTGAGAAGAGAGAAGTGACAGGTAACCTTATTGCAGAGAAACCTTCAGCAGCCCAAGACTCGATCAAGTAAACAAGAACATTCTTCAAGGACAAAGCACAAATGCATACTTCATCAACTACTTGCTTCAGAAAGAAGGCTAAGGGCAGACCTAATGCTTAGAGCTATGAAGGAGTATGGGTAGAGCAAGCAAGGGTAAACCATTCCCTCTGTCAAATGACATGGTAACCAGAGGTCACAAATTCAAAATAATTGCTAAAAGGGTCGAAAGAGAAATTAGAGATTTTCTTAATACATAGAGATTAAGCATTAAGATCTGGAATGTTTTAATGTTTTATCTGAAAGGATTGTGGAACCAGATTCCAGTTAAAACACTAGGTGGGATACACATCCCATTGAGTTGGCAGCACCATGACAATTAATGGCAATTAGCTCTGAATGCTAACCACTGCCAGAACTCCATTAGTCTCATGGGCCTATGGTGCTGGGAGCCCTAAGACCATGCATCATAGAATCATATAGTACAGAAGAGGCCCTTCAGCCCATCAAGTCAATCCCGGCAGATTTCCCTCCCTAGAGGATGTTAGAAATCCACTGATCGTGGGTCCATGAAATTCTGCCCGTGGGAACATTCAAAGCGCTTGGATGTGAACCTCCTGAGGAAGAGTATGCCATGGTATGACACTAACTGGATGGCTTTCTCAAAGAGCCAGCAGAGGGGTGGTGAGTCAAATGGTTTCTTCTGTGTGACAAGGTTCAATGATTCAGTCACTTGCTGCATTGACAATAATCTACGAATAAACCTAATTGAAGATGACAAAAAAAGTTTAGCACAATACAGCTTCACTTTATATCTCATCACAAACGCTAGCCCAGCAGCAGTTTTGAAAGCACTTATCTGGGTACTGCGTGAAGAATTTTCCAAATGAAGGTAAATTGTATGCTGCCTGACTTATTGACTTTGCTAAGAGGCTGAATGAAAAAAAAAGCTCTCTCATGATCCATTAAGTGCCTGGCCGGAGTCCAGCTCTTTGTAAATTTAACTTCATGAAGCAGGCTAGCTGACAGAGCCAATGCCAGCTTACTGCAGAACCTCCAGCCCAAGGCGCTTACAGCAATGTGCCTATTGGGGATAGCTCCAATACGCTAAAGCTCACACGCTCTTCAACACTCAGCATGCTTATTAAAGCCTAAAGATGCAATTGGAGATGCTGGCAGGAGGGAAGGAAGCCATTCTTCAAGCTGGCTGTGGCTGCAGAGGAACATTGATACGATGGCAGCAAAAGATACTGCAATGTTCCCCAGGTATTGGGCACTGCAATTGATCTGGTGTCACTTCTAGGGGCAGTTTGGTGATTGAGAAATAGACCTCATAAGGCAAACTATTTTGACATCGCTGTTTTATTTCCTACTTTTATTTTTAGGAGCTGTTCAAAATCAAAAACCCAAAGTCCACGTTACCCCTTTCTTGTCACGTGAAAGAAACATTATAAGGGACAGGGCACCGTCAAGTTATAGCATGTGACCTCATTAATACTAAAGCCAATGTACAAGACATGTCAGATGGGGTAGGATGGTGTTATTGAGCTTGTTGTTATGTTTTTCTATTTACACAGGAGGGCCACTGAGGCCCTGATAAAACATCTACACAGCTTTCACTTTTCAGTTGTGACGCGGGGCTCCTCTTTTATGCAAAAGGTTATGATGGCCTGGAAGGTGCTGCTTTAAAGGGTGGTGGATTGAGACTCAATGGTAACTTTTAGAAACATAACTGAATAGATACTCAAATGGAGGATGGTCACATTGTGGTCATGTCACTGGACGAAAAAGGTCCATGCTAACGTTTCGAGGATGTGTGTTCAAATCCCATCCTGGGAACTGGTGTGGAGTTTAAATTCAAGAAATAATTGAAAAATTTGGAACTGAGAGCCAGTCTCAATAATAATTAAATGTAACTATTGTCAATTGTCATAAAAATCTATCCGACTAATGTCCATCGGGGAGGGAAATCTGCCATCCTTACTCGGTCTGACCAACAGGTGACTCCAGACCTACAGCAATGTGTTTGACCCTTAGCTGCTCTCTGAAATGGCCGAAGAAGTCACTCAGTTCAAAGGCGATTAAGGATGGGCAACAAATGTTGGCCTTCCAGTACACACTTACATCCCATGGAAGTATAAAGCAAAAGTAAAGTTTCAGATTAATTTAACCCTTTCTGATTCGTAAATTCCTCAATTTGTATGGTCACATTTCACCTCTGTTCACAAATCTCCTCAGACTCTGAGATTACACCTTTGTGGAACGTATACTGGTAATATCACTAAATGAGTAATCCTGAGACCTAGTTGACGCTCTAGGGATTGGGGTTCAAGTCCCACCATGACTATGGTGGAATTTAAATTGAATTAGTCATAAATAAAAATCTGGAACTGAATGCTAATCTCAGGAATGGGGACCAGGAAACTATGTCATAGAGAACGGGGTCACTAATATCCTTTAGGGAAGGAAATCCCTCTGTATCCTACATGTGACTCCAGACCTGCAGCAATGAGACTGACCCAACTACCTTGTGAAATGGCCTAGCAAGCCACACAGTTCAATATTAGCCTTGCCAGCGATGGCCACATCCCTTGAAAGAATAATTAAATAGTTTGCTGATGGAAAGAGCAGGGAATTGGGAACTAGTTGGATACCTCTTTCAAAAGCAGTCAGCACAGGTATGAATGGCCTCTTTCTGAGACGAACCGTTCCATGGTTCCATATAGAGTGACAACTGGCATATGGTTACTTGTGTAAAAATCTGTACATCTTTATCAACACACTAGTCTATCCACACTGACAAAGTCACACTGAGCCAGGCAATCTTACCGTTCTATTGGTGGGAGGTTGGGTGCATGACATTCAGCTTCAGAAAGAGGGATATGATCTACTTCTTCACAGCTTGCAATAAGCAACTATCACTTTGGGAGAATAAAAAGCTCCTCGCATTATAGCAGCCTCTATTTTCCTCCCTTTACCTCACAAGGACATACCCATCCTGTGATGGGAGGGGAAGCCAGGAGGTTTTCTCCCCTTGTACAAAATGGCACAGCAGTGCTACTCCAATGTAGCACACCATCCAAAAGTAGACAGCTCCCTGCAAAACATTATCCTTCTTGACATACCTTTGCCATATTTTCAACTGTTAAGACTGACTGCAGAATAAGTGATCTGTTCTGATGGTTCCTTAATGCTTTTGTCCAATATCACAATGACACTGCTTCAAATGGCTCATTTCACCTGAAGGGATTTGGGATGTCCCTGGGAGATGTGAAAAGGCTGTATTTCTCTAAGTGCTTTCTAGCTCAGTGTCTCTTCTTCCACAGCAGATCAGGCTGTCTGTTTGTGCTGGCAACACCCAGAATACTTTCCTCCCATCAGCTTTGTTCATTATCTTAATAGGAGTGTTGATACCATGCCCATAATTGTGTACAATCGGGGAGAAGTTTCACTGCAGCTCACCTGTCCTCTGATTCAGGGAAATGAGGAATGATAGGGGTGGAGGATGGGTAGCAACGGACAAAGCTTCTTTATTCTCTGTAACCATTTAATAATAACATAAACTTGTAACACTGCAATCATTTTGTTCCCAATAGATATTCACATGGTCCTCAAAAAGCTGAACGTAAAACACTTAAGTGGCATGTTAGCTCAATGATTGGCCCTGCTGCCTCACAGCACCAGGGACCCGGGTTTGATTCCAGCCTCAGGCGACTGTCTGTGTGGCGTTTGCATATTCTCCCCGTGTCTGTGTGGGCACCCTTCAGGCGCTCCAGTTTCCTCCTACAGTCCAAAGATGTGCAGGTTAGGTACATTGGCCATACTAAATTGCCCATGGATGTGCAGGCTATTGGGATTAGCCATGGGAAATGCAGAGTTACAGGGGCAGGGTCTGGTTGGGATGCTCTTTGGAGGATTGGTATGGGCCAAATGGCTGGCTTCCACGCTGTAGGGATTCTACGATGATGATTTTCTCTTATCCCAGGTCCAAAATCTGCTCTTAACATCTCTGACAAATGTCCCTTACATTGTGGACCTCAGCTTGTTTTAAAAGCAAGTGGGTAAAAGGGGTTTTCAGAATACTTGTGTATTTTAATACAAGATCTTGCTCGTTTAGCTTTGAATAGGCAAATTTCTCTGAGATTCTTGAGGAGTACAAATGTGTGCAGCCCTTTAAAATGAGGTAATCATTTCCGTACACATATAGTGTTACATAGCTTGTAAATCCACATAAATATAGGCGTGGATTTATTTCGGAATGCCAACGGATTGTTACAGAGATTATATTAACTAGGCAATTAGAGTATTACAAAGTGGCAATTGCTCACATGGACCAGTTTCCAAGCATTTCTTCCATTCTCATTTGAGCCTGGACAGCTTTAACATGTATTGAAGCATTTTATATACACATGACCCTCCATGGAGCATGGTTGTTACTGACCAAAGAGCTCGATTTGTCACACGTTCAGATGTGCTGCAATCATTTCACACCAATTCCTGAATATTACCTCAGCAGATACGGCACTTGAGCAGTGTCCAGTTTAAAAACCTGCTTGCGCTTTTTTTTTAGAAGGTCTGCGGTTCGAGAAAGGTCAGTTTCAAGTAAAAATAGCCACTTCCATCCCTTTTGAGGGATATTTTAATCAGCTCCACCCCCGACCCCACTGCAAATGAAGGAGTCTCAAGCTCGACGCTGTGAAATTATATATTAAAAAGCTTTCTTCCACTCTCCACCCCACCCCCACCATCCCTGTTTCGCTGTTGGCCAAAAATGTCTCAGAATCCCCTAAAGATTTTCGACTGCAGCTGTTACTCAGTCATAACAATTTCCAACATTTTTCCAAGCTTTTTTTTTTAAATCCTCTGGGCACTGCACGGTTTTCATTCAAGGACACCCCATATCCAAAATGGTGAAGAAGCTGCAGAACCGTTGCTTTCGAAAATGGCCAGGGATACTCAGCACTCCTTAACAAAGATATAAATCAGTTCTCCCTGACCATGTCCTGAAGTGGGACATCGATGCTCAAATCACAAGCCATGGCCTCTGTGCAACAGTTTGATTTTATCGAATCACACGATACAGCAGAGGAGAAGGCCATTTGGTCCATTGCGTTGGCGTTGCTTCTTTGAAAAAAAATTGAATGGATACAGCGCAGAAGGAGGCCATGCGGCCCATCATCTCCATGCTGGTCCTCTGAAGGAGCAGGCCATCCACTTCAATTCTTGACCTTGTAACCCTTTGATTTTCTTTTTCTTTTTCAGGTAAATTCACTTGGTAAAGGTTCCACTGAACAGGTCTCCAACCAGCTCACTGGCACCACATTCCAGATCCCAACTGCTCACTGCACAAAGAAGTTTACTCGTCCATAGCAGAGAAACCTTTTGGCATCCTCATCCAGTCTGACCCATACATGATTCAAACCCCACACCGATGCAGAAGCTAACTGCTTTCCCGAAGGGGCTCAGAAAGACACTCACTTATATCAAACTGCTACCAGTGTTTCAAGAAGGCAGCCCACCAATCCCTTCTCGAGGGACTGCCTGTAGGTGTCAGTGACACTTGCAACTGAGAATTATCTAATTAATCCCACTTCACTGCTTTCTTTTTCCCCCCAATAGCCCTGCAAGTTTTTCCACTTCATTATTTATCCAACTCCCTTTTGAAAGTCACTGTTGAATTTACTCCAGACTCAGACAATGAACTGCACTTAACCTCTGGTTCTTCTGCCAATCCTCTTAAATCTGTTTCCTTTCATTACTGACCCATCTCTCAATGGCAACTGAATTCTCCTAATTTCACGCTTATAAATAGACCTCATGATTTTAAGCCACCTCTATTAAATTTCTTCTCTATTAAATATTAAATCACAATTTCTCAAGTCTCTGCACACATATGAAGTCTTTTATCATTATTATTTTATCTGTTAACTCCTAACTGGTTCGTGGTTTTAAGCTACAGTGAACTGTTTTCAGATTTTTGTATGGGTCTGTTCTACATGTGTTGCTAGTGTATGTTGCAGTGAATATCTATCTCTTCCTATGTGACCTGTTTAACGACTTGGCCCAGATGGAAAGTTGCTATTTGGACTGTTTCTTTTTCACAAAAAATTCTTGTCTGAAATTATCTTGTGGTAATGAAATCAAGAAACAGCGACAGCAATCACGTGAGTTTGTTGTTCACCAGAACCATTCCTGTCAAATTCCAGCCCAATGCCAGAAAGCCTGGACAGTATGGACCTTATCAGTCTGGGCTCATAGATCCCCTTGTGGGCACTAAGAACAAAAGAAGTGCACCCACACAGTGCTTGTGCCTGTTCAGCCTGGAAGGCACCTGGATTTCCTGTAAAATGACTTCAGTGCAACTTCAGCTCAGGCCCAGCAACGTCAATAGAGACGAGAAGGCCTTATAAGCTCCCTGCTGATCCACAACATGAGAGATGCCAATTGACTAGAGTAATGCAGTGCCTGGCTGTAAGTTCTTCAACTTGAGCCTGAGGATCCCATACAGAGACCCCAGTGGCTAAGCTGCCCTTGCATGACCAACTCGCCGGTAATTCCAGGAGGAGGAGGTGGCCTCGGACAGGGACAACTGCTCCCCCATCCCCAGTCTCACATGGTCTAAACTAAAATGATATTTTTGGGCTTGCACCATCTGTAGACAGGTCAGATTCTGCACAATCCCTAGAAGCACCACAAAGTGGTAGTGGCCTAATGATCCTTGATTACTGGTCATCGTGTCCTGGGAATGTTCAGTTCCTGAATAAAAACCGGGCATGACCCTTAATGACTTTTAACAGTTTTGCCTTGAAGAATGAAAGAAAAGCAAACGAGTGAACAATTTGTTATCTACTTGAGTTTTTGAGTGGTTTGTCGATTAACTTCAAGCTCTACAGATTTGTTTCTGGAGATGTCCTGAATTGTTCTTGCTTTCACACCATTGCTGTTAGTTGTTCTGTATGCAGCAACCCCAACACCCTGTCCCCACTAACACACACTTTCAACACACATGCTCCACACTGCAGGCAGTGCTTCTGCATGTTCTGGAAACATCACAGAGATGACGTACAAGGGACAGAATTAGAGGAATGCTTGGCATTGTCCAGTTATTTATCTACAACTGCACAGCAATAGCAAACTAGCTCAGAATGACTGATATTGATCGGCGCCAGATGTCAGTAAAACCTGGCTTGCTTCCTATTCAATGAGCAATGATTAGTCACACTTCAGAGATAGAGGCTCGGTTTGGGATTGACACTTGGTCCAATGGACAAGCAGGTTAACCTCACAGAGTAGACAACAAGCTGTTACAGCTGAGTGGCAAAGGACATTAGATAGTAAACCAAAACATTACCACGTATATAATGCTATTATAAAGATTTTTCCCTCAAAAGTTCAATAATTGTAATTCTTAACTCCATTAAAAAAATGTAGCTACATCTTTGTTATAATTGACAGACAGCAACATTAGGAATCAAACTGTTGTGTTTTGAGAGTGGGCAAAGGAATATTTGTTGTCCATTCTTGTGAAATTAGAGCTGCATGTGGGCTTAGCCAGGATGACACCTTCCCCTCTCTGAAGAATATATAATGATCGTTTTGATTTTTATAACTATCAGGTCATTTGCATCATGTTGCCCACTCCCCACACCCTGCAGGCTGGACGGAATTCCATGTAGGTGATGGGAATCTCACCCTCCGGTTGGAGAGTCCCTGGTTACCTCTTTGAGGGGAGGCCCACCACACTCAATACCAACCAGGCTCTTACAGAACAGTAGCGGGCCTTTGCTGGCCTAAAGGACATTGGTCTCACTCACCAAAAGCTGTCTGCCAACCACAGGCAGGTAGCTCTTCATTGCTGGGTAGCGCCAGCATGAAGGGAGGTCACCAACAGTAATGCTGGTCTAAGGTCGAAGATCACCAAGGATCGAGGACCACCAGTGATGACAGGAGGAGTGTCATGATGGTAAGGGCCAAAGGTGGTTAGCAGCAAGGGGAGGGTATGGCAGGCTCACTGTGGGTTCCTTCCTGATCCAAACCCCTCAATCAGGCATTGAGCACCTCAAGCAACCTGATAGGGTTTGTTGCTCAGTCTTCCAGCCTGGGTAGGTCTGCCCAAGGTGTACACCTGCAGTGGTAGGATGAAGCCCTTAAGAGAACACTATGCAAAGCAGCTGGTCCGCTCTTCACCTCCTCAAATCTAGCTTAGAACATGATGCAATGCCCAGAGAGGTTCTCCATCACCTTCTGCTGTTTGGAGCAAGCACACAGAGAGTAGGGGGAGGCGATGGTTATGGCCTAGTGGTATTATCACTGGACTATTAATCCTGAAACCCAAGTAATGTTGTAGAGACCTGGGTTCAAGTCCCACCACAGTAGATGGTGGAATTGGACATCAATAAAAATCTGGAATTAAGAGTCAAATGGTAATCATTGTTGGGAAAAATCCACCTGGGTCACTAGTGTCCTTAAGGGATGGAAATTGTCATTCTTACTCAGTCTGGCCTACATGTGACTCCAGATACAACAATGTGGTTGACTCCTAACTGCCCACTGAACAGTTAGGGATGGACCACAAATACTGGCCAAGCTAGGGAATCATGGATGGATAAAAACTCTGGACCAGTTACAGAAGGTGTATAGGTTGGACAGTGAGTTCAATTAGCCATCTTCTCTCCCATCATGGCCCCAATCGTTCCACCTTCCTGCAGATCTTAGCCTGCCCCATGATCAATGCTCTGCCCCACTTAAAATGGAGCCTCTCTCTCATAGCTAACAATTGCTGAGCCCAGCAGAATATTTTGGAGTCATGATTCGATTGGATAATGAGCAGAACCACTATCCCGTAACACCTTCCACTGAAGAAACAAAATACAATACTTGTGGTGCAATAGAAGGCCTGGGTTCAAGTCCTATCTGCTCCAGAGGTATGTTATAACAAGTCTGAACAGGTTAATTCAGGGAAAAATACTCAATCTTTGCCTATCTTTGAATCATTCTTCAGATAAGGATGGTCAATGTTAATGCAACCAGTTGCTACGAGGAACATGGATTTTCAGTGATGACTCATCTTTAAGCCTCTTGTGGATGTTGTGAAGATTCCATAATCTTCCTTATGATAATACATGGGGATAAAAAATAGGGAACAAAGAATCGCAAGTATAGACCCGCATTCATCGTAGAACAAAACTTCAACACACCACAATGACCTGCTTTCGTTCCAATAGCGACAAAGTTGTTGTAGTCATCTTTGGACAAACAGCTCATTCGATGAAGATGTGACGAACAGGCTGAGGGACATTCAGCATACAGACTGCTTTGCAAATGACAACATCAATTTCATGGGCATTCTACAGCAATCACCTTCAATTTAGCCATCAATTGGGGCATTTATTGCTGACTACAAAAACCTTGCTTGCCAAGAAAACATATAATCAGGACGCCATTCCACTTGTCCATATTTTCACAAGTAGACTATCCAGTAAAACAAAAGCACAGTTCCGCTATATTTCAACGCAGCTGATACTGATGAATAAAAGAACAGAATGCAGATGGAGAGGCACAGTTGGCCCACACAGCAGCTCGCTACTTAGGGGATTGAGGGAGGAAGAGCAGAAAGCACAAACTATCTAGAATTTTCAGCATTAGCCACAGGAGACACACACAGTTTCTTAAAAGCCAGTGATAAATTCAAACCAAGACCGGCAGTCAAAACTTGCACAGATACACTCACACACATGCACTCCACGCCCTACAAACTGTCTTTTGATAAAATGTTTTGCAAAGTCAGAAAATGGAAGCGTGTCCAATGAATTTTAGTTTTTTTTATTTGCCAAATTTGAGAGGGAAAACAAACATACTTTAACCGGTTAAACAGCAGCAGAAACAAGTTGTGTTTTCTTGTTGAATCCAATATCCTGGATGTTTTCACTTCGTTTACTTTCACAGGTCAAGGAGCATGAAACTCCAGAACCTTTCCTTTGTGGTAGTTTAACCTCTGATCCATTCACCTCTCCTCAGAAGGTTAAGTAGGTTGTGGACAGTGCATGTGTCCTGCTCCAACAGAAGGAACAGGTTCAGCAGTTGAAGGTGGGCCTTGTGCTTCATTTCCATGTGGCACGCCTGCACGTGCTCTTAGATTGAGATGTCAGGATTACAAATGATTCACTAACGCAGTCTGACCAGACAGAACTTGGAAGGCAGCTAATTGACATCAATTATACTCAATACAAAAGCAGCGAGGAGGGGATTAAAATAAAGTTAAATTCGATCATGTTAGAAAGCCAGATATTTAGGGAAAGTCGTTCCGTAAATTTGAAAATAGTCTCAGAATGCCACCCTTTCCCTATTATGATGATACATTTCTAAGTCAATGATCAAGAGAACAGAACTCCCAAATTCATCCAAGTTTAACCTGCAGATTATTACAGAATAGCATCAACATCACCACAACAAACTTCTCTGCCATAAGTTTATTAATGCATGGTATGTCATAACTTGATTACTCCAGCATGTAACATTTTCATGAAACGCTATATTAAGTTTGGGCCAAGTTTCAATTAATCCCACCTCCCAGTCTCCCTTGTACTGAGTAATTGATGTAAATTAGTTGCCTTCAAAATCCTCTCAAGTGAAATTACTCAGTCGAAAACCTGACGTCTCAATATAACCTGCTTTTATGGATCCAGTAATAGTCAGAGTCAAAACTGGCCAATTAGCTTCAAAATAGGGCATTTGCCAGAAGTGTGCTGACTTGAGATATTTAAGTTGGAGTGTGCTTTGAGGAAAATCTACAGAAGTTGTTCATAACGGAATGAGTTTTACACAGGCAACTGTGAAAATTTTGACTAAATGGTAGTACACTCTGGCCTAAATCAGGGGGTTCAATTGCAGTAGCGTACATCCTAGGTTGGGGTTCTTGTGGCACAGTAGTCGTATCAGGCAGGAAGCTGGGGTTCGAGACCTTCACTGGAAATATCCCACAACATGTGTAAGCTGGTTGATTCAAAACTCTTAACAACCTAGTCTGGTGGACGAAAGCATCGCTGAGGGTGTACCATACTTCTGTCGGGGCTTTTGTGGTACAGCCGCAGTATCCCTATCTCTGAGCCAGGAAGCCTGGGTTCAAATTCCACAGCTCCGTAATACGGTTCTTTAGAAAACACTGCCAACCTAGATTGGGGTGGGGGGAGGGGGAATCTTGTAGTAGTGGCAGTGTCCCTGCCTCTGAGCCAGGAGGTCTGACTTCAAGTCCCACCTTGAACAACATGTCCTAGTTGGTTGATTCAAAACACTTACAATCTCGGCTGACAATCTAGAGCAGCACTAAGGGACTACTACACTTCTGTTGCTGC
Source organism: Rhincodon typus (assembly GCF_021869965.1). Lineage (NCBI taxonomy): Eukaryota > Metazoa > Chordata > Chondrichthyes > Orectolobiformes > Rhincodontidae > Rhincodon > Rhincodon typus. The sequence continues at coordinate 165,535,682 of NC_063332.1, forward strand.
CATTTTTGAGATGGCATATCCAGGTGAGGATCATTTGCTCTCTCAGAATGGGATTGGTTAGGTGCAAGAGTTGTCTTACAGTAGACTGATTAATATGCTCAATCAATGCATTTTTGAAAAACAATCTCATCCTCTACATCCATGGTGTCTGGAGTGCCTCGCTGTGAACAGATTGATTTATCACAAAGGAAAGCACAACAGCCAATGTACTTAAATGGCTGGGATGTGAAGGGTTGTTTTTCTTTGATGAAAGCTACTGCACTATAGGGGCTACCTTCCAATTCTCTATTTTCTTTAATACAATTGCTGCCATTTTTGTGAGTTTTAAGATGCAGTTGTTTTCAATTCTGTTTGCAAACACTTCCTGTGCTCGACTGGAGAATTGGGGGAACAAATGACCTACCTAGGAAGGTAAGTTGATTGATCAATCCACATCTTACACAGGCAATGGATAATTGCTCCATCACTGACTTCAGTCTAAAACTGTCACCTGGAAAAGGATGATACTGCCAAGCCTATTCCTTCAGTCCAAAGCAAAGCTGCAAAATATCCTTCAATTTTAAAACCTATATCTTAGCCAATGATCTCTTGACATGCTTTGACAGTCCCATCAGCTCTGACACCAAAATGTTCCACACATGTTAGCAGGGCTTATCTTTGTCAGCTGCAATCATTTTCCTAACCAGTTGTTTATTCAGCTCTTCATTTCCAAACCAGCCTCGGATTCATTTAAAATAGGTTAGGAAACTAATTAAAGTGGAGCGCTAGCACACTGAATAAAAGAGCCTGGTCTTCTGTAGCACCTGTCCAATACGGCTCTGAAATGAAATTACCGAATGTACAGCGGTTCCATGATGCAGAGTCATTGTTGTAGTTTGATAATGGAATAGGTCTCCCAAACCCATTTCATACAGTACACCCACAGGGTCAACCCCCAACTTAACAGCATACAGACCTGCAAGGGTTCACAAGACACCTCACCATGACCTTCTGAAAAGCAATTAGGGGAAGGATAATAGATGCTGATCTTGCCAATGAAGCCCAAATACTTTGAACAGGAAGCAACTTTGATGCTGACTTTTATGTCAGTTTGGATTTGCTCCCAAACTATCCACTCAAAATTTAAGATTGAGGCCATTACCACTGACATGGATTCTTCCTGGTCATACCTGTTTTAATGTCAGATTGTAGACTGGATTATTTACTAGAGAGGTGAATCATGCCAATAATGGGTGGCATGGTGGCTTAGTGGTTAGCACTGCTGCCTCACGATGCCAGGGATCCGCGTTCGATTTCAGCCTCAGGCAAGTGTCTGTGTGGAGTTTGCACATTCTCCCCGTGTCCATGTGGGTTTCCTCCCACAGTCCAAAGATGTGCAGGTTAGGTGGATTGGCTATGCTAAATTGCCCATAGTGTCCAGGGATGTGCAGGTTGGGTGGATTAGCCAAAGGAAATGCAAGATTACAGAGAAGGGTAGGATATTCTTCAGAGAGTTGGTGTGGACTTAATGGGCCGAATGTCCTGCTTCCACACGGTGGGGATTCCACGATAAGTTTAGCAGCTTCTGACCACTGGTAGCCAAGCTGACAATAACGGGACAGGAGAAACACCAATAAACCTTGCACACAAATATTCTCAGGTGTGGAGGTCTTGGGTTTGATCCTCCTGCTCCATTAAAGTTTCTGGAGAGCAGACCATTGTGTAGACTGCGCTTGTGTACCTGCTGGTGGTTTATGTCAAAGTAGGCTCGGTAGAAGTTTAGGATTGCACTGCCTTTGTAGCTTTTGTGCTACTTATTCATGGATTGGGGCCATTATGAGTGAGGGCAACATTTATTACCCATGTTTAAAACAACAGCACTGATTCTGTGGCCATTGTAGAGGATAGTTAAGATTTCATGGATCAGTAGTCAGTATCAGTAATCATCTAGAAAGGAATAATTTGATTAGGGATAGTCAACACGGTTTTGTGAAGGGTAGGTCGTGCCCCACAAACCTTATTGAGTTCTTTGAGAAGGTAACCAAACAGGTGGATGAGGGTGAAGCGGTTGATGTGGTGTATATGGATTTCAGTAAAGCGTTTGATAAGTTCCCCATGGTAGGCTATTGCAGGAAATACGGAGGCATGGGATTGAGGGTGATTTAGCAGTTTGGATCAGGAATTGGCTAGCTGTAAGAAGACAGAGGGTGGTGGTTGATGGGAAATGTTCATCCTGGAGTTCAGTTACTAGTGGTGTACCTCAAGGATCTGTTTTGGGGCCACTGCTGTTTGTCATTTTTATAAATGACCTGGAAGAGGGCGTAGAAGGATGGGTTAGTAAATTTGCGGATGACACCAAAGTCGGTGGAGTTGTGGATAGTGCGGAAGGATGTTGCAGGTTACAGAGGGACATAGATAAGCTGCAGAGCTGGGCTGAGAGGTGGCAAATGGAGTTTAATGCGGAAAAGTGTGAGGTGATTCACTTTGGAAGGAGTAACAGGAATACAGAGTACTGGGCTAATGGTAAGGTTCTTGGTAGTGTGGATGAGCAGAGAGATCTTGGTGTCCATGTGCATAGATCCCTGAAAGTTGCCACCCAGGTTGATAGGGTTGTTAAGAAGGTGTACGGTGTGTTAGGTTTTATTGGTAGAGGGATTGAGTTTCGGAGCCGTGAGGTCATGTTGCAGCTGTACAAAACTCTGGTGCGGCCGCACTTGGAGTATTGCGTACAGTTCTGGTCACCGCATTATAGGAAGGATGTGGAAGCATTGGAAAGGGTGCAGAGGAGATTTACCAGGATGTTGCCTGGTATGGAGGGAAAGTCTTATGAGGAAAGGCTGAGGGATTTGAGGCTGTTTTCATTAGAGAGAAGAAGGTTAAGAGGTGACTTAATACAGACATACAAGATGATCAGAGGATTAGATAGGGTGGACAGTGGGAGCCTTTTTCCTCGGATGGTGGTGGCTAGCACGAGGGGACAGAGCTTTAAATTGAGGGGTGATAGATATAGGACAGATATCAGAGGTAGGTTCTTTACTCAGAGAGTAGTAAGGGCGTGGAATGCCCTGCCTGCAAAAGTAGTAGACTCGCCAACTTTAAGGGCATTTAAATGGTCATTGGATAAACATATGGATGATAATGGAATAGTTTAGGTTAGATGGGCTTCAGATTTGTTTCACAGGTCGGCGCAACATCGAGGGCCGAAGGGCCTGTACTGCGCTGTAATATTCTATGTTCTATGTTCTAGTTACATATACATTAAACTAGAGGAGGTCAGAAAATATTGTTCCCTAAAAGGACATTCTTAAGATTTAGGATTTTTGTAACAGTTCAGCAGTTTCATGGTTACCATTATACCAGCCTTTTCATTCCAAATTGATTTAATTAACTGCCTCTAACTTCACCAGTTATTCAATGTTCATTTGAACACATATCAGATATTCGTCCACATTTCTGGATTACCAGTCTTGTAGTGCTATCTCAGTGAGCAGGAAGACTATGTGGGTTATCAATAATAAAGGGAAGAAATCAGAAGAAGTAAGAACAACTTACCAGGGTAAATTGGACACCTAATCTAACAGTCCTGGCTGTTGGCTTCAGAATAATTGTTTGGACAAAGATGTGTGCATATGAATGTCACAGCACATATATTCGCCTGCAATTTCAACGGAGATGTGTCCTATCAAAAATTGTGTGTTGCCTCATCTTGCAGCCATCTAAGAATGAATTCAGTAGCACCGTCTCTGTGTAACTGAGAGAGCGGGAAGCAATGGATTCCAGGTCCTGAAGGGCCAATGTCACAAGCTGAATCACATTGACAATCTGTCCAGCCTCAGAGACTATTAGTCGTCCTCAACTAGGTTATTTCCCAGACGCTAGCTGGACAGCACTATTTCACTGCCAGTATCCAGCACTATAAATCTTCCTGGGAGACGTGCAGCCAATAATCACACTGGTGATTAATTTCCAAGGGCTGTAGGAAAGAAAGGACAACTTGCTTGATATGCTTTCGACTTGCCCGCATTACAGGAATTGCGGAATTGCAACATCGCTACAGAGACAGACTGTAGTAAGATCTGGCAGGACAATGCTGGATATATTAAATATTTATATTGCTCAAAACTTGAGTGTTCTGTCAAGGTCAACCACAGTGAGTGCTGATTAATTTCCAGAAAACATATTTGAGTTTGTGAAGATATAGAGGAAGAGAAGAAATAACAGGATGACAGGGAGAGAAGAGGAAGAGAGAAACAGGATTCTGAAGAATTGGGGAGTGGGCAGAGTTTGGCTGGAGGAAGTCAGGGGGAGCAAGATGGAGTAGCATGCAAGGGGGTGAGGGGGATGCAAGATGGAATGGTGAGCAATATTATGCGGGTTGTGAAAGGGGAGGGTGAGCAAAGGGATTGGCAGGGGGTAAGAGAAGCACTTGAGTAAGTGGGGGGCAAGTAACAACATTCTCCGTTTTCTCCCAGGATTTTTATCTTGGGAGGCAATTTAATGACTGGTGCATGCATTTGAAATGAAACTGGAGTCAGTGCTCTGAATTAAAACTAAAATGATCTTCATAGTTCACTTTGACTTTTCTTTCCCAATAACCTTTCGAAAACAGAAACAAAAAGCTGTAAACAAAAGCAACATTTGGTCGTCCCTCTCCGCCCATTACCACTCTCTTTGCCTGACAGTATGTTAATTAACTCCCTGCAGACAATCCAGCATTCAACTTCCTCATTTCCGGGCCTTCCCCATTACAAATCGCTCTGACTCCTCAGGCCTTCCCAAGAGCATCAAGCTCATCAGTGAAAGCAAAAATCAGATATCGATCAGGAGATAGTGGGAGAAGGGGAAGCAGGGAGGTGGCTTCAAATTAAAGCTTTAAGAAAATTAGGTTAAACTTTTACAGAATATACACAATGAGATAGTAGCTGCAAGCCGAATCATCTAAAAAAACACCTTTAGATGCATGAGTTGCGTTTCTCTTCCAGTGTATTGTTTCCAGTACTATGTTCTGGGTGATGCATTAGTTTTCTCTGGGGATCAAACACACGTCTGGTGCTTTATCTGCACCAGTATCCTTTTGTTAGAATAACTAGTGAATGGAGGTGTTCCTTTCCACATCTTTTAGATGGCATAGATGTTTCTTAGCAGGCATAATAATGACTGACATGGCTTCTCTATTGTACAAAGTGCTTTTGTCTCATCACACGTGAACAAACTCTTTAAAACAATATCAATGCGCATGCCTGCACACAGATACTTGTGTGCCATTCAAACATATGCATTGACACATACATACATATATACACACACTCTCACACACCCCTAAACATAAAGATGGAAATTGCTGAAATGGCAATAATACATCGGCCATCCTCTGCAAGGGAAGGTCTGTGTAGCAAATCAATACAATGAAATTCAGATCTAAAATGTCAAGCTTTGGTTCTCTTTCAAATACTTGCTTTCCAAATTTCAATCACAACTTGCTGCAGTAATTCTTCATTTCTTGGTGCAGCTTCATAGAATCATGGCCAATCCACCTCACCAGCACATCTTTGGACTGTAGGAAGAAACGGGAGCACCTAGGAGACACTACAGGCAAACCAGAGCACCCAGAGGAAACCCAACAGACATGGGGAGCACGTGCAAACTCCACACAGATAGTGGGTGAATGTGGGGTTGAACCCAGAACGCTGGTGTAGTGAGGCAGCAGTGCTAACCAGTGAGCCACCATACCACCCATGTTTTCACAATGTAGTTATATAAATCCTAAATCTGCTGATGGTTTAAAACTTGTAAATGAAGAGTTCTCTCATGTGTGAACAACATGTGGCCTCCTGTTGTAACTTATCTTTTTTTCAAACACCTTTTATTAAAGGCTCATCAATTTTGGCAATTCCATCACCAGCACTTCCAAATGAAAACAAGCAAATGGAAATCTTAGCAACTGATGCCTGGACGTGCTGTGAGACATTAATCATAGGAACAGAAGTAGGCCATTCAGCCCCTCAACCTTTCCCCATCATTTTGGAACATAGTTGGTCATCTACATCAAAACCACTTTCCCACGTTAGCGCCACATCCTTTTGCCATTACTATTTATAAATCAATCACTGTCTTGAAAACATTGAATGACTGAGCGTCCACAGCCTTTGGGGTACAGAATTATAGTGATTCACTATCTTCTGAGTGAAGAAATTCCTCCTCAGCTCAGTTCTAAATGACTTGCCCCTTTATTCTGGGACTCTGTGCCCTGGTTCTGGAAGACCTCCAGCCAGGAGAAATATCCTTTCTACATCTACCCTGTTGAGCCTTTCTGTTAGCTTCTACATGATCACCTTTCATCCTCTAAATTCCCAGAGAATACAGGCCAGTCTCCTCAATCTCTCCTCATGTGACACGTCCACCTACCCAGGGTTCAGTCTGGTGAATCTCCATTGCAATCGTTCTTGGGCAAGTATATCCTTCCTTTGGTTAGGGGACTAAAGCAAAACACAATACTCTGGGTGCAGTCTCACCAAGATTGGAGCAAGATGTCTGAAGGGCATAACTGTGTAGAAAGCCTCAGTTCAATTAATCTCTGATGTTTTATGGATTTGGATACACACAGTGCGAGTGGGAGAGTAGAACATGGGTATTGCTGCAGATCTCTGTTTTAGCTTGACATGGTCACTATGGCTGTTCAGACATTTGAATAGTGCTGGTTGAAGGTACCAATGTTTTGTAAGACCCCATACTTTGTACCCTCTGGAAGCCAAGTCCTACTCACCCATCACTCCAATACTCATTGACCTGGTTTCTCCCTGTCTCTGTCCAAGATCTCAGGATCTCTGCGTTCTTCCGATTCATGCCTCTTAATCATTTGATTAAAATTGCTCTACTATTAGCAGCCATACCATACCATACACCATCAAGGTCCTAAGTTTTGGAGTTTCCTCCCTAACCTTCTCCATCATTCTCTCTCTCTCCCCTTACAATGCCCAGTAAAACCTCCCTCTTTGACCTAACTTTGGATAATATCTCTTATATGCCCAATATCCCCTTTTGCATTTCAGTGTTTAATCATGCTCCCAAGAAGTGCCACAGAACATTTTACTGTGCTTGAGGTGCCAAGCAAATGCAAGTTGTTATTGCTGTTAGTTTATTAATGCTTTGTGGACACTGCCTTTGCCTTTTAGCCCCTCTCAGGCTGACCATCGCATTTTTTTGACCACACTCTTTGGTATCCATTAGTCATTTAGTGTAATTGCAATGCAGCATCGCACAAAAATCAATTCCTTGTCATTATGAAGCAATTTCTTAAATTGCCATCGGATCACAGTGGGTGACTCATCTACACAGCATCTGGTAACAGCGCTATCACCTTGATGCAGATTGTATGAAAAAGGAAGCTCATCTGCAGCAAACGTCGCAGTCATGTCAAAAAAGGGCAACTCAGTTGCACAGGTTTGGAGAAAGGGGTCAGTCCCACAAGTTAGAAGCTAGGCTCTGGAACAGTTTCATTCTCTGTGCATTATTTCATGTCCAGCTGCTAAAACCCTTTGTGGGCACACCCAGTTCCTGGGTTAAAATAGCATAGACAGAAACACATGCAATGGAGTTAACAAGTACTCAAAACAAAAAGCATGCAGTCACATTAAATTCATTAGACACTTAGTGCTTCTATTTGATTTCTCCTCAAAGCACTCCTGATAAATCATAGAATCCCTACGGTGTGGAAGCAGGCCATTCAGCCAAATCCATATCAACCCTCCGAACAGCGTCCCACCCAGACCCATCCCATCCCTGTTACCCTGGATTTCCCATGGCCAATCCACTTAGCCTGCACATTTTCAGACTGTGGGAGGAAACCAGAGCACCCAGAGGAAACCCACGCAGACATGGGGAGAATGTGCAAACTCCACACAGACAGTCACCCGAGAGTGAAATCCAACCTGGGTCCCTGGTGCTGTGAGGCAGCAGTGCTAACCACTGCGCCACCGTTCCGCCCTGAATGAAAAATCAAAGTCATACATTCTACAGACATGACAATATGTCCATCATATTCTCAACTGACAAGTCCCATTGCCATTTTTAGGACAGAGAGAAGTTGTTGCATTTGTGCTGACTCTTAGTTGGAGCAACCTAAAACTAATTGCTTTTCCCTCTGGAGATGCTGCCAGACCTGTTGAGCTTCTTCAACACTTTTGTGTTTTTGTTCCATTGCGTCTCCGCAGTCTATGATTTCCTTACCCTTCAAATGTTTATCCGTTTTTCCCTTTAAAAACATACAATGGTCTCTGCCTCCACATTCCCAAAACAACTTATGCTGTTACTGTCCTCCTCCGTGTATAGATATTTCTCCCAAATATAGAATCTTTTACAGAATGTGCAACTCTGGGTTTTGAAAGAGGAAGAAGTAGTTTTTTAATACTTTCAAGTCCAGTGTGTGCAAAGTATACAGGGACTGTGCTATACATTAGAATGCTGGCAGCTGAAAGTGGGAAGGCAATCATTTTCAGGGCTGTTCTGATGAGCTGCTAATTTCCGTGGTTTAAGCTTGAAAGGTGTTGTCAGAATCCACAAAAGTACATGTTGCCACAAACCTGCAGACACTATTAAAAATATTACTGTGTCTTTTCATTTCAATCACACAACATCGTGCTCAAAGTTATGATATTGAATAGGAAAGCTGTGTGACATAATGTGACAAAAACCAGTGGGTCAGGAAAGACAGGTAAAGTTGCCATAGGAATATAATACCATATTATAAATCTGTCATAACTCAGGCTGTTTCCAATAGTTGAGGAGGGGTCATACAGACAACTGTAAATATACGTAAAACTTTTTCCACATTAAGAATTAAGAGGCTGTGGAATTCACTTCCTGGGTCAGTGTTGGAGGCAGAGGTTATGTCAATGTTCAAGATTAGATTAGTCAAGGGCATGAAGGAAAAGTAGGGTTGAAGGAATATGGGGATGGGGTGGGTAAATTATTGAGGAGAATTTTCTTGAATGAATGGTGAGGACCAATACAAATTGATTGGGCAGAATGTCCTGCTCCTACCTCTCAGCCTCCATGTATTGCTAAGTGCAATAATTTACCTTATTACAAGTTCTCTCTACAAGAGTTGAGCCATTTTTTTTTTAACTAATTAAGTGATGACTTTATAAATAGAGTTCATCTTCCTATGAATATTTCCTTTAGCAGGCATCCAAAATATCCTTCTATATTTTTGAAAAAGAGGCATTTTTGTCAAGGTTTCTCCTTTTTCAGTCATCAGGCCAATTTACAAGAACTACAAAGGTAAAGGGCAAACAAGAACACAGCACTTCTTCTGCAACAAGCAATTTGTCTTCTACACCTCCCATTTTAAGGTAAAGGTAGGTAGACTTTTGTTGAGCAAAGGAGTGAAAGGTTATAGGGGGAGGTAAGAATCTTGATTTGAGGGTACAAGCAGGGCAGCCATGATGTTATCGAATGGCAGAATGGGCTTGAATGGCCTGTACTCATGCTCCTGATTTCATCCACTTGTATGCTAATTTCCTCATGTTGACTCTTTAAACTGCCTCTGTTCCAAGTCTGTCCACAGGCTTCTGCTATCTTGGCCAATTGATCAAGTATTACGTATGTCTAGACAGCGAGTGTTGATGGTTTTTGTCTAAATCAATCGTAGGACATGGGTATTGCTGGCTAGACCAGCATTTACTGCCATTCCCGAATTGGAATCCACTGGAAAGGCATCACACCCAAACTCTCTGCCATCCTCAGTCAATGACCACTCTTCGCAGGAGTCCTTGAGTAGTGACAGTGTGCGCGTGCGTGTGCTGTTCACTGCAAAAATCTTAAATTACAGTTCACTCACTATATAACTGCAGCCAGCCTGCCAGCAAATGCAAGAACCACTTCCACTTTGCACCTCACATTTTACAAATGGCACCCTGTTGATATTAATCGTTGTATTGCCACCACGTCACAGAAGGAAATCATTGATTCAATGGATTTCAAAACTTTGTTGGCTCAATATTAACGGTGAAGCACTGGGCATGAGCAGTTTGACCCCATGTAATCAGTTTTACTGAGCTTACTTGGGCAGAGCTAATATTATAAGGCACAAGCAGGAATTACTATAAACACTACAGATTCATCATGGTATCTTTTTCTAATCATTCTAAGTGCACGGAATTAATAAAGATCAACTTGCAGTCAACTCTTCTTTTGAGTTTTATTTCTTCAACATCAGTGTTAATGACTCTGAAAAAGAGTCTGTCTCTGGCAACAGGAAGGAGCTTCATTAATTGACCCATGAACGTGAGAGCATTTTCTTTCAATTGTGTATGTCTGGTCATCTCATACAATGTTAGGCTCAACAGCACTGCCACAGAATCAGGCCATTTGGCCCATTTGAGCTGCTCCCTGCCCTGCTTCCTTGAATTCTATCAACGTAATTTTCTTTTTCTTTCTCTCTTGTAGTGACAAAGAGCTTTTCCTGGAATGCCCTTCCGTTATTTGCTCCAACCACCTCTAAACGGCAGATTCTCATCACTCTAGGATTGTCCTGAGAACAAATGTGTCCATCCAGAAAAAGGGAGAGATTAAATTTGAGGACTATTCAAACCAGATTTATTTATTTCACTTGCTGGGGAGCAAGGAGAATCTACTGAAGAACAAATAAATTAAACTGTGACCTAGCAGAAGGAGAGGTAGGGTATCCAACCACCATTGAAAAATAAAAAGATGCTTTTAGATATAGCATCTCTCTTGAGGATGTCCCAAAGTGGTTTACAGCCATTGAAGTACCTTTGTAATTTTGGGAAATGTGGCACAAGTTACCTGCAGTAAGAAGTTCCTCAAATAGCAAGAAAATAATGAAATAAATTCAGAAATTGCTGGAAAAGCTCAGCAAGTCTGGCAGCATCTGTAAAGAAAAAAATCAGAGTTAATGTTTTGGGTCCAGTGACCCTTCCTCTGAACACTACACTTTCTCAGTAAAAGCCCACAAGGATTTTATGTTCAAATCTCTGGCGTGAGACTCAAACTCACAACCTTCTAACTCTGGCAAGAGCATTACTCACAGGCTGTGATCTGATGCATAGACATTCTGCTTGTTGTGTCAATTTTAGCAGCTGATGTTGATGTTGCTTCTGTGCTGACTACCTTCCAGAACTGCCAGTATTGATAGCTGCCAATTGCTGAGGCACTCCACCCTTCTTTGAAGGCCTACAGGTTGAAGGCCTACAGGTTGAATTTTAGAATGGAGAACCTATTAAGACTATTGAAGTCTGGATGTGTAATTAAATAGCTCCGCCCTTCTCTCCTGGAGACAATGACTCATGGGGGATTAGGGCCGTCAACTCTGGTTGGCCAGTCTTCTGGAGGTGTCATCACATGACAACCTGCCTCCACCTGCCCTGCCCCAAATCACCTGCTGTTGGCACCCAACATGTCCTTAATTTCACTGTCCGCACCCACCACAAAGCAAATAATTTCATTCTTCAGCTTTTGCCTGTCAAAGTTCTTCCTTTCAGATAATTATCCTGTTCCCTTTTCAAGGGTCGCTGGACTTGAAACATTAACTCTGCTTCTCTCTCCACAAAGGCTGCCAGACCTGCTGAGTTTCTCCAGCATTCTCAGTGTTTGGTTCACATCCCCAGTCTTTTGCTTTTACTTAAACAATTTAATTTCTTGACTGGATGATTCTTGATTCTCCGCCAAACATTCCCATTGTCACTGATAAATGAAAGTGGTCAAAGAAAGTTTTCCTGTTGTCTCAATGATTTTTTTTTCTCCCGACTTCCTCAGAGGCGTGACCTGCAGATTAATTTTTACATCCTGGAGGTTTCAGGGAAAATCTGGAGAGCTAGCAACACAAACTGGATTGCAGTTCACTGCAAGCCACTATCCTTCCTCACCTAGCTGTTGCATCATTTCAAATCAACTACAAAATATGATGGCCACAGGGTCAGGTCAATCATCTCATACCTAAACTTGTCTGAAATGAGATAAATCATTAACCAGTTCCAGTGACATTGTATAGAATCTGAGAATGGTCACAACTCAGAAGGAGGCCACTGGCCAATTGTGTTCCAATCACTCCCCTTTTTGCTGTCACCCAACTACATTTTTCCCTTCAAGTAGTATCCCATTCCCTGTTGAAAGGCATAGTGGAACTTGTCATAAACACTGCTACATTCTCATGCAGTGCTTTATAGACCCTAACCACCCATTCAGAGAAAAAAAATTGTACCTTTTATCATCTGTGGTTCCAAACTCAATTTAAATCTACAAGTTCTGATTATTGGCTCTTCTGCCAATCAGAACGTCCATTTTTTTTAAAAAAAAACCTCCATGTGCACACTTATAAATAGGAACTTATAGCAATAAAATAACCTGTTGTTTGGGGAGGTGGGGAACAGCTTGACTTGAATAGTTTCACAAGTAAGAACCATCTTCTAAAGCAAACTACATCACTTGAGATGAAAGCAGCTAAAAGCAAAGATATATACCATGAAAGAAGGACTAGCTGCTAGCCGCAGCTGTCTTCACATACTCCTTGGCTTTGTGTTCTTCTGTTTAACCCCTCATATTCTGAATTGATTTTGACTTCAAATATCCAGGGTAAAGAACTGCAAGCAAATATAAGTAAAACTCCCAGCAAAGCAATGGTAAAAGAAAGTTACTCAGGCAGGAATTAATTTATCATATTCTCAGCAAAGGTGTGGATGTGCATTGGGTCCAGAATAACTTATATTGAATCTATTGAAAAAGTACCATTGCAACCTGTTAAACAAGTGAGGATACTGAAATATCAAAAGCTTGGCAGGCAGCCAAGAACTAATCAGAGAGAGAAAAAAATCTTGCAAAGTCATTGTACAAAGTGGACAACCTACATGGCAACATTAACAAGATTGTCTTTCTATAAGTCTCTGGGATAGACTGGAATCAATTAGTTCACAGCAGCAACTGACCTTGAAATTCATCTCAGAATCAGGCAAAAAAAAATCACAGGAGACAATACATACATGCACACTAAAGATCTTTTTGCAAGAGAATAAATATTGATTATTCCAAACAAATTATATACATATAGACTGCCTTTCTGATTAATCTCCAGCTGGTGTTTCAGACTAAATTCAAAGCAGCTTGTGATGAAATAGGGAGTATAATTTTTAAATGGGTTGGATTTTATTCATGGAAGGGTCAGAAAACAAATGAACAAAGATTTTGTTTTAAAACATCAGAGTTTGCATCAATCAACGGGCAGGCTAAGCAAGGGAAGCTTTTTTGGAATACATCGTAAGTCAGAGGAATCATGAGCAAAGATTCACAAGGTTATAAAATATTCTAACAGCAGCCCAGCTACAGTCCTATGATATTGTCAAACACAAACAACAGGCTTCTGTCAATGGGGGGGCCAGTGACTTAAAGAGTTATTTCCCAGTGCACTGTTTTCAGACAGATGTTATTTTAGAGGCGATTCTGCACTACTTCCCTTATGAAAGTCTGCATTTGTTGACAAAATCTAAACCCAAGTAAACAAACCCCTTACCCTGAATGAAATATTGAAGAGAATGTGAAATAGAATCTTTGTGCTGTTGATGATACCATGAACAAAAGTCAAGAGGATTCCATCTTTTGCAAACTCATTTCTCTTGAGAACAAATGGAAACATTCAGACCAAATAGCTTTCTCTATGAGACAAGTGTTCTGTTTAAATATTAAAGTAGCAGATTACAAAAGGCTGATAGAATTTGCCTCCCCATCCACAAACCCCCTCCCCCACCAAGAATTATAAGGAAAAGAATATGTTACTTACTAAACGCCGGTGCGATAATGAGGTTTGTATCTGTCATTTGGGGAAGGGTTACAGACGCTGATTCTGTCACTTCACGGTTTTTGGTGACGACAGGGTCTGGGGAGAAAGATTCGAGTACGACAGAGGGTAGGAAGGAAGGAGAGGAGGTTGGGGGCTGAGGAGAAGGGCTAGTATAAGGAGTTGAGGGAAGCACCAAAGGGTCATCAGGATCGTTCACCGTCTGGATCAAATCAGATATCGGAAAGGTGGAGGTAAAGGCAGTTGATGGTGGCGGCCATTCGGCCACTGTTGCTTGGTCAGCAGAGATTATAGGACCCTGCCCTATGCGCTTGGGATCAAGGTGCGTCAGAGGTTCGTACTCAAATATCTTGTCCACAAAAACCCACTTGAGGCCAGCAATGCAAAGACCCAGGCTCACCAGACAGGCCATGATGGGTATGATGCAGATCTTCTCAGAGTTTAAGCAAGTTCGCACGCGTTCCACCTCCATGCAGATGCAGCAGGTAGCAATGAGGCCGCTCAGCCCCAGCGCTCCATTCTGGCCCGCCGAGGGAGCATCCTCCGCAGTGTCTTCGGTAGACGGGGTCAGGCAGGGAGGGGGGGAGGGATCCGGAGAATTTTCACTCCCTTCCTCTGACATCCTCCCGGTGCATTTAAGGTGCCACCGTTCTCTGCAACCTCTTGAGTAACAATAGGGGAAGTGAGCGAGAAGCAAGGGCGAGCGAGATGTCCAGGCATCAAATGGACAGCGACAGTGAGACCATCACCAACATCCTCTGGGGGGTGGGGGGAGGTGGTAAAGGGGGGGGGGGGGGGGGGGGTAAAGGGGGGGGGGGGGGGGGTGTAACGGTGGGTTCAGCAGCTCTGCACCTTGTCCACTCTGTCTCTCCAGTGAATGCACAAACGCCCAAGTGTTCAAGTCATCTCTGTCTGTGCTAGCTCAGACTTGGCTGCCATTTATTTTTAGGTTGAAAGTCGCTCCTGATCTCTCTCACCTGGGAGGATTGGTAAAATAAAAACTCCACCCACACCCACAAACACACACACACACCTTCAGGAAAAACAAATACAAGGCAGCAGCATCCTGTTGTTCTCACTGTGGCTGTGCGGCTTGCTCCAGAGCAAAGCTGGAGTCATTACCAAGGAGCACCAGGTGCCCGCTGCTTTCAGCGCAGTGTGGCAGCGGTGTCATTAGCTGGGAGGGTGGGAAGGGAGGAGGGGGGGTGGTGGTGCAGAGACAGGGAGAGGACAAACAGAACTTCCTCCTCCTTCATCTATACACAGACAGATATAGAAACACACACACTGGGGGGAGGCAGGTCTTGCAGAAATCAGACACACACACAGCACGCACCATTCAGAACCGCACAGACAGCCTGCAACTTCCTCCTTGATCCAATTAGCCAGGAATGAACCATCCCATAAGAGGAAAAAAAAGGCAGGCAGCAGGGCAGCTTCATCCCCTCCCTCCCTCCCTAGCTCCTGTAGACGAGTCAGCAATTGATTATGCTAATGCACGGCAGCAGTGTATGGGCCAGAGCAGAGAGGCTGGTGGAACGAGCAGACGCTGTACCTCTCAAGGGAATGGGATTTCCTCCAGTAATTTCACTTCATGCGCTCCCACAGATCGGATGGCGTCCCGACATCCAGCTTCATCACAAATGATGACAAACAACTGTAGCGAGGATGGTTCAAGGTGGGCGAAACGCAGGCAGATGGAAAGAACTTTAGATATTTCACATGATAAGCCTGGCTTTAGGGAGTTCCATTGCATCTCATATAAGTTTGATGGGGGTATGGGGGATATTTACCAGAAATCCAGGCTTAGGGTGTCAGACCCAGGGAGGTACTCTCTTAAATCACTCCAGTATCAGAAAGGCTTTCATTCAGTCCCCTCCTTCTAATTAATCTGCTGGTGATATCCCTCGCTTATATTTTAAAAAGTAGATAAAATTACAGAAGGAAAGACAATTACCTCTTGGGCAGTGAGTGTTATTTGCGGAAAATAGAGAGAGAGAGTGAAAGCATTTTAAAAACAGGACACATATTATAAAAAGAGTGCTGAGGGACTGTCATCAGTAGACAAGGATGGCCTTCCAGCAAGGCTGTCTTAATACAGATCTAACAGCAGATCACACAGTCCCAGCATGAATTGGACTCTGCCAATGTCGAGGACAGTGAGCTGAGAGATGGAGCTGTACGCACAGCCTATAAATACAGGAGCAATTTCCCACATGGATACCCTAACCCATTTCTCACTGTCCTAAATTAATAAAAGGATTAATGTTTCCCGTCCTTTCTAGATGGACTGGTGCTAAAGCAACGTTAGGAAAAGTAGGTCAGAGAACAGAGTGACTCCTGTGCGCTGCTTTTCACAGGAATACTTCCTAACAGAGGCGATGTACTGAGGGATTTAAATCAAAATTTATAAAAGGTACACCAGGAGAGATCACATGACTCAATATGCACACCATCACATTGCAAGCTCAGGAGAACTCCTGCGAAGTGTCAGTGCCCTGAACCCAAATGGATTTTGTGCAGGATATTATCATCTTATACAAAGCAGAGCTTCCCTTGTCATCAAAAAAGCTGAAATATGTCACTTTACCGAAAGACGTATCCAGGAGCCAACACGATTGAACAAGTTCAAATCCCAATTTGGGAATTTTAGTTCAAATTTAAAAATTTAAAACAATCATAATTTCGTTCTAAAAATGGTCACAGAATTGGTGCCATTTTAAATTCGTTTTCCTCCCCATTTCTAAATAAAATTGCCCTGTAGAGTAGCATTACAGAATGGTTCCAGCACAAATTTGGCTTCTTGTGTAAATGCTGGACCTCAGAAGGAGCAATTCATCTAAGTCTCTGTCATTTCCTCACAAACCTGGACTGTTTTCTTTTTTAGATAACTTCTCTTTCAATATCCTGAATTCAACCTGCCTCCAACCAGCTCACAGGCAGTACATTCCAGGTCCAAACTACACACTGCATTAAAAGAAAAGCTTCCTCCCTTAGGCTAAGTAATCTTTTAGCCATCCTCACCTGGTCTGACCCTTTTGTGTCTCTGATCCCATACCAATGCAGCTACAAATTGTTCCTAAAGGGGCTCAGAAAACCAAGCAGTTATAACAAACTACAAACAGTGGGTCAAGAAGGCAGCCCACCATTGCCTTTTCCAGGCAGTGAGGAATCAACAATAGATTTCACCTGGTCGATAATGTGTGCATCCAAGAATTAATATTTATGAAAATTAGTTTGGAAAATGTTCATCTCCGTGAGTTCTTAGAAAAGGGACAACAGCGCAAAAGCAGCACAGAAATCTTCATTTGCACAAACCCAAACATTTGCATTCTCTGGGATATAATTCTTTGGTTGATATGTGAAAGATTTGATTTTAAGAGAGATCATTTTGGTGAGGGTGTAAGGGAGCACACATTATCTTTTATAGTGTCACATAAAGGAACTTCATTGTCTGTGCAGCAAGCTCCTACGTTGCTATTCCAGATAAATAATGCAGGTTAAATTTGACTCCAAAAAGTAAAGCTCTGAAATGTGTCATTTGGAAATAGATTTTAAACTGCCACACACGGTTTTACCAGTGTTTCCTTATATCTTTATGCTGCGTCCAAATGGGTACCAAATAGTGGATGTCCTGACAACGCACTTGTAAAGGAAGATAGTGTCATTGATACGGTGTACCTGCACTGCACTGAAATGGGTACTAGAAAATGTGCACCCATCATTGCTGTTTCTTCCTCTTTGGTTCACTGCTCTGTTTGCCATCACAATGGTTGTATCCCTTGCTTCTGAGCAACTCCTTGCTGCCTAGCTTGCCGTTCACTGAGGGGAGTGGGGCAGCGAGCAAGACAAGGGCTTTAAAATTCATATCAGGGACACCAAGCTGCAACACAAAGGAAAACTTTAAGTGTGAAGCTATTACCCAGGTCCTGCGGCCATCACTGGCTGTAAAGCCACAGGCATTGTGATTGCATGGTGCCCCTTGCATTTTTTTTAAAAAAAGGAACTCGTGGGATGTGGGAATCACTGACTTGGTCAGCATCATTGCCCAACTCTATGTGCCCTTGAGAAGGTGGTGGTGAGCTGCCTTCCTGAACTGCTGCAGTCTGTTTCATGTAAGTTGACTCACAAAGCCATTGGCAGGCGGTGAGGTCCCCGATTTTTACCCAGCAACAGCGAAGGAATGGTGATATATTTCATGTCAGGTTGGGTTAGTTACTTGGAGGGGAATTTGCAGGAGTTGGTAGCCCCCTTGTCCTTCTAGATGGTAGTAGTCAAACATTTGGAAGGTGCTGTCCAAGGATCCTTGATGAATTTTAGCAATGCGTCTCATGGATGATATGCATTGCTACTACTGAGCATTAGTGGTGGAAGGAGTGGATATTTGTAGATATGGTGCCAATCGAGCAGGCTGCTTTGACCTGGATGGTGTTAGTATCTTGAGTCAAAAACAGAAATTGCTGGAAAAACTCAGCAGATCTGGTAGCAACTGTAGAGAGAAAGCTGAGTATCAGAACTTAAGTTCTAATAGAACTTCCAAAATATTAACTCTGCTTTCTCTGCACAGACTTGCTGAGTTTTTTCAACAATTTCTGTTTTTGTTTCTGATTTCCAGCATCCTTGGTACTTAGGTTTTTCTGTTTAGCTTCTTGAGTGTTGTTGGATCTACACTCATCCAGGCAAATGGGGAATGTTCCATCACAATCTTGACTTGTGCCTTGTGGATAATGGATGAGCTTTAGAGAGTTAGGATACGAATTACTCGCTGCAGGATTCTGACTTGTTCTCGTAGTCACTGTATTGACGTGGCTAGTCTAGGTCAGTTTCTGGTCAGTGACAACCCCCAGGATGTTGATAGTGAGGGATACAGCAACAGTGGCACCATTGTCAAAGGGTGATGGTTGAATTTCGTCATTAGAGTTGGTCATCATCTGGCATTTGTACAGCGCCAGTGTCAATGGTCACTTGTCACCCCGAACCTGAATGTTGTACAGGTGTTGCTGCATTTGGACATTGCACAATGTTCAGCTCCATTTGTGACAATCAGCAGGGAACATCCCCACTTCCAACCTAACAATGGAGGGAAGCTCATTGATGAAGCAGTTAAAGAAGGTTAGGCCTAGGCACTACCCTGAGGAACCCCTGCAGAGATATGCTGGAGTAGTGTTGTTGCAATGGCAATAAATGCAGTTACTGTTATATCGCTACTCATTCCTCATTTGAACATAACGTTTTTTTCTTTACTCCAGCCATTACTACTCTCTTTGGCTTTTGAACCATCATGTCTTTTATTAGTTAATCTCTCCTGCCCTCCACTCTATCAGGGACCTATCCCCTCTTGTTCTTTCTGCCCCTCCCCATTACCACTGCATGAAAACAAACTTTATGTTTCAAAATTTCATTGACTTGAAACATGAGCTCTGTTTCTCTCCGCAGATGTTGCCTGTCCTGCTGAGTTTTCCAACATTTGTGTTTTTGTTACCAGCTCTCCTTATGGTTTGACAAATAGCCAGTTAACTTGAGGTTGATTGTGGTTTCTAGGAGCCAGAAGGTAGCTGCAGAAGTGCATCTTTTCTAAAAAGATCGGGGTTAAAATAACTGGCGAATACATAGGTCAGTGTTCCAGAGTGTAGTGGCTGGGTGCGTTTATGTTGTACTTTTTTATTTATTTGTTCATGGGATGAGGGCATAGGATTAGGTCAACTTTTATTGGCCATCCCTAATAACCCCAAAGATTGTGGTGGTGAGGTGCCTCCATGAACCACTGCAGTCCTTTAATGTACGGATACTCACAGTGCTGTTAGGAAGGAAGGACTTGGAACCAGCAAAATTGAAGGAACAATGATATCGTTCCAAGTGGGAATGGTGTGTGGCTTGGAATAGAATTTGCAGGTAATGGTGTTCCTATGCATCTGCTGTCCTTGTCCTTCTGGATGGGAGTGATCTTGATACAAAATCAAGATACAGCTGAAGAAGCCTTGGTGAGTTGTTATGGTACATCTTGTGGGTGGTGCACACAGTTTCAATGGTGTAATAAGTGAATATTGAAGGAGGCTGTATTGGGTGCCAGTCGAGTGGACTGCTTTGTTCTGGATGCCATCAAGCTTTGAGTGTTGCTGGAACCGTGTGCACATGGCTGTGTATATCTCTGTTCAGTAATTTGATATCGGCACTCATATGAGTGAACAGTAACAGGCTTTATTGAACATAACTATTTACAGTGGATGATATGAGAGGTCTTTCAATCCGTTTACTCTAAATCGGCTCATTCCCAATACTCAGAGGAACAAGATCAGCTCCAGGTAAGAGGAAAGGTCTGAGAGGGGCTACTCTGGTTATCAGGGTGTAGGCAGGATTGTGGAGTAATCCGATCAGCCATGAGCTTATTCAATGAGAGAGAAGGCTGAAGGGTTGAGACACCTACCATAGTTCGTAATGCGTATTTCTGTACTTTGTACCTTATACACCTTATAAAATAGTGATTATGACCCCAGACTCTCTGATGGGGCGTTGAAGAAAGGCATCAGATCTACACAGGATGACCACTGGGCCTGCCAACATCCACCCTGATCAAAGTCTCCTCCTTTCACCCCTTATTCCAGGAACTGCAGATACCTGTGTATGGAGATAATGTCACTCATATCCTAGTGTTGGCAACATGCAATACAGGTAAAGCAGGCTTCCTGGGTTTTATCATGTCTCATCGGTTTCCAAGAGTGTTTGTAAAACTGAGCAAACAGACGAGAGGGAATGGGTCTGTGAATCTACTGTGGAGTACATCTACTTTCCATCAAAATGCTTTGGCAGCCCCTCACTGGAGCAACTTTTCCATCTAGTGTTGCAGTTAAGTTGGATGAAGTGGTAAGGTGTAGACTCTCCTGAATTTAATTAGAAACTGGGATATTCTTTATTTCCTCCCATGCATTATGGTCAGATGCACGTTGATGGACGAGACAGTGTCCCCAATTGGTTTGTAGACACTGGCTAATCCACCCTGATGCTCAGAGGGTGATGGTTACAAAATGTAAAACTATCAATCATTGCATTAAATAAACTCACTTGTGGCCCTTCAGAGCTAATTTCACACAATGCTCAGTGGAAAAAGATAGGCAAAGGAAGTTCTGACATTTGTACAGCCCATTGTAGCACATCTGCTCATTAATTAGCACAACGTTGCAACAACAAAAATCTTTACCAAGCTTCTTCTTTATAAGAGCATGCATTCGTAAAGAAAATTACACATCCTTCTGACCCAAAGTATTTTGGAGCCAATTAAGCACTCTAAGTGACGTCACTGTCGTAATGTAATGAAGTGCAACTTGAGTACAAATAACTAATTACATTTTTCTAGTGCCTTTGACAAAAATTAAACATACAGAGGCACTTTCATAGGGAGATTATAGAAAAAAAAATGACATTGGGCCACAAAAGGAAATATTAAGTAAGTTGAGTGAAAGCTTAATCACTGAAGTAGATATTACAGATTGCCTCATAACAGGGCAGAGAGGTGGAGGAAGAGAATTGCAGAGCTTGCGCCAAGGCAGATGAAGGCATAGCCAGCAATGTTAGAACAAGTAAAATCAGGGATGCTCAACAAGCCAAAATTAATTAAAGGAAATCTCCAGGAATACATCCAATCCTTGTGGGCAGCTCTTGGCATCCATGAGGCGATCTGGTACCTTGCTCTTAGAGGGAGACTGGCAGAGCCAGGTCATCTCCTTTATCACCCACGGGTGCTTTAAGTTTTTGGCAGCTACATCAAAGCAGGTGGTAACTGCAAGAACCAGTCCATCAGCTCCTGACAATGAAGTGCTGCTGCTTCAGCCCCCACCATTGTAGGCAGTGAGACAGGGCCTCCCGGGTTGTGTCGTATCACTTATTACTGCACAGCTGGAGCTAGCAGTGCACATCAGTCAAGGTCTTTGAGAGAAAACGTTTTAAAAACTGTGTCGAATGAGGCACATATTTCGTGCTGTAGTCAACATGGGACGCCAAGCCAAAATGATGACTAGAATTTTTGATAGACTGCAAAGGAAACGGGAAGGGAAAACAAATAATCTCAACCAGAACTGCAATTTTTCCAGGGAGAATTATAAAAAGAAAATGTTTTCTGGTGGTTCTGCGACTGTGCTATATATATTCTAAACATGTCAGCTTGGATCAGTAGATGGGACTCTGCCTTCTGAATTCAAGGTCCAAATCAATGATGTGCATAGACAATTCAAGCCAGCATTTCCACCCTCCACCAACAGCATACTGCACAGTCAGAGGAGTCATCTTACAGATCTGCCATTAATTCGAGGCCTGTTCTGAACAATGTCAAAGATCCCATTGTTGAGGAGGAAGAATACTGTTTGTCTAACACTTGCCACTTGACAATACCACAGAAAAATAGAGATTATTCATCACGTTGCTGCTTTTGTGATCTTTCTTTACGCAAATCAGGTATCATGTTTTGCAAGAATTGTGCCTGTTGCTCAAAAATGATTTATTAACAATAAATCACTGCATGGCCTTCCTGAGGACATGAGGGGGTCTGTATAAATGCAAACATATTTCTTTCTGCTTTGACTTTTACTGGACTAATACAGTAGGCTTTGTACAATTTTTAGATAAGTACAACAATTCCCACTATCACTTTGCATTTTACTTATTTTAATCAATCAGTTCAGACATATTTCGACACATCTCCAGGTCAGGTTAGGCTTCTGGCCCACAGGTAGGGACTTAAGTACTTTTCAGATGTTTTCCAATCAATCTGTTCAGGGATGGTATTGCATACCTCTGGAGTAGGTGGGACTTGAAACTGTGTCTCCTGGTCCAGAGACAGGAACACTTATCACCGCCCCACAAGAATCACTTGAGCACTTTTTAAAAGATATGAGGTGGAAACCTTATGGGAATTGTCCATCAGCACAGCTTCGCTTGCCAATTCCATAATAAGCGCGGCTTAAATAATTTTAATCGGTTGATGAATGAACAGATCAATCAATTAATTGATGAGTAATCTGAAAAGAGCAGGAATGACAGCAAAGAAAAGCTGTACACGTTGCTGACAACGGTCATTGTTTTGACCAGGGTCACGGGTTCCTTGTTCCTGTAGAAATATCATGAGCCTCCAAATCTCACCCAAAGAAGCTGTTCACTGTAGCACCTTTGGAGGCACTGCCTATACTGCCTCTTAGGTAGGGAGCATAACAATGAAGTTGCAGGTAGGCAATTACTCCACAATTCCACACCAACCAGGCAAACTGTTGGGTGGCAGGGCAAAGTATCTCCAACTGTTTATGGATGTTTCCTTGTGAAAGCTTCTGTACTTCCATCTGTGTCAATAAAGAAGCTACCAAAGAACCACAGTTATAAACCAAAGGCATCGGATGTCAACATTTCTCCGCAGCTGCATAACACTAACAACTCACGACTATACAGCACCATTCAGGAATTAAATTGAGGATTTTTGGAACAAGAGGCAATACATACAGCCCCTTAAATTGGCATCATTCAATGAGAGAGTGGCTGACCTCTTTGATAATTCCAGCTACCTGGTAAAACCTGACCCCAGGGACATTGTGGCAATATTGTGTTAAAAGCACAGCACACAAGCCAAGGACAAAGGTCAAAGTGATCCTGCCGAACAATAATAAAAGCAAAATAGTGTGAATAATGGAAATCTGAAACAAACACAGAATGCTGGAGAAACTCAGCCGGTATGGCATCACCTGTGGAGAGAGATATAGGGTTAATGTTTCAAGTCCAGTACGACTCATCTTCAGAACAGAACTTCCTACGCAACAATACCTTCAGTCAAACAAATCTTAACACTGTGCTTCACTGTCCCATTCTATCATAACATTGCCCGTTTGTTAATGGGATGTTCCATACCCCAGTCATTGGGAGCTTTGCATCTTTGTAGCCTCCCAGCACTGAATAAAATATAAAGCAGGATCCTAATCACAGACAATTACTCCTCACAGCTGTTTTCAAATTGAAAAGATGAGGCATAAATCACTCTTTAAATGTATAGTTAAGAGGAACCATATGTATTATTTATAATGATGAAAATCTATAACATGTTGCAGCATTGCTTAGGGAAGCAGCTCTGGATACAGCTATTGGCTGAAGAAGGTTTGCCAGTCCATTAAGAAATGAGCTTTTAATCCTGCACACAAAGCTCTCTCAGCAATAGCATTTATTAACAGAAAAGCCTGCAGCCTTTGAGACAGACCTGAACGCAATAGAAGCATATTAGCGACAGTTGAGATTCAGTTTGAATTGAGTGGCCTTCTGCTGCCTTTTTCCTCCTGACTGATCAGTGCCTGTGACCACCACTTATCTGGCAGGGGGCATTGAGTCCTGACACACTGTCAGGTCCGCAGACAGAGTTCCAGGTAGGAGTGCGGGGGCAACAGCTGTCCACCAATGTAGGATGGTTGATGCTAGCTCTCATTATCACCAAGAACACAAGTACCACCATTCAAAGGACCCTCTGAGCCAATATGCCATGAGCTACCTGTCAACTCTCACACATGAGTCAGAACAGAAGAAGATGCAGGATTCTTTCTGCATCTAATTAGTCCAGTTCATAAATTAGTGGCTGATCAAAACAAAAATGAAGGACATTCTCCACGATATGCAAACAAAAAGGCTGCTAATTCTCCCCTGGGGTATTGACACTAATTTTAACCTTCATCTTGGTTGTTGCACCTTAAGCCTGCCACGAACACCAAGTAGGTCTTTTTAGATAGATCGGTGTGAAAACAATACTGTTTTCTCAGAACAAGCTGAACAAAAGCTCACATTTATATATCCCCTTTAACACAGTGAACTATCTCAAGGTGCTTCACAGAGCATTCACCTAATCCCTGATGCCAAGTCACAAATGGAGCTAGTCATAGAGTCATAGTCAGAGAGGTCTACAGCATGGAAACAGGCCCTTCGGACCAATCTGTCCATGCTGCCCAGCTGTATGGAGAGGTGACCAAAAGCACGTTCAAATCTGCAGGCTAAAGGAGTGAAGGTAACAGGGAGACAGATAGAAAGGTGGAAAAGCTTAAGTTGGGAATTCCAGAGTTTCCTGTAGACAGTTGAAAGCCAAGCCACCACTTATGGCAAAGGGAGGAAGAAGTCGAAATTGGAACAGTGCAAAGATCGCAGAGGGGCTGAAGGAGGTTACAGAGATAGGGAGTTGGCCATATGTCACTGTTGACCTTTAAGGTTTTCATGCTTGAGGAGTCAGCTGTCATTCACTGTTTAGGCCAAGGCATGAAGGATGGCCACTTATTGAAGGATGGCAGCACCCAAGGACCTTTGCCCCATGAATAACTTGGCATTGGAGTAGCAGGTGTAACTGCTTGGGTCTATTAGAGTCATGGAGGTCTACAGCACAGAAAAAGACCCTTCAGCCCATAAAGCCTGTGCCTGTCACAAACAACCACCTAATTGTTCTAATCCCTTTTTTCAGCGCTTGACCCATAGCCTCGTATACCTTGGCACCATAAGTGTACATCTAAATACTTCTTAAATGTTCTTATTCTAGCATTTAATTAGATCATCTGTGATTTGTACTGTACTTGCCCACTTGGACAAATTTCCCTGATCACAGAGTCTATAGGAAGGCAAAACAAAAAACTAACAATGGCATCAGCCAAAATCACGTGTCACACATTTTGTTCAGTATGTGACGAGAGCAGTATCCAAACAGAAATGAAACTTTTGGGACGACAGACCTCCTGGTGGTTGGCAGCTTCATATCTGTGAGTTCAATCAAAGATGTCTTGTGTCTGTGGTCATGAAATGTCACTGCACAGACCCATTCTTTAGGATGCAACTTGCAAGACAACCTATTTCTGCAACGCCCAACTTTACACTTTTCTCTGTTCCATCTCGTTCTTTGTTCATTTTCATTCAATGTCTATCTGCTGAGCAACTCAGTTACCAGGTTGGTGAAAACCTCCTACTGCCAGTACCCAGCAAAGACCATTCCAGCATAGACAGAGGCCATTCAGCCTATCAAGGCTGGTATATTTCTCCAGTAAGCCACCTAATCTAACCTCACTCTCCTGTCCACTCCTGAATATCCTACCTAATCTTTTCATATCCTACTATTATTTAGCTCACCTTGAATACTTGAGTATTCCCAGCTGGTCTCAAGCTCACCCCCATCCTTTTTAACAGAACCAAGTCTAATACCACAAGTCTGTTCACTCCTCAAACTCATATTCCACCGAATCCAATTCAGTTCTAACTCGCTCGCCATGCCCTTCATATCTACCCAATGTAGGTTCTGGTACCAAACATTGATTGCTTGCATTTGGAGTGGAATGCTATCCCCAATCCTCTTTCCTGTCCAAGTCAAAGGGCCTAATCTAATTAGCAGTGGTAGAGGATAAGTCATGATTCAGTCTTAATAAGAAGTGGAACTTGTCTTAATAACAATATGTAGGTTATTTCACGACAGCAACAGGTCTACATTACATTGACTAATTAGGCATAAACACAAAGATGATACATTTATATCCATCGGGACCTCATTATAGACTGCATCTCCACCAAAAACTGTGATATCACCAGATTGGGCGGAGCTTAATGCAGTTTCAAAATTAACTCTTTCAGAACCACCATCTTATATAACAAACCCCACTCCTTCTCTCATTCCATGGCCTTTAATATCGCACCTAATCTGGTCCCAATTCCCTGCTGTCATCCCATAGCTTTTAACAACTCACCTTGTCTGATCCCACTCCCCCAAAATAATCTTTTGCACATCCTTCAGATATTCCTCAGATTCTTGACAAAAGGTTGGTTACATAGGAGAGATGATGTTATGAGAAGTATTAGCTGGTATTGATAACACCCATATCCTTTCCAGTTTTTTCAGTGTTCTTCAATACTTTTATTTACTGTCAAAATTAATCTCAGAGACATAATCAGTAAAAGAAAATTCACAACCTTCTGTAGCTTGAAGCGAGAGGAAAGAAGAAAGTCCAGATGATGAATACAAGGAGACCACATGGGATTGTGACCAGTAAGCACATGGAGGACGAATGGCCACACAGATAAGCTGGACAATGTGGCCTGATTGTGTGCAACCAAACCCACCAGCAGAAAAGACACATTTCGAAAAGGAACTTGTGTCCAGTGGAAAGATCCTTTGATTTGCATACTATTAACTTCTACCAGAATTCACTGTGGTCGCTTCTGTCATTGGGCAGCATGCAGCTAATTGCATGCGAGTCACAGCATGTGGTCTGTCAACTGATAACAATCAGGCTCTTTGAAGCAATAGAAAGCACTTTTCTCAAACTCTCACAACATCCGGGATGATTATCTTGAGGGATCCACATCATTGCCACTACACTTTTAAAAAAAACATAGGTTATCGAAACTATAAGGTTTTAAACATACGGGGTTCAAATTCAGAATTATCACTGTAAATCCAAAGAAATGTTTTCACCCAGAGGGCTTTGAGAATACAGTCTGCTTTACCAGAAATGGGCACTGAGGCAGAAACTAGAACGCTGCTTAAAAGAAGAAATGGATTTCTGATTTTAAAAGAACGTATACAAAAAGAGCTTGCAAAGGAGGTATTGAAGAGATGATCAAATAATGCTTTATAATATAGTAGGTTAGATCTTATCTTCCCTACCTAGGTGGTAATCTGGTGGATCAGGTGACCCACCTGTGGGAGAACAAGTTGAATTTTATCTCAATTTCAACTCAACAGGTTCTACAATGCACTGATCTGCTCCCTAAGGTTACTTCCCGGGTAGTGAACCCAAAATTTGCAAACTTTCCACTGCCTTATCCAGATAATTTAACAAAAAAATAATTTGGGTTCTTGCAATCTGGACACCAGCAAAATGATATTAATTACCATACCCCAAGTGCTCTGGATCACTGTAGTCCATATGGTGAAGGTACTACTGTAGTGATGACACTTAGCAAGTCCCAGAAGTTTGACCGAGCAAGGATGAAGGAACAGTAAGTGGGGTGAAACTTGGGAAGGTTTGGCGATGACTGTGTTCCCATTACAATGTTGCTCTTGTCTGTTCAGTCGCAAAGATGATGGGGAAACGACCAACTTATTTAAGTGATCTGTGGGCCTACCCTGGAAGAATCCATCCTTTGGAGTTAAACTGCCCACAAAAGGCAGAGTAAACCCAACACATCAAACTACAGCTCCATCTCCCTACTCTCAATTATCAGAGGGATGGAAAGTGCAATCAAGCAATGTCTATCACCAATAAGCTGCTCATCAGTACTCAGTTTGGACTCCAAAGGAAACGTGTGTCTCTAGGCCTCATTACAGTCATTACAAACATAGAGGCATAGAGCTGTGCAGCACAGAAACACACCCTTCGGTCCAACTCATCCATGCTGACCGGATAAGTGGGTGGTCAGTTGACCATGAAGCCTGGTCTACACGGTCATAAATTGTTATGGGCAGACCAAACAAGTGCAGCATGGGATTTCCACCATTCAGTGGCAGTTCCAGCAGTGGGTACTGTCAGGAATGCAGGCAGTTTCAAGAAAAAGGCTCCAGTGGATCCTCAGACCAAGGTAAGGAAGGGGCAATGGACAGCGAGGGTTAGGCCACTGTATGGAGAATGGTTGAGGTGTGTGGAAAGGTGTGTGGAAAGGTGGGTTTTAAGGGCCACAACGGGGTGGAAGAAGTTGGGTACTGTCTTACAGAGGCATGCCCCTGATGTACAAAAGTTTACCCCCACTCTGCTGACTGTACTTCCCCACACTCCCCACCTTCCATCCTTCCATTTGAAAAGGTTTTTTCACAAATTAGAATGCCCACTCCTGCTCAACTACCCATGCCAACTGTTTTGTGGCATGGGCAGAGGAATTTTGGGATCAAGTGAGCTTTTAACGAACTAGGTTGACGTTTATTTATCTATTTATTTACACATGATGGTACTTTGGAAGGCTGGACACCCATCCTACACCCCCACTGATAACACACATGGCAGAGACATGTAATATCCAACCTGCTGTGCCTTCCCATCACCAACAATACCAAACCAAAGCATGAGGTTTCCCTGATAGTGCCTAACCAAGTGTCTCTCTTAAACCTCAGGGGGGAGTTCAGGTTTGTAGAAGTGTTTGGCAAGTACTAACTAATGGATAAACTATCTATTGTTTTCTTATTAACTATTAAAGTGGCCTGTTCTGGAATCTGAACAAATTAATCAACAATAATCTTGATTTTTTTTCTAAACTGTTGCCCCACAATAAATGTAGTTACTTCATAACGGAATCTGCTTTGTATGTGGAATTATCTAGGTAGTTCAAACCCTCTCGCTGCCCTATTTCATATCACTTATCAGCTTATCCTTTGTCCCTCATGCATTGACTAGCTTCACATTAAATATATCTATGCTATTTATCATAATAATTCCTTGTGGCAGCTCATTCCACATTCCCACTGCTGTCTGCGTAATGAGGTTTCTCCTGAATTATCCATCGGATTTATGGTGACTATCTTGTATTTACGGTCCCACATTCTCGTCTTCCAGGCAAGTGGGAATATTTGCACTAGCTCTACACTATCATCACCTTAAAAGACCTCCATTAGGTTACCCCTCAATCTTCTCTTTTACACAGAGAAAAGAGAGAGCTATCTTCTCCATTGAGTGCAATGGAGCAGTGAGCAGAGCTGGTTAAACATTGCATGAGTCAACATTTGGAAGTCAAACAAGCAGCTCTGTTCCCTCTACTTTACAAATTGAAAATAGCACAAGCAGTCAAAGACACTTTTCAAATGGACAATGAATTGTGACTCTAATAAATACAGCAGGGGCCTCATAAATCGGCATCTAGTCACAATTTATCAGATGTGATCGGGCAGGTAGACACTGACAATTTTTATTCCAGAGTACATTTGTTTTGGATCAATTTCAGAATGACTCAGGGAAATAAAAACAACAAATTAAAATGAGGCAGCATTGCTTTAAATAGCGAAACCTCAATTTTCCGTCACTTTGCACTTCTGCCTCTTTCTGCTTTTTTCTCCCCCTCCGATCCCTATTTCTGGGACCTTCTTTGCTTTCCATCTACAGTTCCTTACCATCTACTGGTCTGTACCCGATTTGAGGGAAGGCTGATTGAAATTAGGATGGTGGGGTACCGGCACTTTGGGGAAATGACCTAGCGTGGGCTGCATTACAGAATTTCATTGCTGCTGATGTTGTTTCTGGTGCAGAAACTTGTGTGCATAATCTAGTCTGACACTCCAGTGCAACAGCTTTGTTGGTTGTGTTTGATTGATTAATTAATCAATCAATCAATTTATTTATTGTCATGTGTACCTAAGTACAGTGAAAAGCCTTGTTTACAAGCAGTACAGGCAGATAATAGTAAGCAAGGACATACAGATCACAGGGTGAGAAAAAAAAACATGGACAGTGGCACATAGGTTACATTGCACAGGGCATGCGCTAGGCAAAATCAACATTAGCAAGATCAGCATATTTGAAGTTAGACAGTCCATTCATCAGTCTAATAATGGCAGGGAAGAAGCTGTTCTTGAACCTGCTGGTATATGTGTTCAAGCTTCTGTATCTTCTGCCTGATGGAAGAGGTTGTAGGAGAACATTGCCAGGGTGTGGTGAGTCTTTGATCATGTTGGCAGCCTTTCCGTGGCAACAGGCCATGTAACTGAAGTCCATGGATGGAAGGTTGGCTTCTGAGATGGTCTGGGCTGTGCACACAACCTTCTGTAGTTATTTATGGTCCTGGTCAGAGCAGTTGCCATACCAGGCCATTATGCACTCAGGCAGTATGCTTTCAATGGTGCGTCTGTAGAAGTTGTTGAGGGACCTTATGAACATGCCAAAATTTCTGAGCCACCTGAGGAAGAAGAGGCATTGTTGTGCCTTCTTGACCATCGCATCTACATGGGAAGTCCAGGACAGGTTGTCATTTAGCGACACTCCTAGGTTTCTCAGGTGAAATGTAATACTCATCAAGAGTCCTTTGATGACGCATCTCAATCTATGATTTTTGTTTAACCACCTGGAAGGGCCAGGTCAGCAAATGCATGTTTCCCTCCAAGTCACACACCATCGTGACTTGGAACTTAATCATATTCCCTCACTGTTGCTGTGTCAAAATCCTGAAACTTCCTCCCAAACAGCACTGTGATTGCACCTATGTCACACAGACTGAACTGGTTGACGAAAGCACCCTTAGGAGGGGCAGTAAATGCTGGTCTGCCAGTGATGACCACAAATGAATTAAAAAAAAGCTCTTGCTGCAGTCACCCAGTCTTCGCAAGCAAGACCACTAAGAACCAGTGTAAGATGAAAAGAATGGGCACACATACATGCCTGTGACTAGACAACACTTGTGCTGTCGCCTATTTTCATTAATCACAATTTTTTGATAGAGGCCAGTATTACTCGTAAACCTTTGAGGAAAAGTCCCTGAAACCAAAAGCTATGTCCAAATCTATATTAGAAAGAAATAAACTGTCAGAACCTTTTATCTTGTACTCACAAGAGATTGATTTCCAAGCAATTCTAAGTCCATGCAGTATAAATTAGGATTCCCCTTGATATCTGGTCTTCTTGTGATTCTGTCCTGATGCATCCAAAACAAAAAGCTTTGACAGCACATTTATTTTTTCAGCAAGTATTCAAGTTCCATACTAAAGGTTTAAAGGAAAATTTCACATTATCAATGTGACATTATGATGCAAAATTATTATTCAATCCTGAAGAGCTATATTCACAGGTGATATTTCCTTGCTAAAAAAAACAAAACTGCAGCCAAACCACTTGTGCACAGTATCTCACATTTACAATTATCTATCATCTTGAGTCTTCTTCATATTCAGAGGTTTCATTTCCTTTTCTTCTTTAGGAGTTCACAGGCAATTCATTTGCTGTTTTTGATATTAATCTGTTTCACAAAACCAGTGATATCAGGGGAGAATGTTTTCTT
The DNA here is from genome assembly GCF_021869965.1 of Rhincodon typus. Taxonomy (NCBI): domain Eukaryota; kingdom Metazoa; phylum Chordata; class Chondrichthyes; order Orectolobiformes; family Rhincodontidae; genus Rhincodon; species Rhincodon typus. The sequence continues at coordinate 165,567,420 of NC_063332.1, forward strand.
TAAATATTTAATTTGATTTAAAGGTTTACTAATTTTGTACATACTTCCTGGAGTCGTTGTCAGAATTTACATTAAATAGCCATTTAAAATCTGAAGCATGCTTTGCCCTTTTGGCTTTGGTCAAGGAAATTTAAGAGGAGTTTTTTTAAGGTTCACAAAAGTCCATCCTATTGGCAATTCAAGGTTCTTCCCCTCCCTCCCTGACTACCACTCTTCTGACCACATTCTCCTCTAACTCCAAAAGTACACTTGATTACACACTACCTCACACCCTTGGTGCTCTGCAATCCTGGGTGCTGGGTGTTCCTTCTCGCCATGCACTGCCAAGTGCTCCTGCTAGATGGCACCTCTGCCCAGTCAAAGGCCTCCTGTCACTGCCTGATTGGCATTAGATTGGAGGACTCTCTCTGGAAGAGGCAGTACAGGTCTCTCACCAGCTTCCTAGCTGGCTGACGAGAACCTCTACTCCTCAACAAGATTCCAACCTTCAACACAGTTCACAACAGTGTCTCCAATCATAATTCCTCTTTAAGAATTTGTAAAATTAAATGAGAAGGTTTTTGTTTAAAGTTGTTATAAGCTGGAATTCTAGGGGAGGTCATGGCCTAGTGGTATTATCGTTGGACTGTTAATCCAGAGACCCAGATAATGTTCTAGGGACTGGGGTTCAAATCCTGCCACAGCAGATGGTGGAATTTGAATTCAATAAAAAATCTGGAATTAAGGTCCTAATGACCATGAAACCATCATCAATTGTTAGGAAAACCCTATCTGGTTCACTAATGTCCTTTAGGGAATGAACCTACCATCCTTATGTGGTCTGGATTACATGTGACTCCAGACCCATAGTGATGTGATTGACCCCTAGCAGCCCTCTGGGCAATTAGGGATGGGCAATAAATACTGGCCTAGCCAGCAACACCCTCATCCTGTGAATGATTTTTTAAAAAAATTCACTACTTGAAAGGGTGGAGTCAGGAGATGCAATGACAAAGTTCAAGATGAAATTAGTAAATATATGAAGAGGAATTATTTTCAGGGGGAAGACAAGGTGAATGAGACAAAGTCAATATCACTTTTTAAAGAGTGGCAAGGAATAATGAGCTGAATGATCTATGTATGGATAGCGGGCAGAGCAAGTGATTGGGAGTGGGGATGGGATGTAGGCCAGGTATATTAAAGGCTGTTAAAGTTGAAAATGGGCCTCTCGATCTTCACCTATCATTTGCCTCAGTCTCGTGACAGAATCACCAGATCTTCCTGCAGGAGACATCACTCTCAGCGATCCCTAATTCAATTTTCAATAGAGCCGCACAATTTAATCACATTGATTCACACTGCAGTGCTGGACCATGCGAGCAGCCGAAACATCTGCTGTTGCGTCAGGTTAGTCTTTGTGTCCCAAATTTGTGGAGTGCAGCAACATGACATGAGCTTGATTTCTTTCTCTATCAGTAGCAAACTGTAATGCAGTTAATGTCAGCAACTGTGTCACAGTGTTTAAATGCCAGTTAATCTCCTAACATCTTCTAGATACTGCACTAAACCAATGTAATCTAAAAGTATGATATAGATTATGCATGGCCCCTGGACTCCAGAATACACACTTCTACCACAAGCCTGGTAGGAGCTAAATAAGATTTTTTTCAAAAGAATAGCGGTCACTGTGGAGATGGAGGGATTTAGGAATAGAATTTCAGAATACTGCACTGACAAGACTGAAGGCATAACTGTAAATAGTAACGAGCTTTACAGGAAGCTAAACAGTTAGGCAGTGTTACTAGAGGAGGTTCCAGATCAAAACAGGAATGGGAATCGCCATGACATGATTTCTGAAGAGATTGCACATTTTGTGAGTATTGCACCTTCAGAGATAAAATTAAGTGAATAATAGGTTCAAGCTGTATTCACCTACAAAATACCAGACACTGAACTTCACAGTAAGTGAATTTATTGAAGTTTGAAATGCATCACAGGGAGGCAATCACACTCTCTATTAAGTGCAAGTCATTCTTTAACCCCCACTTCTGCTGCACATTTAAGTCATCAGTACTTAAAAGGGTTCAAATTCTATGCTTGGAATCAATTTGAATGTTCTTTTTAATGGCCTTCTCATTGATATAATCTACTTTACTTGATGTACCAGTAGCTGTTTAGTGGCAGAGTACAGTGCATCATACAAAATATCTGCCTTGAAGGGACATCAATGAGGAAAGGAGAGATTCTTTATCACAAACTTGCCGACAGTGACTCACTTAAACAATACCAAAACCCCACGGACCACCTGTTAATCCCACCCTACCTCATTCCAATTGCAGCGACAAAAGACAATATCATCAGAATTGAAGGGAATCTATGAAATCTACAATTAGTTACCTTTGCACTTCTAAATGTAGTGAAGTCATCTCCATTACTTTTTCTTACGAACCATCACGTCAGAAACAAGAATATGGACACTTTGATAATATAAACATTCATGCAACAGAAGAACATATTGATTTGAAACCCTTCAGTGTTACAAAAATCAACACCATAACCTTTGAGAAACTAATGTTTCTCTTCCATCCATATTAATCAACCAATATCAACTGCAACACAAATCAATTGAGCTTGTGACCACTCATGCCACACCTGCAGGGGTTGGTCTGGCTCTGTGACATTCTGTGAGCGGTGGGGATGAGAGTTCTGCTGTGTTCTCTCGTTTGAACTTGACTGTGTCATTACATATCAGTGACATACGTTTCAGACCCCTTGGAGGACCCTCGAGGAGCACCACTGCTATGTGGGCTGCACTTTGCAAACCACAGCTTTCTTAGTTTCTCCCATGCGCGCTTTGGCTCCAGATTATTGCCAGACCACTCCTACACTTTGCTGCTGGCCATTAGCCACGTCACCTCGTCCAAACTAAATCAAAGGACCCACATTCATGGCACACAGACAAACAGATACCTGGTACCTTTATGACAAACCAGTAAATCAGTTCTACTTGTATGATGTTATGTAACTGTAACGGTCCTGTGTTTTAGTGCACTAACTTTATCCAGTTCATGGAAATAGACCACCTGCACATAGTCTATCTATCAATGTAGCCAGTAAACTACAGGACAGTGCAGCAAAGCGTTGAACAAAATCAGTAACAGGCAGTAAACACTGCCATTGTCCGAAATAGAGGTGACAAAGAATTATTATTGGGTCTGCTTGAAGACAGTTGTATCTAATATAGGGCAATAAAGACCCTGTGGGCAAATTGATAAGAGTGTTTCTGTTTCCTTGTTAACCCTACACAATTGAAGAAGCACCATGAGGAGTAGAGAAATCAAATTCAGAGCTGTGTTTCAAAGATTACAAAATAATAGAAGATTACAAAATGAAGACTGTCATGGTGGCTCAGTAGTTAGCACTGCTACCTCACAGCACCAAGGATCTGGGTTCAATTCCAACCTCAGGTGATGTCTGTATGGAGTTTGCAAATTCTTCCCATGTCTATGTGGGTTTCTTCCCACAATCCAAAAATGCGCAGGTTAGGTGGATTGGCCATGCTAAATTGCCCATAATGTGCAGGGTGGGTGGATTAGCTGTAGGAAATGCAGGGTTACAGGGATAGAGTAGAGGGGGTGGATCTGAGTGGTATGCTCTTCAGAGAGTCAGAATGGGCCAAATGACTTGCTTCCACACAGTCAGGCATCTATGATTCATTCAATCCAGTTCAATTCATCTCAAAAAAGGATCAACATTTTAGTGTGCACTGGCTTCTTAACTGATTCTAGTCCTTTTGCTTTCAGCAGCCTCATTGTAAGTCCATTGGATTTTATGGAACTTCAGCCAACAGCATGTCATGGTACCTCATTTACATTAGCTCAAAGCTGGTGTGCACCAGTTGATTTTGTTCAGTTGGGTGACCACCACAGTCATTTCGCTCACCTCTATGGTGCAAACTAGGGGAGCAGGAGAATGGAGTTGTATAAAGAAACTAGATCTGCAAGGATGAGGCAGTGGTTCAGAGGTGGTAGTGGGTGGGGAGGAAATGTGGAATGTGTTCAGGGGCATGGAAGAATGGAAGAGGGATCCAAGGGAGGTCAAAGTTAGGGCATGGGATATGGAGCAGTGAAGGAAGAAGGGCTCAGCTTCCTGGGTGTTTGGTTGTTGGCAGTGGCAATCATTATAGGAATGGGTTTGATGGAAACAGTCAACTACGATAAGAAAACAAGATGCCTAGAGGGCGTTGCCAGTATTGTCCATGTGTGGATCCATCACAATGTACTGACTGGCACAGTGAGTACAGGACTTTGAGTTCACCGACATCATTTCAAGTATCCCCACTAAGTGAGATCTTGGGCAATATCATTTACTCTGCATAGTTGGCAAAGTCAGCTGAGCTTGCAAGTCCCAGAGTCGCGAGTATAACTCTGGAAACTAACACGAATGCTCAATTTAAAAAGGGAACAAGAAAAAGCACATTTGTTCTAGGGGAGTTGGAAACCTCTCCTTTATTGTGGAAGAAACGATGTGTGTGAACCATGAAACATACACTGAGCTCTCTGACTGAGCTAGTCTGAACAAATAATGATGATGTGTATGTCAATTAACTGTATAAATTAATAATTTGAAATCCGTGTAACTTGAAATATTTTATAAGTGAAATTTAAACTTGAAAAAAATACTTTTGCCATCAGGGTACTTTCAAGTCTCATGTCAATGGAAGAGGAGCTGAGTAGTTAAGTGCTGGCAATGATGCAGAGTCTCTTCATTTGCCTACGCATTCCTGCTACGTTGTCAACTCACTGTACGTTTCACCACTGAAACATCCTCTGTCTTGTGATCATGCATATACGTCCACACCCCTGGCACTTTAAATTGAAATTGGAATCTTGTGGGAAATGGGGAAAAGCAAGAGAGCAGAGGTGGCAGAGTGTTCTAGTTCCATCCTCAGAAATGGTGTACCGCTGGCAAAATTCTTCACCAAGTGTTTGATAAGATTATTTTTGAAGTTCCAACAGTTACCATTTTGGGGTAGTCAACTGGAGCAGTTCAGTGGAATTGGACATGTAGAGGGAGGAACACAGTTGCAGTGCTGTGGGGAAGGAGTTGGGGTAGGACAAGACTGGTTGGATTATACTTTCAAAGGACCCGGATAGACAGGATGGGTAAATGGTCTCCTCCTCTGCTGCTTGATTCCTAAAATATGATCTGAACTACATACAAAGTTTACAACTATTGACTAAAAGACCACATTGGGATCGAATCACTTGTTGGCTTCATGATTTGCAAACCTTTGTACTTGGTTCCCAAGATCTCTTATCTTCTTTGTTCAACTAAGAGACTGTTACCCTTGAACTAGGGGAAGAAAGAATCAGGTTTTAGGTCTAAATGATCAATATTTGCTGTTGCTTAAGGATGGCTGTTATAAAATCTCCTAAGATTGTGGCTTTAAATTGAACATCTGCGCAGCAATTTAGAATGTATCTCAACCACAAGCAGTAATACCAGGAGCTCACATACAGGTAGTCAACTGTGGAACTTATACTTTAGGGGTGAGGTTCACAATCTGTTTCAGCAGACTCCATGGATACCAACATTTTATAACAGCAGCTTTCTAACGAGCTCTACTGCACATTATTAATGGAGTGCATTATGGATTTAATCAGCAAGACACGGCAACTGAACAGGAAAATGAAAATATTACAGAAAATGACTTTATTAAGGAGTGCAGCAAGCTATGCAGGACAAATGCATGTAGAATAATAGGAGAAAGCTTTATTTGAAATCCATCTCCAAATCCTTCTCTTCTGTTGTCGAAAACGTTGCTGTATTTAACTTGAGAGTCTCCGAGCTGCAGTAAACTGAGAAAATTTCCAAATGGGGCAGGCACCGAGTGGAAAAGAGCACGCTGTCTGCATTATTGTTGGCTGGGGTGGGGGTATAGTGAGGACAGCTAGTGCTCAGGATGAGGATTAAATCCTTGCCATTCAAACAGATAGTGGGATAGCACAAGATCATGAACCCCTAAATATTCTGAGGAATAATATTTAATCTTCTCATGACTGATTGTTTAAACAATTCTTCCAAGGGATGACGGTGTTTGTGGCAAGGCCAGCCTTTACTGCCATAGATTCACACAGCATGGAAACAGACCCCTTGGTCCAACCAGTCCACGCCAACCGTAATCCTAAACTAAGCTAATCCTACCTGCCCTTGGACACTTCGGCACTCTACATCAGCATCCCACACGATGACAGCATTGCCTCAACAGCTTCAGTACTCAATACCTCCAACTGCTAATTACCAGACACCATCCCACAACTCACCCGCTTCATCCTCGTCCACTTGACTCCACACTCAAAACATTCTGGGTAACAGTGGCAGACTTCCCTCTCTACAGGGGCATTAGTGACACCAATTACTGGTTGTTTCACTGTCACCGTGACTAATTCAATTCCAGAGTTAACAATCAAACTTAAATTCCATCAGCACCTTGGGTGGGATTTGAACCCATTTCACCAGGTCTTCAACCTGGCCATTACTAGTCTAGTGACATCACCGTTACACCACTGCTTCCCGATGATAGCGTTGCCTTCGTAGACATCAAGAACTGGGTCACCTCTCGTTGCTTTTGCTTTACTTTGGCAAATTTTACACTCCACCAAACCATCAACCTCCCTTCCTCACAAGGTTGCCTCGGTGGCAGAGTACAGGTCCATTGGTGCCAAGTATCCACTAACATCTTGCCCAAGTGGGCATTATCTACCTAAAAACTTGGACAGCGAGTGGTGGGCATTGGCCTCGCCAATTTCCGATTCTCAGTCAGCAGTGCCACCCCCACCCCCTCCATTTACCCCACCCCATGTAGTAAATGGAGAGCCCAGCTGATGATTCCAATGTATCTCGGGGTTCAAGCAACATTCAAAATCATCCCAATGTCTCTGTCTGACTCCAATAATTTACCAACTTAAAGAAATCACTCAAGTTCAACAAGAATGAAATAACGCTCTGTTCGGAATATGGCTCATGAATTTAAAAAAAAAGAAGTGGTCTTTTAGCTTGTCGGATGCTTGTCAGACTTTATAAGTTCAGGTCACAGATTTCTGGAACAGAGAAAGAAAATGATTTCCTCTTGCTCAATTGCTTAGACAGGCTTCAACACAGACTCTGTGCTTTTGCTGATAACGAGAAGAGGTTTCCAGTTACTGCAGAGATCTTTACGTTCTTCACATTTCAGGAATGGGACTTCTTGCCAAATAAAAAACATCAAGTAGAAAAAAAGAATCTGTGCAAATGACACTCCGTGTGTGAACACAGCAAGTGGATCTAAGCTTCCAGATTTCTGTCTCCTTTTGAAAAGGGAGTTAACACTTGAAATTGGGGAAGTCTTTTCCCCTCAATTTAACTTTTGGGATTTTGTTATTAAGATAATGCACACAAAGCACTGCATTTCACACATGAATAACCTCACACATGTTCAAAATCGGCAGGATGCCTGCTAACCAACATACCCAAATGCATTCTCAACTGCAAAGTATCTAAATTACATTTTGCAACAGGATGGGTTCCAACAAATCTTTCACGGTGTGTTCATTGAACACTACTTCCACACTTGTAAATATTAAAAAACATAGCATTTTTGAATGAGATTGAAGGCCAATGAGGGTAATGCAATTTAACTTCACAAGGGGAGGGAGATGTGACTCCAGGTGTCAGCCCCTGCCATGTTTTCCAACTAACACACTTCATGCTTGAATTATGCAGGGCAGGAGACAAACATCAATGGATTTATCCAGCAGACTTCAATTCACCAAAAACACAGATACAATAACCTTGCCCAACATATACTTAGTGCTGTGAAACTAGAAACGCTAAAATCAGATCCCCTTTCAGACTTGCTAACACAGGCCAAACACAACACCTGCTAACAGCCTCAATAAATGTTATTTAATCTGAGTATTTAAAAAAAAGCTTTCGAAATATGAGCGCCAAATAAATGCTTCACTGCTTGGGATTTCACAGCAAACATTTGTTTTTGGCAAAGTTTCACTTCAATATCTTGAAGTGATGTTAAAAGTTGTAATAATTTTCTCAAAGCATGGCATACCCGCCTCTGGAATATTTCAGATTTGAAGAAGTGCAGTAGTTTGTCTGTGATTTTACACACGTGTACAGTTTGAACCAGCTCTAGGGTGCAGGTCAACAACATAACAACACAAAGGTGTTTACACAGAGATTAAAGTCATCGAAGAGTCATCAGCAGACATTTCTTCCAGGAATAGTCTGGTGAATGTCATAAATCACGAAAGCAAAACTCGACTGGCTTTTACTGAAGGCTGTCCTCCAATCAGTGCTCATGTTTGTTGTTTGCCCCAACCATTATATTCTGCCCTTTTGTTTTACATTTGTGGAATTTAATACAATGAGAACCAGGAGCTGTCAAAGCCCAACAGTGATGACACCATTTGATAGCAGGACCTTTCAAGGGGAGGCGATGTCCTGGTAGTCTTATCACTGGACTATTAATCCAAAGGCCTACATAACATTTTGGACTTGGGTTCAAATCCCACCATGGTAGATGGTAGAGTTTGAATTCAATAAGATGAATTGTTAAAGAAGGAAAAGTCTAATAGTGACTATGAAACCATTGTCAGGCAGAACCCATTTGGTTCACTAATTCCTTTAGGGAAAGAAATTTGCCATCCTCGTCTGATCTGGTCTATATGTGAGTCCAAACCCATTGCAATGTGGTTTACTGTTAACTGCCTTCTGGGCAGTTAGGGGTAGGCAATAAATGCTGGTCTAACCAGTGATGTCCACTTCGTATGAATGAATACTAAAAGAAGCATAGGGCCAATTGTGCGGTATCTCTGGTCATTTACTTTGTGCTGAGAAACTATGAAACTTGTTCAGTTTTGCATGGTAATATTACACTATCATCGGTGGAGTGGAAAGCTATGTAAACATCAAAAAGACAACATAGCGTAACTTGTCTTTGCCAGTCCTGTGCGTCCATGCAAGAGTCCAGTCTCTGGTTCCCATCCTGTTGAGTTATGTTGGATTGCTTGCATAGGCTGTCAATCTCTTTTCAAAATGCCATTTCATTTTGCAGCGGCAATTGGACCAGGGAGCGCAGAGATAATTTTGTCTTCATTTTAATCACTATCGCAGACTCTGATCTGATATTTATATTTGCATTCTGATATTCTGCACTCACATTTGTGTGTGTCACAGTGTAGTAACACCCTCCAGCCATTAGTAGTGCTGCTATGTTTGCACTAAGGAAACGTGCTGTTACAGTGTGACAAATGGATAGTTCCCATCATAAAAGTGGACACAGTTGGTTCTTGTGGCACAATCGTATTGTCTGTACCTCCAGCCCAGATGTAATCCTGGTTCAAAGCCCATCTACCCAGACATATATCATAATTTCAGAAACAGAAATAGCTGGAAAAGCTCAGCAGGTCTGGCAGTCCTGAGGGAGGGTCACTAGACTTGAAACATTAACTCTGATTTCTTTCCACAAATGTTGCCAGGCCTGTTGAGCCTTTCCAGCATCTGCTGTTCTTTTATATGAATAAGTTGATTAAAAATATCTAAACTGGACCAACAGGATAACTCAAGCAAACATTTGCTGAGGGGGCCATGGTAGTGACAATGTTACCTAGAGCAGACATTCCTGATGGAGCTTACATTCAAACCAATAAAAAACCTAGCTAGTCTCAGAGATGCTGACCACACAACTGTCATTGATTGTTGTAAAGACCAATCTAATTCACTGATGCTTATCAGTGTTACTGTATTGTGAGGCAATTGTAATAAATTGGTACATGCAAACAGTCCCCAACTTGTAACCAGGCATAAACACTGTTATAACTCAAGCATCAATGTATGGGGCAAGGACATGTTACTCCCTTAGTAGTTAATAGAATCCTTTACAAACACAAAACCTGGTTTCAAGTTCCACCAGCTCAGTGTGTGCCATACACACAGGACAGATTGATTAAAAAGAAAATATCTCAGTGGATCCAGACACCTATAATGAAAGTGCTTGACAGATAACATTTACAGACGTAAGCAATGTGAAACTGGTCCTTTGTGGAAATGAAGAGTTGATAATAACAAATTGGCTGATTTTTCATCTCCCAGGAAGCAAAGGAAATCAGTTGGCAGTGAGGTGTAAAAATGGTCTGTCAATTTCTCAGCACCCACTTTGTACCATCATTCAAAACTTGTTATATGTTGTATCATATTTAAGAACATGGAAAATAAGAGGAGTAGGCCTTTCAGCCATTTGAACCTATTCCATAATTCAATATGATCGTGTCTGATCATCTAACTCAATCCCCTGTTCTTGGTTTCTCCCTATTCCTTTGATCCCTTTAGCCCTAAGAACTATATCTAACTCCTTCCTGAAAACATTCATTGTTTTGTCCTCAACTGCTTTTTGTGGCAGAGAATTGCACAGGCTCATCACTCTGAGTTAAGAAATTTCTCCTCATTTCAGTCCTAAATGGTCTATCTTGCCTCCTTAGACTATGACTTCCGATTCTGGATACCTGGTTATCGGGAACATAATTCCTGAGTTTACCCTGTCTAGTTCTATTAGAATTTTACAAGCCTCTATGAAATAACCCCTCATTTTTCTAAATTCCAATGGATACAGTCTTAACTGATCCAGTCTCTCTTCATATGTCAGCCTTGCATTCGCAGGAATGTGTCTGGTAAATCTTTGTTGCAATTCCTGTATAGCCAGAACATCCTTCATTAGATAGGGAGACCAAAACTGCACACAACAGGGGCAACACAGTGGCTCAGCAGTTAGCACTGCTGCCTCACAGCGCTAGGGACCTGGGTTCGATTCCACCCTTAGGCAACTGCCTGTGTGAAGGTTGCACATTCTCCCTGTGTCTGTGTGGGTTTTGCTGGGTACTCCAGTTTCTTCTCACAGTCCAAAGACCTACAAGGTAGGTGGATTGGCCATGCTAAACTGCTCATTGCGTTCAGGGATGTGTAGGTTAGGTGCGTTAGCCATGGGAGATGTAGAGTTAAGGGGGAATGGGTCTGGGTGGGAAGCTGATCTAAGGCCCAATGATGACATGATGGGCTGAATGGCCTATTCTATGGAATACTCCAGCTGTGAATAATTAAGCTGTACAACACACCATAACAGGTAGTCTGAACAGATTCAGTGTTTCTTTGTATGTCAGTCCTACTATCCCAGGATGAGCACTCCATTCCTATTTGGAACATTGTTTGCTGATTGCTAGCTTTGAAAAAGTCAGTTTAGCAGACCCTTGCTCTCATATTTCTTGCTGATGTATCAAGAAGATTAGTGAGACAAAAAAAGAATCCCTCCCTGCAATCTGCAGTACATTGCAAAGTGCAACACCAAAACGTTTCCACCACTATGCAAAACTAAAAGCAACTTGGCTTTTAAGACTCATTTATATTAGATAGTTATGCATAAAAATCTGATTTGTTTGATGTTCTTTCATTGTTCTATACAGAAATGCTAATAACTCACATCCAGCATAAGAGGTTGCATTGTATAAGCTGTTACTATTGAATAAATCCTCTCATGAACATTAGGCATTGGGCCAACCTATAATCTAAATTCTCTCTTGCTGCACATCTATTTGTTTCTAAACGGGCAGTCGTAATGGGGTCACATTGCTGTTGACTTTTCCCTATCACAGGATATCTGGTGTGCTGAGACAATTTGGGGTAAACAGCCAGTATGAGTGTAAGTGTCAAAAGTAGCAGTTGTAAGGCCGGCCATTGTGAATTAGCGATAGACACACCACCACTGACACGAATCAATGTAAACTCTCTTACCGGGTGTTACCGCTATGTTGCTAATAGATCGGTCTTCACCCTGCTGGTTGGTAGCTTCACACATGTATTCACCAGCGTGCGACGGCTTCACTTTCCTGATCAGAAGTTCTGATTCCTTCCTGTAAAGGGAGGCAAAGGTCAAATTCACTTCTGGGAAGATAACAGGAGGAAAGCAACGCTAATATGAGTTGAATGGCTGTTGTGGAGAAGTTACCAGGTCTTGCTGCAGTGGAGCGAGGTATTCCTGAAGCTCAGCTGTGAATATAAGAACTGAAACAAGAAGAGCAGAAGACTAACGCTTCAGATTGCCACATCTCCTCTGCCATCCAATGTGATCATGGCTGATCTTGAGCTTCAATCCCATTTCCCCATAACCTCTCGATGCCCTGAGAGACCCAAAATCTGTCATAACAACAGAAGAAATAGGAGCAGCAGTGGGCCATTTGGCCCGTCTAGCCTCTTCCAGTCAATAGGATCATGGCTGATCTCATGTGGCCTTGACTGCATTTTTCTGCCTCAACTCCCTTGTCAAACAAAAAAATTGTCCAGCTCCATTTTTTTGTCTGTTCAGTGTGGGTATTGCTGGCTGAACGTTTGTTGCCCATACCTGGTTGCTGTTGGGTATATTCAATGCCTCAGCCTCCACTGCGCAATGGAAAATAGAATGCCAACAATTACTGACCCTCACAGAGATGAAATTCTCCCTTATCTTGATGGGGTGAATAGCAAAGGTCTTTTCCCTAAGGTGGAGGAGGGCAAAATGTGAGGGTGTGGGGGAGGGGTGCATATTTTTAAGGCGAGAGGAGAAAGATTTAGAAAAGATGTGGGGGCAACATTTTTTACTCACAGAATGGTTCATGTGAGGGATAAACTGCCATGAGCTGGTGGATCCTGGTACAGTTATAACGTTTAAGAGACATTTGGATAAGTACATGAATAGGAAAGATTTGGAGGGATATGGGCCAAATGCAGGCAAATGGGACTAGTTTAGTTTGGGAACATGGTTTGCATGGACTAGTTGGACCAAAGGGTCTGTTTCCATGTTGTATGACTCTATGATTCTGTCTTAAATAGGAAACCCTTCCAGATTGCCTCCTCATTCTAGCTTCCTCCACTGGGGGAGACATCCTTTCAGCACTTACACTGTCAAGCCCCCTCAGAATCTTGTATATTTCAAGAAAGAACACTGCCCATTCTGCTGAACTTTGATCGCTCTGGGCTCAACTGTTCCTCATAATAATTCCTCTTCAACCCAAGAATCCGCCAAATGAGCCTTCTCTGAATTACTTAACCTTTTGATTGACAAGAGAGTTGAGGATTATGGAGACAGGCAGAAAAGTGGCGTTAAGTATATATCCCTCCTTAAATAAGGAGACCAAAGCAGTGTACAGTCCTCTCAACGTGGTCTCAAACAAATCCTCCTGCAGTGGAGAGGTGAATGGGTGTTACTAGGCTTCTCTGCAGGAGTTAGGAGCATGCTCTACACTGCTGTGTCAGCAATCGTAAAAATGGCAAGTGCTGCAGAGCCAAAATATTCACCGCCTAATGTACTATGGGCCTCTTTGATAACAGTAAATTACTTAAATAATTTCACAGCTAAAAATTAAGCTTGCCATTCAGTTTAATTCTCAGCCTTTAAGCACAACAGGATTAATTTTATGTTGCGATGTTGCAGTTTTTACTGATACTCGAGTCTTGCAGCCCAGAAAAGGTATCTCACTAAGGCCTCCAACACCAGCAAAGACTCACACCAATCATGAGGAGGTGGCTTGCTTAAGATATGCTCCGAGCTTGGGCTTGAACACCTTGTTGGGAGTATACAAAACAATTAATCCCATGCCTAACTGAGGGACATGTACTTGATGCTAACACTTTGTGACAAACATAGGAAAATTCTCCAGCTCTGACATCTTTCACTGCTGTACTGTCTCTCTCTAAAATTGGCTCATTGTTAATCTCTTTTTAAAAGAGTAGCAGTCTAATTTTTATAAAGTGGTTTAATGGCAAGGGCTTCAAGCCCAAATCTGTTTAGCTTTAAGCATTCTAGCATGTTTCAGCTTTTCTTGCTTTCCAATTTACCTTCTCCCTCTCGGGTGGGTGAGATGCAAATAGTCATTTTTGTCCCCTCCTCCACCAACTCAGCGGAGAGTAGGAATGCGTGAACATGCACATATTCTGTGCACCTGTATACGTGAAAAATTTAAATATAAATACTAGCTAATTGCAGAAGCAAAGCCACATCCCACGGCTCAGTAGCACAGCAGACTGTGCGCCAACTCAAGGATGAAGAAAGACAGTCCTTATCCCTACTGTGAGATGTACTAAGGGTTACATTTAACATGAAATATTAATAATATTCTTTTTGTGAATCATTTATAAATTTACGTTCACTTGGTACTTTCAGTTGACACAATGGGAAAATACATTCTTGAAACTTTTGGGGAATGGTAAGGGAGGGGATAGAATCTCACTGATATTAAATCTATGCTGCTTAACGTTTGACACAAATTTAGGAGACAAATTCACTTCCAAAGCTTCTTGCAAGCACTTTGCACAAGCTGTTTATCAGCAGGTGTTGGGAGCCTTCGAGTTTTCAGTTCCAATTTGATCTGGAGAGAACAGATCCAGTCAGTTGCCTGTCTGAATATGAGCAGATTTGATGTCAAAACACCGCATCAGTGGGCCACTGCATACAATATTGCTCATGACGGCACTCCACACACGATATTAGTGTGAGCCCAAGTGTGAAACCAAATCAATTTAGTTGCCCATTAGAAGGTCTGTAGCAGAGATGTATGTGTTTGTGTTCAAAGAGAGGGGGGAAAGCAATGCAGCAACACATTGTTATCACATTGTAACAGAACTGAGTGGGAATTATGTGGGAGTGTGTCTGATCTAAGACTAACTTTCCTCAGGTGTTGCAGAGATTCCTGTCATTCCTTAATCAGAAAAAAACTTCAAGTGAGAAAGATAGAAGGGATAAGTACTTTTGTTTAACAGCACCTTGCATATAGGACTGGCCTCCATAGAGTTTCTGAAAATGAGTAAGGGCCACAAAATTGCTGTTTACTTGGAGTCCAGTCAAAAGTAGTCCCCATTTTAAGTTCTGGGTGTCAATTCACATTTAAATGACCGAAGTACTCATTTAAAGTGATTCAAAGGAAGAGAACGTCACCTCTGAATCAACAAATTATGGGTTTGAGAACCACTCCAGAGGTTAGTCTCACCATTCCAGCACAGTACTGAGGGATAACCACATGGCTGTAGCTGGCATCTTTCAGATAAGACATCAAGCTAAGGTCCAGTCTGCCCTCGCATAACAGTCGCTTTGGCTTTAATCAAAAAACAGAAGTTCTCACAGATGTCCTGGCCTATATTTATCCCTCAGCCTACACATTACGACAGACTATCTGAACATAATCACTTGTCGTGTGAAGGATCATACTATGTACAATTTGGCTGCCAGATTACAACAGTGATGACCCTTCCTAAGTATTTTACATTGGTTGTAAAGTACTTTGGGAAATCCTGTGGTCATGAAAAGCATCATATTAATAAAGGTCTCATATTTTTCACATTATCCTTTGGAATCAACTATAAGAATTATTAAATTGTTCTTACTTTGTTCACTGCATGATTAAATTTTGTTTCAATTTGTAAGCTCTTGCCACAGGCAAAAGGCTTGATTCATGTCTGCTAAATTGGCTAATCCCAACCAAACAAGTGACAGGGGTGCTACAATTCACCTCGGTGTCTATGGACTGAGAAAGGGAAACACAAGCCTATGTTATCATTCCTCATTACTACCTAGTGATATCATGTACATGATGACGAAAAATAAAATAGGTCTTCTTGTGCAATACCATCTTAGTCAAATATCATAGTGACAATTACTATTTCATCACATATGGAAGAAAGCTATTTGAGCAATTATGGGAGGCACGTTAAAACAGAGAATTTCAAGAAAGAAAATTGGAACAGTATGCGACATCCATTGAACTCAGATTTCTTAATTTACTCTCACCATCAAATCACAGAATGGCAACAGCATAGGAGACAGCCATTCAGCCCTACACCTCTGTGCTGGGTCTCAGTAAGTTACACAGCATATCCCACTCCCCTATCTTTTTGGGATAACCCCAAATTCTTTTTTCCTCTTCAGATAATCATTTGATTCCCTTTCAAAAAGTATGATTGAATCGACCCAACCATGCTCTCGAACAGTGCATTCCAGATCCTCAATATTCACAACATTTTTACGTTGCCTTCTGCCAAATCATCTTAAATCCTCTGATCTTAACCCTTCTGCCAATGTCAACAGATTCTCCTCAGCTACTCCTGCCCTGCACTTCACTAATTTAGTTGTTCTTAATCAACCCATTCAGACATGTTGTGAGATATCTCTGGAGTAGGCAGGGCTTGAGCCTAGACTTTTTGATCCAGAGCTACAGAATACAAGAGCCTTCTTTAAATTCCACCGTATACCATGGTGGGATTGAACCCATATCCCCAGGGCATTAGACTGAGCCTCTGGATTGTTAGCCTAGTACTGATACCACTATGCAACCATTGCCCTCAAAGCCACAATGACCAACAAGGCCGTATTTTTAACCAACATGTTCAGACATGTTATGTCTAGGGGGAGTAGCACTTGAACCTGGATCTCCTGGACCAAAAGATGGAGATACTACCACTCCACCAGAAGAGCCCTAGCTTCACCAACATATCCTTGTACGTGAAGTTTTTCAACCCTGGTACCAAACTGCTCAGATTAATTTAGCTGTAGAACTTGTTAAGATGAGAAATGTCTCACAGCTATCCCTCCCACACTGCTCCTGCAAAGATGATATCAGCATTTGCTGTTTGAGCAACACATTCCAAAATCAATAACAAGCCAATTCTTAAAAAAAAATGCATGTTAATATTAATGAGTTTTTATAAGGCAGTGATTTTTCCTGTAATTCAATGTAAGAGAACAGAATAGTGATAGGTACTGCCAGTCCTTCACTGCAAATCAATAGCTCTTTAACTCCATCATGCACCATCTTCAAATAGAAATGATAATGGAACTGTAACACTGTATTATTACATAAAGTTCTCTTTTATGAGCACATATAAGCCCTTCATGAGTATAAGCCAGAAACTTAGTTTTGGAGGTCAGGATTACCATCAGTGAAACTTTGTTATAAAGTGTGGAGCTGGAGGAACATAGCAGGCCAGGCAGCATCAGAGGAGCAGGAAAGTTGATGTTTTGGGTCAGGACCCTTCTTCAGAAAAGGCCCTTTTTTCTGAAGAAGGGTCCCAACTCGAAACGTCAACTTTCCTCCTCCTTTGATGCTGCCTGGCCTGCTGTGCTCCTCCAGGTCCACACTTTTTTGTCTCTGACTCCAGCATCTGCAGTTCTTGCTATCTCAGTGAGACTTTATTCCCTTTCTTTAATAACTTCTCAACTATCTTCTATTTGGTTTCTTCATTTGATAATTTTGTTCTTGATCTACCGGTCTCTGTCTGCAAACTGACATTTCTGCTGTTGAAGCTCTCCCTCATCCATCTAATACTGTCCAGGCTTCACTATTTCACTGCAGTCCCAGTTTGACTCCATCCAAAATTCAACTGTCCATATCCGAACCCACTGCCCTCTACTTACTGATCTTGGCTTTCAGTCTACCAGGACCTCAATTTTGATATTTTCATGTTTAACCTTTTTCTGGTCTCATCCCTTCCAAATCCTGTTGTAGCCACATAAAGGTTCCATTCTCCCACTGTTGCTCTCTGTGTCTGTCCACTCTAACTCAACATGAGCATCTGTGCCTTCAGCCATCCTGACCCTAAGCTGTGGCATTTCCTCCCTGATAGTCGCTGCCTTTCTATCCCCATTTAAGGCATTTTTCAAAGTCTCCCCCTCTCTCTGACTAAGGTTTTAATCTCCCCAAGCATTGTGAGACATGAGAGAATGGAGGGTTTTGTCAATAAGGGATTAAATGCCAGAATACAGAGAATTAATTGAGGGTATGGCCTACTTCAATGACATTGTCTATGTTCTACCTCACCTCGAAGTAGGTCTCTACACGGCCCAGCCACAATTCTGCCACCTGCCACTATCACCCCAGCTCTTCCCAGCCAGAAAAGACCAAGTGGTAAAGGTGGAGGCCCCAAAAGGAAAGCTAATGAGGCAGATCGAGATGGGATTTGGAGATCAGGAGGGAAACCTAATGAGATCTGACAGAATCAGATTGGCCATCTGTTTTACAGCCCACCCAATTTTGAAGTCAAATCCAATGGCTCTGAGGAAGGGTCACCGGACCCTAAACGTTAACTATGATTTTTTTCTTCACAAATGTTGCCAGACCTGCTGAGCTTTTCCGGCAACTTCTGTTTTTGTTTCCAATGGGTGTCATATTGGTGCCAAAGCCTCAGTTTCTTTAGACATGTTAGATTACTATTGTTTCCTGTAATGAAGATGAAGATGACACTGGGCAATTCATCTGTTGGCTAAACAGCTTAATAATCAGCATGTTTTGTTTGAAAGATTTTCTTTACCCTGAAGTCTGGTTTAGCAGGTTTTAAAAAGCAAAAAGCAAGCAATTTACAGGGTGAAATAGAAGACAATACTCCAGGGAATGTTCAGAAAAGTTGTATTTATCAATCTTACCTCAAAATTGCATGAGGCAAATCTGGGAGACTTGTAAACGTCAACCTTAAATCACCACCCCTCTCAGCTGAAGTCAGAGACTGAGAGAAAGAGGGATGGTCTTTACCTTGTCTAATGGCGTTGTGGGTCTACTTACAGCACATGGACTGTAGTGGTTCCAGAAGGCAGCCCACCACCGCCTTCTTAAGGGCAAATAGGGATGGGCAATAAATGCTGACCCTGCCTGTGATGCCCATGTCCCATAAGAACATAGATAAAAGATGAGAAAATATCCGGGCTCCTCAACTCTATCGAACAGGGTGCAAATTGGAGTGAAACAGATTACATTATGTTTCAAAACTGTCACTTAATTAAGCAGCATGTTACAGATATTCTTAAAAAAGCACCAACCAAAGTAACAATAGATGTATTCAGCTCTAACTGTGGGAATGAAACATATAAAGGAACATAAGGCCATAAGCTCCTAGTAACTGGAAGTGAGCAAAGAGACATTTAGAAGCATCAAACAGACTGACCCTCTTTTAAATAGCTATTATCCTCCAGGTTATGGAAGCAGAATTGAGTCACACAATTTTTTTTCAGTGAGACAATGCCAGACAAGTGAGACATTTTATTTGTCCTCCAGACATGGACAACACCAGCAGGGGTCACATTTATTACTCATCCCCAGCTAGCAAGAATGGGACATAGAGCTGGACTGGATTCACACATTACACAGGATTTGATCAGAAAAAAAATGGACAGTTTGATTTTCATTTTAAGCCTTTAATGTGCTGGATCACATGTTACCAGAGCTATTTAGTTCTGCACCACAACTTGCCAACTTGGAATATGAACTTATGACTTTCAGGTGACTAATCCAGGACTCTAAGCACTAAACCCAGGAGAGGGAAAGTACAGCAAAGTGTATTGATAATCAAATAAAGGAAGAACCAGTCAAATAATAAATAGGATGAAGATACTGTCACTTTGATCAAAGGATGCATCTTAAGAAATCTCCTGCCAGTCAACAGTAATCCCAGAAAGATACCACATTCAGAACTGGACTTACCTTTTCTTCCTCTTTATCCTGATTTCTTTGGATTTTTTATTACTGATCAGTTCTTTGCCATCTTTATACCATTTGAAGGTGGGTTGTGGATAACCTGAAATGGCTTCACATCTCAACACAAGCTTCTTCCCCTCATTCACCACCACATCACTCTTCAATGGTTTTATCTTTGGAGCTGAAGCTGAGAGATAAAAGAAGAAGGAGCTACTGGTTAATCTGCTGTCTCCTAAGGGTCAAGTAAGATGATTATCATCATACGAACTGGGCTAAGTGTTCAATCCCTCAAGCCCGTTAATTATACTAAACCGGCTGGAGTAACACATAAACTCTTGTCTGACAGCTTGATGATATTATCCATAGGATTGGGTTTTCACCTGTACATGCAAACATTGCAAATTGCCTGCCTCTTACAGAAACTGCAGGAATTTCATCTCCATGTCAACTTTGGCCTTTGGAGTTGCAGCTGGTGCTGTGCATTGGCTTAAAGTGGTTGTCGTGAACTAGTTGCCTGTGTTAGATCAGATCTGATCTTCTGTATTGACTTCATTGAACAGAGGTGTAGAGCAGGAAGCCAGCTTCCCCTTATCCACTACTGCCCAAATGAAGTCAAAATCGACAAGAGATACCATGCATTGAAACATTATCAAAGAGATAAGGCTAGAAGCTGTTGTTTTAAGGTACTTAAAAACCCAAGGTAGTTTCCAACAACCCCGCTGTGAATGTTACAAGCTGAAGCCTACTTCTTGGTTTACCTTTAAGACTACATTGAACAAGCCAACATTGCCCATTGCATTGACCCCCATTAACAATTGGACCTTCAAAGAAGAAATCATTAATTTAGTAACACTGAGCAAAGGAAGCGAGGTTTTGGAAAATAAAAATGGATGATAATGGAAGAATTTTATAGTGACATGGCAACTCCAATACCATGATAGAAGTTTTCATTTGTAGCGGAGGTCAAACTAGGGGCCATAAATATAAGATAGTGACTAATAAATCCAGTAATGCATTCAGGGCATGCTTCTTTGCTAAGAGAGTAGCAAGAACATGTAACTTGCAACCACAAGGTGTATTTGTGGTGAAAAGCATAGATGTAATTAAGGGGAAGCTCAACAGGGAGAAAGGAATAGGAGGATATATTAATAAGGAGACATGAAGAGAGCTGGGAGGAGATCTATCAGAAGCATTATCCCTGCCGAACAGTTGGGCTGAGTGGCCGGTTTCTGTGCTGTACATTCTTCGCAATTCTACTTCAGACTGCAGCTCTTTTTGATTTAAATGTATGTTTATCAGTAGAATTCAGACAGACAGAGAGAACATACTTTGCATGCTGTATGCAAAGTGATCCATAAGCATTTATTGTTTGGGAGAAAAGTGACTGAAACATTTAAGCTCTTACGAAGTCAATATTTAGAGCCATTCAATAGCCAAAGCACAACTTTCATTAATTGCTTTAATTACAAAGACACCTGGAAGCCAATTATATGCATCGTCCTCATTATAGTTGTCACTGGTCCATCTGCCTTGAGCTCCCGCAACATCTGCACAATAATAACCTCCACACTCCTAATTAACGAATAGTTCAAATATGCAGCACTGAAGTGTTATGCTCATTTAAATTCAATTATCTTGAAAATGTTCAAATAAAAGCTTTTCTTAGAATAAAAACAAATATCTTGGAAAGCATTCAAAATGGCTGAGACCCAACAGCACCATTTCAGTAATGAGGGTGAATTAGCAATGAGGACCCTGAAATTACACAGTGGGATATCAATGCACAAGCTCCCAACCTGTTTGACAGCAGTTTCTGTCTCTCTTTTCTTACTTCTCAAAGGTGTCAATACTGTGTTTGATGTTGTCATCCTTGTGTTCAAGGTTCTCCACAGCCTAGTCCCACCCCATCTCCGAATGTTTCTCTAGCTCTGCAATGCTCCCAGAGCTCCATGTTGCTCCTATTCTTCCCCCTTGCACAATGCAATCCCACCCCTTTAATGGCAATTCCTTCAGCTGCCTAAAACCCAAGTTCTGAAATTCCCTAACCTCTCCTTCCCTTCCCCTCCCTTACCTTTTTCAGACCCTCTTTTTGGACCAAGCTTTTGGTCACTTATTCAAATATTACCTTATTTGGTTTGGTGTCAAATTTTATACAATAATGTCCAAGTGAAGAATCTTAAGGTGATTAGTGCCTCTTAGAAAACTATACAAAAGCAAGTTGCTGTTGTTAAAGTTTTCCAGGTTAAAATCAGATAGGCAAGAATTCTGGGAGGTGATGGCCTAATGGTATTGTCACTGGACTATTAATCCAGAGACCCAGGTAATGTCCTGGGGACCCAGGCTGGAATCCTGCCATGGCAGATGGTGGAATTTGAATTCAATAAAATCCTGGAATTAAGAGTTTAATGATGACCATGAATCCATTATCAATTGTTGGAAAAACCCATCTGGTTCACTGATGTCCTTTAGGGAGGGAAACTGCCATCCTTACCTGGTCTGGCCTATATGTGACTCCAGACCCACAGCAATGTGGTTGACTCTTAACAGCCCTCTGGGCAATTAGGGATGGGCAATAAATGCTGGCCTAGCCAGCGATGCCCTCATCCCATGAGTGAATTGAAAAACAAAGTAAAAGTTGTTTTTCTTTTCCTTATCACCGATATAAGAATGCCCTTTGCTTGTTATTCTGCGAGTTATTTTCTCTATATATTTTAAGTGGTTCTTTGGACTGAAGCTCTGGGGGTGGCATGTTTCGCTCCTTCCCCAGGCATCATTGTATAAATATGAACTCCTTTCTCATGTGGGAAAGCACCCCATGGTTTAAAAGATGTGTGACCTTGAGGGATACTGCCTCTATTTTGCTTTTGTTCCTGTCTGGGAGTTGTTTCACCTTCACACTATGCTGTACTATGGCAGGGACTTGAATCCAAAATCTTACTATTCAGTGGAGTAGTGAGGGAGCATTGTAGTCTTAAAGATACTGTCGTTCAGATATGGGATCACTTTTGGAATGACCCCATGTGATTTTTAAAACATTTCAATTAGTAAAACACCACTTTCTCACTGCCCTGCAGCAAAAATAAAAATCAGCGACATAAATTGCAAAGTAATATTGTTTCAGTCATTTCCAAAAGGTGATAGCTATAGCTCATTGATGACTCTCTTATCGATGATTCTGAAGCTTCTGGGTTCCACTCCCTCCCTCCCTCTCTGCCCCCACCCCATCCCCCAGCTTTGAGATTTGATTTTCATCTAATGCAGTGGTGCAGCCCCATCAGGCAAAATACATTTCAGACAAGACGTTAAAGCAAAGCCCCACCCTTTGTGAGGCTGCAGAGGATCCCACAGTCCTATTTAACTAAAAATAATGTAGCTTTCCCGGGAAAATATTTAACCTTTAGCTAGCATCATTAATGCAGATTTGCTGGCCATTATCACATTGGGAATTAGCTGTAAGGAAAAAAAAAAGTTACAAGGAAGACAGTGAGTCTTAAGTTAAATTTGGCGAGAATAATTTGAGCAGAAACTTGCTGCTTTGGATCTTGCTGTGTAAAAAGGAGATGGCACACCTGCCGGGAGCAAAGACGGGGAATTGTTTGGTACTGTATGTGGAACTTTACAGGGAAAAGATTGGGAATCCTCGCCCCAAGGACTGTAGCGGTTTAAGGCAACACCAAAACACCACCTTCTCCAGGGCAATTTGCGATGAGCCCAACCAGTGATGCTCACATTCCTATGAGTGAATAAAAAGGTATAGACACTATCACTGGTATGTCTTTCCATGAAAGGACAGCAGGGCCAGAAGTCTCCCATTTCATTTTCTTTTTGAAAAAGTTAAATGTAGGAGATGGAATTCAGCCTTGAGGGCTTGTCATGTGAGGAGTGGTTGAGGACTCTAGGCCTGTACTTGATGGACTTTAGAAGGATGAGGGGGGATCTGATTAAAACTTACAGAATATTGAGAGGCCTGGATGAAATAGACTT
Organism: Rhincodon typus; assembly: GCF_021869965.1. Classification (NCBI taxonomy): domain Eukaryota; kingdom Metazoa; phylum Chordata; class Chondrichthyes; order Orectolobiformes; family Rhincodontidae; genus Rhincodon; species Rhincodon typus. The sequence goes on from NC_063332.1 coordinate 165,590,918, forward strand.
GGAGAAGATATTTCCACTTGTAGGAGAGACCAAGGCCTCGGGGCACAGCCTTAGCGTGAAAGTTTGACTCTTTAGAACTGAGAGGAGGACGAATTTCTTCAGCCAGAAGGTGGTGAATCTGTTGAACTGATTGTCAAGAAGGCTGTTTTGGCCAAGTCATTGAGTGTATTTAAGACAGAGATAGATAGATTCTTGATTAGTAAGGGGGTCAAATGCTATGTGGAGAAGGCAGGAGAATGGTGTTAAGATTGAATGGTGGAGCAGATTGGATGGGCTGAATGGCCTAATTTTGTTCCTATTAGCTTATGGTCTTAGGATCTTGAGAGAGGGTGGAGGGGAGGGGAGCACAAGTCAGGGGAACCAGCAGCTGCTTGTGTGTATTATCCATGCAAGGTCCATTCTGCTAAAGTCAAATCAGTGTGAGTTACATTCATGCACTGCTTAGAATTTTGGTGATAGTAGGAACTGCAGATGCTCGAAAATCTGAGATAACAAGGTGCAGAGCTGGATGAACACAGCAGGCCGAGCAGCATCATAGGAGCAGGAAAGCTGATGTTTCGGGCCTAGACCCTTCTTCAGAAAATCAGAAAATTAGAATTTTGGTGCTTTACGAAAGGTGAAATATACTTAAAGGGATGCAGTGAAGATTTAGAAGAGTGATTCCAGAGATGTCCTATAAAGCGACATTAAGGAGGATCAGCCTATTTTCATTGGAATTCAAAAGAATGAGAGCTGATCTCATAGAAACAAATAGAATTCTTCAAGGATATATGCCAAGTGTCAGTTTCCTTTGGGCAGAATATTTAGATTAAGAATCAGTTAGAATTAGAGACACCCAGGTAGAATGTCATTCAAAAAATGTAAACGTATGGTTAAATTAACTCTACAGAACGCTAGGATCCACTGAAATGTTGCCCCTTCCAATCTCACTCAACTCACCCCAGTCAATAATCAGCACCATGGTCTCCGAATAATTTAGCATCTAATACTAGGATATGGAGAAATCTCTTCATTTGGTGGGTTATAACATTTTTGAATTCCTTAACCCAGACAGTTCAGTCACTGAAGATAGTCAAGACTGATACAACTACTCACTGTCTGCAATGCGGGTAGAGACAAAAACCTTTGTAGCACTTAACAAGTATTTAGATGTGCACTTGCAATGACAATGCATCCAAAGCTTTGGGTCAAGTGCTGGAAATAGTGCAGAATAGTTAGGTGGTTGTTTTGCAGACTTGATGGGCCGAAGGGCCCTTTTCTATGCAGTAGCCCTCCACGACCCTATGACTAACATATTTTTTAGTACCAGAGGCATCAATTAATAAGGGAATAAAACAGGAAGATGCAATTGAAGAAGAAGATCTCCCATGATCTACTGAATGGCAGACGAGCCATGGTGCTGTATGGAATACTCTTATCCCTATTCCTCTTGATCTTAAACCGAGTCCTCGACAAGCTGCCTTTGTGGAGCTGAGGGAGAGACTCTCAATAAGCTATTAAGTTCAGGAAGGCAGATTGTGTGGCCATGAATCTCCACATGAATTGGATGTACAAAGCTAAGAGAGAGTGGAAACCATGTTGAAGTTGTGAGTTGTATTTGCATGCAAACCTTAATACACATAATAGTCCAGGGAAATTAGAAAAAAAAATTGTCTGAGCGAAAGGTCATTTTTGAAATTGCAATAGCTTGCTGAGTAGAAAATCATTAGCATTCACTTCCTATATGTCAGAATTTCAGATGAGAATTAAATTATAATTAAAGTGATTGCGCCACGGATAATTGAGCAAGTTTCCACTCTACCCTTAGTATAAACAAGCAGTTTGCTCTCAGTGTAAACAAGAGGGAGGCCCCCATGGACAGACAAATAAATGAAAGAAAAGATGGAAGGACATGATTCCAGCATCTCAAGGCTGGTCCACTGTATGAGAGTTCAGCTGTACCTCAAAGAGAGATCTAATTGCTTCAATAAATTTGCTGTAGTCAATCTCAATTGAAAAAGTGCTCAAAAAGCTGTGTCACAGTTCTTCAAATGTTATTACTCTTTAATATACCCACAGTTATGGGTTTGAGTTCCAGAAAACTGACCAAGGATAAAGCAAGGTCAAGGAATGTCTTAAGGCTTGCTTTTTAAGAACACTGTTTATTGTATCGCAATTCTTAATATCATGATATGTGGCAGTCAGTTATACCAGACTCTAACCTTACCATTACTTTACTGATATACTATTCCATTTGCTATTCTGACTAATATTAAATCATTCTACTCCACGTGCTTCTCAGGACAAGTTTCTCTTTTCCACTTGAACTCAAGACTTGACTGACTAACAAAGTCAAGAACTAATTCCTCCCACACTGTGCTTTTTACGCCCAATGGGAGGGTGCTCCATGATTTCGTTCACAATGTTGCTCCGGGGCCCTTAAGTTCCTACAATACAGTCATGGTTCAGTTGCTAACACTCTTACCTCTCAGTTAGATCACAACATTGGGACTTGATGAGCACATAATCCAGTTTGACAATGTTGGGACAGACAGAGTGAGAGAGACAGAGAGACAGAGAGAGAGACAGAGAGAGAGGGAGAGCAAGCGCGAGAGAAACAAACCAACACAGAGACAGAGAATGCTGTATAGTTAGAGGTGTCATCTTTAAGATGCAGCATTAACTTAAAGCCCACCTAACTGCTTAAAAATCCCACCAGACTATGTGGACAGGACTATGAACATTTTACTATTGCCCTGGCCAACCATTATCCCTCAACCAATTCCAGTAAAAAGCAGATCCACTGATCATTGAGCTCATTCCTTTCATCTGGGATTTTGCTGTGTGTAAATTGACTGCCTTATTTATGATGCAACACTAAAAATTAATTAATTGACTGGAAAATACCCTGTGATTTTTTTAATTTGCTAAATGAGTACAAGTCATTAAATTGTAAAGATAATGGAGATACACATAGAACATCCTAGAGATCTGTGCTGACGGCTAGGTGAAAATTTGGGAAATTGGCAAACTTCCTAGATCAGATGTTATACTCATCAGTGTTGGTTTACCCCATTTTGTAATTCACTGTGTGCAGTCTAACACCTAATTTACTTTATCAACAGGAATGTTACATACAAAATAACAACGTAATCACTGGCTTTCACTGTGCTTGGATTTTGTGTCCCTAGGCAGAGTCTTAGGGTAATCTTCCTTACTAGGCACTAACAGTTTTGAAGGATTCTTCTCCCTAGTACAGACATCTCCCCTTTCGATAGTTGCCAGAAGAACTCTTCAAATCATCCAAAAAATTCCTTTTAAGAAAAACACATAACACAGATACAGCCATTCACACACTGATCACTTAGAAGAATCTTCAAGGTTAACTGGTCTCACAAGACACTTCAATTTGGTTAGAACAAGAGTACATAAAGCAGTGAGATAACAAGGTGTAGAGCTGGATAAACACAGCAGGCCAAGCAGCATCAGAGGAGCAGGAAGGCCGACGTT
>NC_063332.1:165604406-165626457 GCF_021869965.1 Rhincodon typus
GCTGCTGGGCCTGCTGCGTTCATCCAGCTCTGCACCTTGTGATCTCAGATTCTCCAGCATCTGCTGTTCCTACTATCTCTCATTCAACTAAATTCGGTTTTTGTTTTCATAGTCAGAACACCACAGGCAATAGCCTCGTGGCATTACCGCTACACTATTAATTCAGAAACTCAGCTAATGTTCTGCAGACCTGAGTTCGAATCCCACATGGTGGTGTTTGAATCCACAAAATATATCTAGAATTAAAGGTTTACTGATAACCATAAAATCCATCTGCCTTGCCTATGTCATTCAGGGAAGGAAATCTGTCATCCGTACCTGCTCTGGCCTACATGTGACTTTAGATGTACTCTTAAAAATGGCCCAGAGTCGGGATGAAGGTTAGCATAATGGCTGGGGAGTTTGACAGGAGCTACCCACCTCCACTCCTAAGCCTACAGTAGATTTGATATTCTGTGCACTCTGGAACAGCGATGGAATTTCCCAAACTCAGATAACAACTTGCATTGATTTAGTGCCTTTAACACTGTTGAAAAGTCCCAGACAGAGGCAATTCCTGCAAAGAAAAATCCAAATCACGGAGGTTGTGCGGAGGAGGAATGTCAGCCCATACAGATTTTGTTGACTTGGTAAAGAAACGTGCCGTTGCAAAATGATTGTGTCCTTTTGCACCTTGCAGCATCATGCTGATCAATATGTTGACATTCCAATTGTCACTTTAAAGAGTGATTATTGGAAGTTACCTGGCTCTACTACAGCAGAGATTGACAATGATGGTGTCGTTTTCACATCAGATTGCAGGTTATGAAATGAATGAGCAGCAAAAAAATCAACACAACCTCTGCTTACTTTTAAAGCAGTTTGATGGAATGGTGGTTAATCTTAACGAATCAACACCATGTAAAGGGAGGTCAACAACATATACTGACCTCCCCAAGAGCAAGTATTTGCATGCCAGTTGCACCTGCATTTATATAGGACCATTCCAAATACTAAACCACCCACAGCACTTCACAAAGAGTTATTAGACGTGTAGGTAAGCAGAATCTTTGCGGAAGAGACAGATTTTAGGGGACCACCTTAAGGGAATAGAGTGATGGAGAGGTTAGAAGAGGAGACTCCAGAGATTAGGGTTTATATAGCTCTAGGCATATCCTCCAAAGATGGAGCAATGAAGTCAGGCATATGAAAGGTCCACACTGGAAGGATACAGAGATGATAGGGGGTGGTAAGGCTATTGGAGAATGAAAATAGGAAAAGAAAATTTGAAAACAAGGGTGAGACTATTAACATTGAGGCATTATCAAACCAGCAGTCAATTACAGTCATAAGTTCAGTTTAATATTTCTGTGACCAGGAGGTTAATTTATTACAGACAGCAGAAGTTTAGTGCTCACAACCTGTATAATAAGGCAATGGCTGACATAAGGTTCTAATCCTGTAAAAATGCTGGCGAATACTTGGGAGTGCACAGAAGAGCACATTAATGAGTATTATCTGGTTAATAAATAAGTAGTTATTGAGGATATTTTACATTTCTGCATGAGTGTTGGGCATGGCGAGCCACAAGTGGTAGTGAAACAATTGAGGATGAAGTCTTAGCAGGTTCAAAGTTTCAATTAATCCAGCCACAATACAGCGGTAGTCAACAAAGCCAATTAGATTTGGCCCATTCTAATCAAAATGATAGATTACAAGGCAGAGGAGAAAGTCATGGTCAAACTATGTGGTCAGATTGAGCCTCGGTCCTGCACTCAGATCTGATTATCAGCACCCAAGAGCTGGAAGCAATGCAGAAAAGAGCCACCTGACAGATCCTCAGTGGGAAGAGACCAGGGCAAATGGGTGAGTTGTGGGGTTTTTCAGGCTGAGCAGCAAGCTAAGAGGTGAGGGCAACAATTTAGAAATGGGAATGGAAAAATAAATCCAGAGTATTGCATTAAAGCAAGCTACATGGGTAGGAAAAGTGAACACAGGCTCAAATGGGCAAAGAGCAAATTGAGGACTGGTATCAGGACTGAATTCTTCACATAGAGTAAATCAACACATGCAAGAATTTCACAGAATGAATAGTAGAGAAAAAAAGTCCCCGAATTCTTTAAGGAACTATTGGATCCTACAAAGAATTGGGTTCTACTATAAAGAATAGTCATGGCACACAATGACAATCTTGTGAACTTATGAATTACAAATGCAAAAAAGGTAAAATACTGCAATGAAATAGTGTGCACCACAAACCCCCAAAGCATCTAATGATTTGCACAGATGAAGTTCGATATTAATATTTCAACACGTCTATGAGCAGCTCTGCAGACTCTATATACTTGGGGACAAGCAAGGTTCTGCTGCTACCAGTCGAGATCCATTTTAAACAAACTCCTCAACTATTATGCTGTGGCAGAAAAATGTGATAGCGCTTTGTGTTAATGGGATATACACAACCACTTAATCCAGATGGAACCGGTAAATTATTCATTCATTATCATTGTGATTGTCAACGCCACTGTTACAACAAATCCCAAACAGTGTTCAAGGATCATTTTAAATCTACTTCAGGGATTTTTAATACAGATCCAGAGGAGATTTTCCAACTTCCAACTAATGCTGCTTTCATCCAAACCTATGATATGACAATGAAATGAAAAGTGTTGCAATGTTATCTTTTCTTAACCACAATAACCTCTCTCATCTGGAAACACCAGCTGTTTGGAAATTCTTTGACTCATAATAATGTCCTTGATGTCATCTTAGAATGGTACTTCGGCAGTGGAAACACAGAATGTATCATATTTGGATATGTTTTATAATGTTTTATCACTTTTAATTCCAGGTGTATATTTGTATCTACATGTTTTCCAATTCAGATACAATCGGTCTTAAGACATCCTAACCCTACTTTATAATTCAGAAAATTCCAAAATCCAGAAAGGATTTGCCTCAGCTATTCTAGATTGCAAAGGTTAAATCATATAACATTAACAACTGGGTGACACCTGTTGAGGTTAGAAGTGTATTTACATTGAAAATACAGCTTGTGATTCCAATTAAGTTACTGCAGGGGCTCAAATGCCATTAATAACAAAATGGTTATTTCATGATGCAAAAAATTTTTCCCTGGCCTGTAAAACATCATTGGTTTAGACTTCTCAGAGGATGCTGGCATTTGTGGCTGTGTTAACTCTGAAATGACCTGCTCCCACTAGTTCACTTTCATGTCCACAAGCAAAATCAGGTAAATCTACGAACTCAGTTGTTTATAGAGTGGATAACGGTAGAATTATACATCTGCTCTCCTCTAATACAAAAACTGCTTGCACTAAATTGCTGGGTCGCCTCAAATACTCCCATACGGCATTTTTCAGATCATTATCACATTGCTGTTGTGGGACCTTACTGTACGCAAATTGGCTGACATGCTTTCCACAATACACCAGGGACTACATTTCAAATTGACTTAGTTAGCTGTGAAGTGGATTATGATGTCCTGTATCATGCGGTATAAATGATCATTTCCAATGTTTAGACTTTGCCAATATTCTGCTTCACATTAGGACAAAGAGGTTAGGAGGAATTTCTTTACACAGACAGTGGTGAGAATGTGGCACTCCCTGTCATCGTGAGGCAGAGAGCATTGATACATTTAAGGCAGAGCTTCCAAAATTAGTTCCCGCTGTGAGCCTGATTTGAGGCTTGGAAGTGTTCCAAGCTGTTTGAGCGGGAAGTCAGCGGTACAGCTGTTATAACTTGGTCAGAGCTCTATAGTGACCATTTCTGCCTCAGAGCTTGCAACCTCAAATTTTAGCTCATGAGCCCACTTGGGGTTCTGACCCCCACTTCGACTTAATGGAATGACTGAACATCCTTGAAGAATAGGTAAATAGAAGGATATGTCACCTCTGCAGCAGAGTGGGAGGAGGCTGGTGGAGTTTAAATTATGGAATGTCGCGTAGAAAACATTTACAAGGCAGAATCAAGCCAATGTAATTCTTGTTCAAGGAGTCGAGGGCACAGCCTCAGAGTGAAGGGATAACCCTTCAGAACTAAGATGAGGAGGAATTTCTTTGGCCACGGGGGTGGGGGGTGGGAGGGTGAATCTGCAGAACTCATTGCTGCAGAAGGCTGTAGAAGCCAAGTCATTGACTGTCTTTTAGACAAGAGATAGATAGGTTCTTGATTTGTGAAGGGATCAATGATTATGGGAAGAAGGAAGGAGAACGGGGTTGAGAAATATATCAGCCATGATTGAATGGTGGGGCAGACTCATTGGGCCAAATGGCTAATTCTGCTCCCATATCTTATGGTCCTAAATTCCCAGATCCACTTTCCTGAGATGAATAAGTGTGTCGCACAGAACTGAAAAGGAGCGTGAATGAAGTTTAAATTTGCATTCAGCATAAATTGATTGACCTGAGCACATTTTGACGCTCTTCTTTTATTACTGATTCACCAATAAATCAATACCAACCAATGTTTCAAATCTGCACAAAACCCAATCAAAACAAACCAATGAATGAGAAATACGAGCACAAGTAGGGTTGAGTTGCATGGGCCAGATTATAAGGATCGCAGGTTAGACAATACATTAGTCGTAGATTATATTATTTCTGACAAGAAGAAGAGCTATCACTTTTAAAAAAATGAATCAATGCTTTCAAGATGAAGAGACACAGATTAGGTAAAGGGAGCTTAAATATTGAAACTACAGATTGCTGTCAAGTGTAGCACAAATGCACCTCCACCCTTAAACGCACTGAAAGGCAGACACTATAACCAAAGATGATTTGTGGCAACAAAAGAATTGGTAAAACAAGAAAACATTCTCACCAACTTGTTAAACAAAAACTTTTTTGGAGTAATAGGTTACTTAGGAAGCAGTGCTCTTAAAATTTCTCTTTCATTGTTTGTTTATAGATGCTATTGAAATTAAGATAACGTCTGTTCGGCAGGCCGCTAAATAAATTGTAGACAAATTTGTATGACATTTATTCTAATACATGGATTGTGTGGAGGTGTTCCTACCCTTTGAAACAAAGAGACTCCATTTCAAAGTTCAGTACTTATATTTGGCGCATGTTTAGTTTTTGATGTTTTGTATGTTTTCGGTGGTAGATCTTACGGATGCCTCAGCAATCCCAATTTCATAACCAGAAATTTACATGTGCAATTTGGAAAAATGAAGGACCGAAGTATTGACAATTGTTAGAAAAATCAAACCCACTAAAATTAAACAATAAATGAAATGAATGCCATTATTTGCTAATATTGTATCTTGCTTTAGAAAGATGAGTTAATTTTCTTATTAAGAAATTTGAAATATTTCAAAATTGTCTCCCTGTCATTCATTTGCATTCAACAAACTTGTGTTTCCTTTTTGTTCAGGCTTTTTTTGTAAGGGCTAAAGAGACTACTGACTTGATGCAGCAATCTAACCTATAGTAACTAAAAAGTCAAAGCTTTGTAAAAGTTTTCAGACATCATGAACTGGTACAATTTCCATGGCAATGCCAGCCAGTTTGCACTTTCCTCTCATATAGTATAAACAATACTTTCCCTTTATTTTGGAGTTTCTTGCAAATTGTCCTGATGAGTGCAAGATGAAAGATTTCAACAAGATGTGAGCAATACGCAAGTCCTGTACTACTGTACGACAACTAGAATGTCATTTAATTGTACAATAATTTTTAAATGCCAAAGACAGCCCACTTAACAACTAGGTTATGACATTTACGCATAGCAGAAAGATAGTTTTCAACTGTCTGATTAACTACTTTAACTATTGACATATAGTTATGTTAACAATAGATTAATTCCAATAGATAAAAAGCCACACATTGTGGAATTAGTTTTAACTGTAAGCATGGGTACTAAGGATTATGTCCACATTTCTGATGTCACAAAAACAAAATTATAAAAAAATCTTCATTTCAGTTACACATAAATATGCATAATTGACATGTGCATACTACATTGCTATGGGTACAAGATTATGCAGATATTATTTGTTTAAAAATAATAGACACCAACCTGCAAGACAAGTGGGTTAAGTAGTTACATGTAAATGTCACTAATTGAGGGTACTAACACTGTATTAACTAATTACTCCTAGAAAGGTATTCATTCGTACGCTAGTCACCAAACGTGGTATGGCCATAACCCACTTCAGAACTTTCTTATGTGTGTATTATCTGCCTCACCCTTTGGTAAAGTTAAATCCAGATTGCACCCTCTCAGGTTAGAGGTAGAAAGGGTCATGGAAAGATTTACAAGAGCAGCCAGGGAATTCTTCCTGGTAACGTTGGCCAATATTTATTACTCAACCAACATCAGTGAGAGAGATTATCTGATTAGAATCACAATGTCATTTTTCAGACTCTTGCTAAGTGCCAGTGGCGGGTGCCATTGTGAAAACTGAGATAATCACCATACACGATTAACACATTAAAGTGGGGCTTTAAATGGGGCTTGGAACATCATGAGATCATGAAAGACTTTACAGATACAATTCCTCTTCTTTAACAGGGCCAACCAACAATGCAGCATTTCCTTAAAATGACAATCGTTGTTGATGATAAATTGCAGCAACAAAACTAGAACATAAAACAATATGGTCCAGGCTGTCATCACAGTCTGTAAAGCAGGCAGTATCTAGGATCATTTTAGATGGCAACTCAGAGTTCACTGATAAAGAACTAGAGATGAGCTTATCCTCTACAAACTAATGCAGCTTTCAATACAACGTTATAACAAAGCTGTTTAACATGGATCAGAAAGCTTTCAGCAGTTCATCAATCTCTGTGCTAATTTCACTCATGCTCTCCTCTCCACCATGCCAATGCAGTGAAAGTATTCTCTCAACTTTTCAGCTTCATACGTTGAGAGCACTGTGACTCAAAGATAAAGACAGAGGAACCACTATCTACTGATTGGCCACACATAATTTTCCTGATTTTTTCCATTTATTCATAACTAATTAAAAATAATTGGTCCATTCTGCTGTGCTGGCTCTTTCAAATTCCTATTGAATTAGTCCCATTCCCCTATCCTGTTCCGATAGCCTTTACTCTCTCCATCGTTAAGCATAAACCTAATTTAATCTTGAAAGTTACCACTGAACCTGCCTGACCAGCCGTCCAGACCATGCCAATTTACAGATTAACTACTAACCCGTGATCGGCAAATTTTCTTTCCTCTCCTTTAATCTCGATCATAGAATTTTACGCCACAGAACGCGAGCCCGTGGATTTATTGAACCGGTTACATCAAAGGGATCTCCACTCAGCTCATTTCTTTTGCCTGCCTTTTCCTCAACTTGCCCATTCAGCAAATGCCAAAACCTCTCAGATTCTGTCGGAAGACCCATTTCCTTGTTACTCAGCCCCAAGAAAGAGTTTTTAAAAAGTTATTTTGAAACAAAAAGTTTCCTTGCTTCCGTTTACAAAGCAGATCAATGTGGAAAAATAAAGTTGCCAAATCGAAGTGGGCAATCGACTATTGCTCAGGTTCCACGTTACTTCCACGCGAACGGCACTGTGGTGGTATTCAAGCCTGGTACAGCTATCGCCCGACTGGGACAGAGGCGAATGGTCAAGACGGGTGGCAGCGATCCTCAAGCTTCTTTCTGTAGGAGCGCAGCTTGGGCAGAGGGAGAGACACACACACACGCACAGAGATGGCAGGTTCAGGAGGTGTGGGTGAGGGGGTCATGGTCCAGCAGAGGGAGCCCTCGCCACGCCTAAAGGCGGCTTGACTGGGCGCAGGGGCCCGTAGGCTTTCCAGGTACGGTACAAGCGCTGAGCGCCGGCTCCGCTTAGGACACAGCCTAGGGCTGGCAGGTAACAGCGCTGCCAGGGGTTCGAATCCTACACGCGCCCCTGGTCAACTCGTCCCTACAGCACTAACAAGTGGAATATCTCACAGAAAGTTAACTTAACCAAAATCTGAAGAAATGCCCTTGGTTAAATAACTCTGTGCCCGAACAAAATTAGTTTTTTTGGGGGGGAAAAAATAGAGATGCCACTCAAGAGTAAGTTAGAATAACCTCTTGGAAGTCGGGGGTGGGGGGTGAAACTTTTTGAATGACAGCCCCGAATTCAGTTGTGGGGGGGGGGGGTGGGGGCGGGAAAGAAAAAGAAAAGTTTGGTTCCTTTTATTTTGTTTTACCTGTAACAGTTTCTTCTCCAGCTTTCTCTTCTTTTCGGCCCTTTCTCCCTCTGCCCTTTTCTTTGCCTCTCTTATTCTTTCCGGGCATTTCTCTTCGGGATTTTCCTTGTAGTTTTGAGTGTATTGTATTTGGAAATTAAAGAGGTTCTACCGGGCTGAGGATATCCCTTCAAACAAGAAAAGTTCAGGCAGGTAGCTGGAACTGGAGCTGGGTTCGATGGGCGCGTTGTCCTGTGCTCTTCTCGGAATGTCCTGCTGTCTTCAACTTTCTTGTGGAGCCGGACGCACTAAATGAACTTTTTTTACTCCCAAGTCTTGCAGTTTAAGCGGAGATTCATCCGCCCACATAACCACTTGCCCCTCCCTCTCTTTGACACTTTTTTAAATAAACCTTACAGGGATTGGGAAGAGGGCGTTCATATCTCAACTTACCCTGTGTGTGTGTTTTTTTTATTAAAAAAAATTGTTTCTTTACAAATTGAAAGATGTACAGTGACTAATCAGTATTCGCCCTCTTTGATTTCAACACGGACTCACCTTAATGTACCTTCAGGGCTGGAGTTCAGCCTCACATTACAAAGACAGAAAGAGACATTATATAAAACGGGTAAAGGTTGGGGAAAAATAAACTTCTGAGGAAGGGTCACTCGACCCGAAACATTAACTCTGATTTCTCTTCACGGATGCTGCCAGAACTGCTGAGCTTTTCCAGCAATTCCTGTTTATGTTTTTGATTTACAGCATCCGCAGTTCTTCCAGTTTTTATTAAGATACAAACTTCTGTTTTCCCTGTCCCTCCAGCCACGTGAATCCAGGGCATCATTCAGAAGGGGTCGGATAAAAATTTTGCTTCTCCCCCCACCCCCCAACCCAGCCTTGTAAATGTAAACCCAGCACTGAAACTCAAATCCCTTTCAGATAATAAAAACAGAAGTTGCTAGTAAAACTCAACAGGTCTGGCAGCATCAGTGGAGAGAAATCAGAGTTAACGTTTCGGGTCCAGTGACCCTCCTTCAGAACAGGCTGCTGCACAACATGTTGGGGACATTGTAATTATGGCTGGGTTCAAGCCCTTGTGATTAACATAGCGGCTCTGTGTAATGGTCTGATTGCCCATTCTCTGGGAGACCATACCTGTCCCAGAGATTTTTTGACCAGTTTAAGCAGAGAACAGCAAATGAAAAATTCGCCTTTCTTTCACATGGCAAGCCGGGATTAAGTTTGTGTTTGCTTTGGCATTTATTGGAAGTGTTAATGGAAATGGTACCTTGAAAACAGTGCATTTTTTTTCAAAAAGTTGATTTTTAGCGTTAGTCGACGTGGGCATTAACAAGACCCCGCTTCCTGCACTGGGGAAGCATAAACATAGACTTGGCCATAGATTAATTTCCCCCAAAATAGCCGGTTTCCCAACTATAAAAAAAGTTAACATCTGTGATTATACTGACGCCATGTGAGATGACATCACCAGTTCCTGCACTAGAAAGTATTTCAGCCTCCAGACCCCAATCTTTAGTTTAGTTTATTATTGTTGTTATTAGATAGTTTGGCATTGATAGAAGAAAACAGGAAAATTAGAGAGTTTTGATAAACTCTTCTGCCCACTCACTGGTTCGGATTCTTTCCTGAATGAAAGCAACTCATCACGCCATCAGATGACTTTTCCAGGGTACCCACATGTGGATGCAAATAAAAAAAAATTGGGATATCCCTCTTTAAATAGACAGTGGGGTCATTTCCAAGACTTACTGCTGGAGGTTTGAGGAGGTCGGATGGTGTGAATTGAATGGATCACCTGAAAACTTCCCTAGATTCCCACCAAAGGATAACTCACTTTCCCTTGACTCATTGACTGAAGCTGTTGGTTGTCTCAATTTAGATGTCCACATTTCGGTGGTTGCCCAATGAATGCAAGCCTTACTTTCCTTGGCATGTCTTAATTGATACAAGGAGAGATTCTAGCTCTCTGGAGTATCTCCAAATGCCTTCAATTAAATAGAAAGTCCTATGCAGATCTTATTAAAGCTGTTACACATTTCACACCAGTATTCCATAAGGATTTGGAGAGCCAGGCAAATACCATTTTGAAAGAAGCCCTGTTTTCCTGTGATACATGATCTGGGCCTTTCCCTTGACCTGCTTTTTGGATGTTCCACCATCAAAGTTATTTCATGTGCCTGCATTTTTACTTACAACATTGAGAAGCTTTACACGCGTTTCAGAGATTAAGTGAAATCACACACCCAATAATTGTTCGCTCTTATTTACTAATCTGATATTGAATCAAACACATTTAGGAATCTCAGTTAGCCCCCTCTGAAATAAAAACAGAAGTTGCTGGAAAAGCTTAACAGGTCTGGCAATATCTGTGAAGAAAAATCAGAGTTAATGTTTCAGGTCCGGTGACCCTTCCTCAGAACTTCACAGATGCTGCCAGACCTGCTGAGCTTTTCCAACAGCTTCTGTTTTTGTTCCTGATTTACAGCATCTGCAGTTCTTTCAGTTTTTATTAAGTCACCTCTTATATTGGTTAATGCTTTGGGCAATTTATCTGGATACCATTCCTGCAAACTCCAAATGCCATTTACTCAGTATGTTGTTCGACTTCATCACCAAGTTTTGCCTTTATGTTTTGGATTTGGTAGGTGGTTTTACAGCCATATGTCTCTCCTGCTGTTAATTGGCCCCATTTAGTCAGCGCTGGAGACCAGCATAGACACACACAGCTTTGAATGCACCAGTAGCTGGGTTCTTTCATAACCAGCAAGTCCTGGATGTGGGTTTGAACCCCATCGCTTCTTGTTCTGAGAAGGGAAAACTACCACTGAGCCAGTCCAGCTGCTAAATGTAACTCATTGTATGGCAGTTTATACCATGGCCAAAAGACTTCCTACTTTCCTCCTTTGTGAACTATGATTGAATATATCGCAATACTTGCTAAATGGGTAACAAGGACATATTGATCAAATCTTAGCAACTTAGGGACCATTGCTTTAGATAGATATCATTTCCTGGCAGCTATCAGACATGTTGATCAATTAGCAGTCCGTGGAGAAAACAACCATCCACAGCACTGACCATTATCAACTCAGCAATCAGATGAACAATAATGTACCACCTGAACTGAAAACCCAAGCAGCTTTAAGGTGCTTTTCCTTTTGTAACTGGTTAACTACATGCAGCTTGGGTGGAACTGAGGAGTAATTACTTATACACTTTTACTTAAAATCATAGCATTTTACAACACAGAAGGAGGCCATTTAACCTATCATGATGTACCAGCTTCTGAAAAAGAGATACCCAGCTTGTACCATTCTCCAGCTGTCTCCTAGACTAACAGTTGTGTTCATCCCAGACCGATAGAATGGATACATGCTCCTTGCACTGAGTCAAACAGTCATAAATCTACTGAATTGTGCATTCTGAATTGATTTCACTCATTGCAATTTGTCAATTTCCACCTGTTAAAATTTTATATTCAACACCTTACTGAGAATGCCATTCAAGTGACCAAAGCAATTAATTAAAATGTAGCATAATGGTAACAAGACATCATCACTTATACAATTATCACTATTCTTCTGAGAGTTGTTTGTTCTTGTTTATTATTTGCATGAAAAGTATAGTTTTTTTGCGAGTGAACAAATTGGTGCTCATCAAGATGAAGAATGTCAGCAATGAATAATGGGGCATTCACCAAATTTACTGCCTGGTGTCAGTATCAAGTATTTACAGCTCAGTTGTGGAATGGTCAACTGCAAAGTAAAACTCCCTTCAAACCAGCCCAAGTCCGGACAATGCTTGTTAATCACTATACTGCTCTATCAATTAGCCTGAGACACAAAGTCATTTAGGAAGTGTTATTGCAGAAACTATTGGGAAATAATATTCCTTCCACCAACTTGGATGGAAGTGTTGGTGTCACACGTGGAAGACTTATTTTAGTGCATCATCCGTTGTTCTAGAAGGATCTGGATTGATAATCATTTGTTTTATATCATTGGATTAGTGAGAAATCTATGGCAACTCAGATCAATATAATGATCATATGCTTCTGAGTGGAAGGATATTGGTGAAATCTCACAATTGTTATTATGGGAAGCTTGCAAGCTTGGTGATTCTACTGAATGGTGATGAGAGGGAATTCATCAAAGATAATTAAGACTTCTGCCTTCAGGGTTATTGAAGACCACTCTTGCACTTCTCTTAGAGGATGTTTGCAGCGTTCCATTGACAGATTATGGGTGAACGTAATTGAGATAGTTTGTGTGCCATAGTGAAACTAATACCAATAATATCGTTATATAATAGAAGTAGAAATTCACCAAGTCTCTGTCAATAGCATTTTCTGAATCCATGACCACTTCCACCTAAAAGGGACAAAGGGAGCAAATACAAGGGAACGCCACCGTGTGCAAGTTCTCCTCAGAACCACTCACCATCCTGACTTGGAAATACATCAATACCCCTTTAGTGTCACTGGATCAAAATCCCAGAACTCCCTCCTGAAAAGCATAGTGGGTCAACCTATAGCTCATGAACTGCAGCGGTTCAACAAGGCAGTTCATTACACCTTCTCAAGGGCAACTAGGGATGAGCAATAAATATTGGCCCATGAATCATGTCCCATGAGTGAATTTTAAAAAGAAATCTAAAAATAACCTGAAATAATGAAATAACAATGATGGAAAGTGCTTTTTAGGACAAAATAGGTTTGAGAATGCGGAAAGACATCCAGAGTTAAAATTATTATACAAGCAAAGGTTTGCATGATTGGACATTAAGACAGAATTGTTTCATAAAGCAGTGAAACGAATTGCAATTTCTTTTTTTTAAACCTACATTTTACTTTTTGAGGATTCCTTCTTTCTCATTTTCCCATTTCTTATTGATTGTTTAATGTTTAATTTGAATGCTATATTTTTTAATCGTTGTATTCCTTAAATACTATAGACCAACATTAACTATTTATCTCATCAGCATCAGGCTGATTTGCCTGGGAGTACAAGAAAAATATTGAAGACTCCTGACTCTGCAGTTCTTCACAACCAAGTGATACACTAAATACACACAGCCACCCTATTGTCCTTCCCTCAGCCTACATTGCTACAATATCAAATTCAGGTAGCTGGTCCTGGGTCAGTGGATCCCTCATTTTGTTTTTGGAGTCACACAGTTCCCTTACTTGTCCTACTTGTCAAGCAATGCATTGCTCACTTCTGTTGGTGTTGCGGTGACATTATAATTGGGTCTCTTGTTTAGTTGACTAATATCAATTCTGAGGTGAAATTCAGGCTTCATTTTTCTATTGACATCCCTCCTTATTTCATACTGTAATTACACCATTATGCCACTGATGGTGCTGTAAGACCTCAATTGAAGGCACAAGCAAAGTGTGACAAGTTTACATAGGAACTATCCATTACAAATGTGGATGTAGAAATTTATAATGGAAAAATTTTAAAAAAAGTTTCAGCAGTTGCAACATTTTAATATGTTATTATGCAGGAAAACATACCTCATTTTCCTTTCTGAAAAATGATCAGAACTGAAGAAGAGGCATGGCAGTTAGCACTCCTGCCATACAGTGCCAGGGACCTGGGTTCGATTCCAGCCTTGGGTAATTGTTTGTGTGGAGTTTGCATGTTCTCTGCATGTGTGCTGGGTACGCTGGTTTCCTCCTGCAGTCCAAAGATGTGCAGGTTAGGTGGATTGGCCATGCCGTAGACAGGGATATGGCGATAAGGGGGAGGGAGTGGGGTGGGTGCTGCTGGGTTTGGGTGGGATGCTCTTTGGAGGGTCAGTGCTGACTTGATGGGCTGAATGGCCTCTTCCTGCTCTGTAAGAATTCTAAGAGTCATACTGGACTCAAAGCGCTAACTGTCTTTCTCTGTCCACAGATGCTGACAGATGTGCTGAGTTTCTCCAGCATTTTCTGTGATTGTTTCAGATTTCCAGCATCTGCAGTATATTGCTTTTATATAAATGGGTCATTGTTAATGTTGGGCACAATCTTCCACACCTCAGGTTTTTTTAACTACAGGGAGATACAAGCTTTCATTAAAAACCATTAAACCTGGTGTATACAGTTAAGGAGGACAAACAAAATAATCCACAGTCAGGAATAAGAGTCCGTTGTCCAATTACTTTGTTATGTTTGATTACTAAGTCTAGAATGCAATTCCAACAATGTATGGCAGAAAACCTTCATATCAAATTCTTGTTTTGGTTTTTAAATGGATTTGATCATTTCTGTCAGGAAGTTAATAATAGCTGGGGTTTTAACACTAGCCTGCTAACTATGTAGATAATTGCATCATTCACACTAATGCCCAGTTATGTTTTCGTTGAACCTTGAAACACAAAATTTCATTGAATCATATGCAGACCAAAAAATTATTTTTCAACATGAATTTTACGTCTATTTTCTCACAGTTCAATGTTGAAAATGAAGTTCTCTTAACTGATGCCTTTGAAACTGTACTTGTAGTTCAGGTTCAGTTATTAAACTAACACCAATGCCTATTTGGAAAAGACAGTCAATTGTGATAATGTTTCACGAAAACTCCTGTGAGTCAAGAGAATGTGGACTGGTAAGTTGGCTATATACAAACTTCAGTAAAACAGGTTTAAAGTCACACTTTAAAGACAAATACCATAGTAACCATGATGTAAAATCCATTTGATGACGTGTCTTCTTTTCAAAGTGCTGACCTTTTTAATGTTTGTGTTTAGGACGGCAGAAGGGATCTGACTGCAGGAGAAAATAGTTGCATTCTTTCTTTGCGTGTTTATAGGAAGAGAAAGAAATAAGTAAAACATAAATGTTGCGGACAAATTTCACCTCGAGGATCCAAAAGGGGGCAGTGATCAGTCATAGAAGAGGGTTTGGGAAGTGCTGCAATTTCGAAGTATCTGTTTGTCTCAATAAAAAAAGGAAAGAATTCTGGGAAGACCCTCGTCAAAATAATTTCTAATCAGATTGTGGGTTAGTTAAAATAAAGGTTGTCAACACTGTGTGTGGCTCATTTCACCTCTCTGACCTGTAGTTTTCCTAACTGGCAGCTTATTGGAACTGCTTATATGCAGCCACGTCATAACAAAGATCCCACAATTTGTGTGCATTTTTTTCTTGATGATGCACAATCCCTGTGAAATAAATGAGATATTGTGCTTTCAATTACTTTACAGCACAGATGTTGCAGCTAAAGGGATCAAGGGGTATGGAGAGAAAACATGAGCGGGATACTGAAATCACATGATCAGCCATGATCGTGTTGAATGGTGATGCTGGCTCGAAGGGCTGAATGGCCTATTCCTGCTCCTATTTTCTATGTTTCTATGTTTTCATATCCCTCGGAGCATTTTAAATTTTAATTTGGTGTCAAAGCAACTGCACTAATGGCTAAATCCAGTCAAAATATGCCTGACCTGTTGTTCACCATTTTCTAACTGGAGTGGTAAACACCTTAAATCCTTTAATAACCAGCAGTGTTAATTTTGTCATTATTAATCAAACGGTCCAGGGAAACTTTAATACATAAACACACACTGTGGTGTGTTATTGAAGTGCACAAGCTAGGAAAGTTACATAATCGATTTCCAGGATATGTTTGTGTGATACCAGGGCAGCTATCATTGCTCCTATCCCCCGGGATGGATGTGCAAGTACCAGGTTTGAACAAGATCAGACGTAGTCCTATCATTCTTACAGAAAGACAATCACTAGGCGAACATTCCCAAGGACCATAGGAATATAATAACAGGAACAGGCCATTCAATCCCTCAAGCCTTCTCACCATTTGACTAGATAATGGGTGGTCTTCTACCTCAATGCCATTTTTCCACACTAAGCCCATGTCGCTCAATACCTTAATTACACTGATGCTCCTGTGGGCACTTAGCATCTGTGGAACTGGAGTTCCCACGTAAGTCAGCACCTTTGAAGGGAGATGGGGTGCAGTTCTTTTTGTAGGGGGAGTGGGATGGGGTCCATGTCAGTGTCTACATTTCCAGTGCCTGGGACCTGCATGTGTGCAAGAAGAGTCTCCGGCTGCAGCTCCTAGAAGCCAGAATTTTGGAGTCGGACTGGCATCAGGGGACACTATGGAGCATTCGTGAGGCAGAGTGTGTCATGGATAGCACGTACAGAGAGGTGGTCACACTGCAGATTCAGAATCTACAGGCAGGAAGGGAATGGGTGACCACTAGGCAGAGCCAGAGGGCTAAGCAGGCAGTGCAGGAATCTCCTGTGGTTACTCCCCTGCAAAACAGATAGACCGTTTTGGATACTATTGAGGGGAATGGCATCTCAAGGGATAACAGCAGCTGCCAAATTAACAGCACCGTGGTTGGGTCTGCTGCAGAAAGAGGGAGAGATAGGCATACAAATGCCATAGTTACAGTGGATTCAATTGTAAGGGGAATAGATAGGCATTTCTGTGGCTGCAAAAGAGAGTCCAAGATGGTGTGTTGCCTCCCTGGTGCTAGAGTCCTGGTTGTCTCGGAGGGGTTGTGGGACATTCTGGGGGACGGGGCAACAGCCAGTGGTTGTGGTACACGTTGGTATTAACGACATCGGTAAAAAAAAGGGATGTGGTCCTAAAAGGAGAATATAGAGAACTAGGAAGAAGGTTGAAACGTAGGACTTCAAAGATAGTTATCTCAGGATTACTACCAGTGCCACGAGCGAGTCAGAGTAGAAACAGCAGGATATATAGGACGAACACATGGCTGAAAAGATGGTGTGAGGGGGAGGGTTTCAGATTCGTGGGGCATTGGGACTGGTTCTGGGGGAGGTGGGACCTGTGCAAACTGGACGGGTTACACCTGGGTAGGATGGGGATTGATGTCTTAGTGGGGGAGGGGAGGGGGGGGGAGTGGGGGGGGGCGTGGGGGTAGGGTGCTTACTTGGTAGAGTGGTCGGGGAGGGTTTAAACTAGTGTGGCAGGGGTATAGGAACCAGAAGAGTAGAGCAGTAGATGTCAGAGAGAGGTCGAAACCAAGGCAAATGTGACTAAGAACAAGAACAGGCAGGGAAACATTGCTGAAAAGAGCAGGGGAGGTGGTCTGAAATGCTTGTGTTTCAATGTGAGAAGTATAATAGGCAAAGTAGATGAACTTAGGAAATTTAGTTAGTACTTGGAACTATGACATTATAGTGATTACAGAGACTTGGCTGAAGGAGGGACAGGAATGGCAGCTAAATGTCTCAGGAGTTAGATGTTTCAGGTGCGATAGAAAGGGAGGTAAAAGGGGTGGGGGAGTTGCATCACTGGTAAAAAGGAGTATCTCACAGCTATACTGAGGGAAGATACATCAGAGGACTCATGTAGCAAGTCCTCAGGAATGGGAACGGTGAAATCACAATGCTAGGGGTATACTACATGCCTCTCAACAGCCAGCGAGAGAAAGAAGAGAGAATATGTAGACAGATTTTGGAAAGATATAAAAGCAACGGTGTTGTTGTGATGGGTGATTTTAACTTCCGCTACATTGACTGGGACTCACTATGTGCTAGGGGCTTGGATGGGGCAGAATTTGGAAGGACCATTCAGGAGGGTTTCTTGACACAATATGTAAACAGTCCAACCAGGGACGGGGTTATACTGGACCTGGTTTTGCGAAATGTCCCCGGCCAGGTGAGTGAAATCTCAGTTGGGGAGCATTTCAGGAGTAGTGACCATAATACCATGAGTTTTATAATAATCGTGGATAGGGATAACAACAGTCTTTGAGTGAACATGTTAAATTGGGGAAAGGAGAACTGCAACAATATAAGACAGGAACTGGAGAACGTTGATTGGAGGCAGCTGTTTGGGAGTAAATCTACATCGGACATCTGGGAGTGTTTCAAACGACAGTTGAAAAGAGTTCAGGCATGGCACATTCCTGTGAGAATGACAGATAGGTATGGCAAGTTACGCGAACCTTGGATGACCAGGGATATTATGACCTTGGTCAAAAAGCAAAAGCAAGGTCTAGGAGGATGGGAACTGGCAAACTGCTCAAAGTTGATAAGGAAAGTCGGAAATAACTTAAACAAGGAATTAGAAGGGCTAAAAAGGTCATGAAAAGTCATCAGCAAACAGGATTAAGGAGAATCCCAAGGCTTTTTATACATATATAAAAAGCAAGAGGATAGCCAGGGAAAGGGTTGGCCCACTCAAGGACAAAGGAGGGAATCTATGTGCTGAGCCAGAGGAGGTAGGTGACGTCCTAAACTAATACTTTGTGTCGGTATTCACCAAAGAGGAGGAATTAGTGGAGGATGATCTCAGAGAAGGGAGTGTCAAATTTCTAAGCCAAATTACTATTAAAAAGGAAAAGGTGTTGTGTGTCTTAAAAAGTAATAAGGTAGATAAGTACCCAGGTCCTGATGGAATCTATCCAGAATATTGAGGGAGGCAAGAGAACAAATTGCTGGAGCATTGACAGACATCTTTGTATCCTTTTTGGCCACAGGTGAGGTCCCAGAGGACTGGAGAAATAGCCAATGTTGTCCCATTGTTTAAGAATGATAGTAGGGTTAATGCTGGAAATTACAGACCTTGAGTTTCAAGTCAGTGACATGGAAATTATTGGAAAGTTTCTCAGGGACAAGATCGATACACATTTAGAAGCAAATGGACCTATTAGCGATAGACAGCATGGTTTTGTATGGTGGAGGTCATGCCTCACTAACTTGGTCAAGTTTTTTGAGGAGGTGACAAAGATGATTAATGAGGGAAAAGCGGTTGATGTTGTCTACATGGACTTCAGGAAAGTGTTTGACAAAGTCCCTCATGGCAGATTGGTGCAAAACGTGAAGTCATATGATATCAGGCATGAGCTGACAAGATGGTACAAGATGGCTTAGTCATAGGAGACAGAGGGTAGCGGTGGAAGAATGCTTTTTGGAATGGAGGGTTGTAACTTGTGGTGTTCCACAGGGATCTGCTGTTCGTGATCTACATAAATGGTTTGGAGGGAAATGTAGCTGGTCTAATTTGTAAGTTTGCGGACGATACAAAGATTGGTGGAGTTGCAGATAATGAGGAGTATTGTCAGAGGATACAGCAGGATATAGATCAGTTGGAGGCATGGGCAGTAAAATGACAGATGGAGTTTAATCTAAACAAAAGTGAGGTGATGCATTTTGGAGGGTCAAATACCGGTAGAAATTATACAGTAAATGGCAGAACCCTTAGGAGTATTGATATGCAAAAGGATCTGGGTGTGCAGGTCCACAGATCCACTGAAGGTGGCAGTGGAGTAGATAAGGTCATAAAAATGGTTTATGGCATGCTTGCCTTCATTGGAAGGGGCATTGAGTATGAGGATAGGCAAGTCATGCAGCAGCTTTATAGAACTTTAGTTCGGCCACACTTGGAATATTGCGTATAGTTCTGGTCACCATCCTACCAGAAGGATGTGGATGCTTTGGGGTGGGTACAGAAAAGGTTTACCAGGATGTTACCTGGCATGGGGGATTTTAGCTATGAAAATAGGTTGGATAGACTGGGTTTGTTTTCATTGGAATGCAGGAGGTTGGGGGGGGCGACCTGATAGAAGTTTATAAGATTGTGAATGGCATGGATAGAATTCAAAATATGAGGCTTTTTTCCAGCGTGAAGGAGTCAAATACTAGGGGATACGGGTTCAAGTTGCAGGGTGGGTGTGGGGGGCAGTTTAAAAGATATGTGTGAGGCAGGTTTTTCACACAAAGGGTGGTGAGTGCCTGGAACATGCTGCCAAAGGAGGTGGCAGAAGCAGACACGGTAGCAGCATTCAAGAAGCACCTGGACAAATATGTGAATAGGCGGGAATAGAGGGATACAGATCCTGCAAGTGAAGACAGTTATAGTATGGAAGGGCAAATTATGTTGGTGCAGGCTTTGAGCACCAAAGGGCCTGTTCCTGGGCTGCATTGTTCTTTTTTTTGTTGTTCTCTGTGGATAAGTAAGTTGCTCTGCTGTTCCACTGAATATTGCCTTGCATGTCAGTGATCAAGCAATGAAGCTTTGACTACAATTCACTGGCTAATACACTCATGGAGCAGATCAAATACTTTTTTCACACAGAGAGTAGTCAGCGTCTGCAATGCACTAAGTGTGGTGGATGTAGGTTCAAATGTGGCATTCCTGAGGGCATTGGATGATTGTTTAACTGGAAACAATGCGCAGGTTACAGGGAAAAGGCGGGAGATTGGCATAAAGTTAAAATGCTTGGAGAACTGGTGCAGGCAGGTTGGGCTGAATAGCCTCCTTCTACTCTACAATGACTCTGAGATCCTGATCCCTTTATTGAACCTAGTCAATATTTATCCCTTCGGATATCAAGCAAATTCTACAATCACTGAGTGATCCACTCTACCATTTTTCCATTCAGGAAATGAAGTTGATGGTTTCTGAGCCTCCACAAACAATACAGCCTTACACTTTACAATACAGCACAGCTTAGCTGTATTTCACATGGAATGATAAACCTTTTGAACCACTTGCTGAATTTGCTTCATAATGGTGTCAGCTCACATTTTCAGTACTGTTTCTTTTGGAGGTTCTGCTCTTCAGTAATGTTCTGCGCAATCCTCCATATGTTTCCTTTTGGCAAGCAGAACAAGAAAAATGAAGAAAGTCATGCATTTATATATTATCATTGGCTAGCCAATGATGAGGATGATTGTCTCACTTAAGTACGAAGCTAAGTTGGTATCCATGTGCTTTAAGGTATGTAGGGAATATGTTGTTATTTAGGGCGCCTAGTCATGCATTATTAGGTCAAGTCCTGGGCTGCTCTTTCCACTGCTCTTGCTTTTCCTCATCATCTTCTCTTCCTTAAGTTTCAGCATTCTGAGATCCTTCCCACAGACGTTACCTTTATCAGGTTCAATCCAGGACGATGGTCTGCCAGGAGCTGATGTCGCTGTTAGATTTCTGCATGTTGATTTTTGTCATTGAGGACACCCTCCTCCCCCTCTGGTGTTGTCTGATGAAGGGTCTAGGCCCGAAACGTCAACCTTTCTGCTCAGCCTGCTGTGTTCATCCAGCTCTGCACCTTGTTGTCTCAACCTAATTTGGGAGCCTGGTTTCTGACATCCAGATTATATCCCAACCAAATAAAGCTGAAGATGGATGGTCATAGCTTCAGTGTTTGCTGTGCCCACTCATGCATTTTTACAAACACTGGCCATCTCAAAGCACTTTCCAGTCAATGGAATACTTTTTGAAGTATTGTCAGAAACAGTATGAGTGGCCAATTTGTACTCTGAAGACTCTCACATACAGCAATGCAATAATTGTATCTGGATCTGAAAGGGTTATTACTTGACTGAGTGCAGAAAGCTCCGCATACTGTGATTATTTAAAGGTACTTGGTCACAGTAAAGAAAAAGCTTGTAAGGGACAGACCTGAAGGCTGGTGCACTCGTAATAATTTCTGTAATAAGGTAGCTCACCCGTACATAGTTGCGCTATTGCAACAAACATCATGTTTTCATCAGTTTGCCAGTCAGTTTGCAGGATTGCTTGCTGCTGTGTGCTGGAAGTCACATATATTAACACACAGGCCACTGTTCTTTACAGACAGAAAGAGCTTGTCCACTGACTCAACAGAATAGAGATAGACATTTGTCGATTTGTTTCTCAGACCAAAGCCTTAACTAATCAGCCATCATTGACTGGTGGCATTCTCCTTTAAACACTTCTACCAACCAGAGTCCACCATCAGACAACCAGTCAGCATTCTCTCCTAGAGTAAAAAAGTACTGCTACTCCTTGAGATAACAAGGTGTAGAGCTGGATGAACACAGCAGGCCAAGCAGTATCAGAGGAGCAGGAAGGCTGACCCTTTTTTCTGAAGAAGGGTCTAGACCCGAAACGTCAGCTTTCCTGCTCCTCTGATGCTGCTTGGC
>NC_063332.1:165631457-165647442 GCF_021869965.1 Rhincodon typus
AAACAACTGCACCTCCCAGTCGCGAACCATTTCAACTCCCCCTCCCATTCCTCAGACGACATGTCCATCCTGGGCCTCCTGCAGTGCCACAACGATGCCACCCGAAGGTTGCAGGAACAGCAACTCATATTCCGCTTGGGAACCCTGCAGCCCAATGGTATCAATGTGGATTTCACAAGTTTCAAAATCTCCCCTCCCCCTACCGCATCCCAAAACCAGTCCAGCTCGTCCCTGCCTCCCTAACCTGTTCTTCCTCCCACCTATCCCCTCCTCCCACCTCAAGCCGCACCTCCATCTCCTACCGACCAACCTCATCCCGCCCCCTTGACCTGTCCGTCCTCCCTGGACTGACCTATCCCCTTCCTAACTCCCTACCTACACTCACCTTTCCTGGCCCCATCCCCGCCTCTTCGACCTGTTTGTTTCCTCTCCACCTATCCTCTCCTCTATCCCTCTTCTATCCGCCTCCCACTCTCTCCCTATTTATTTCAAAACCCCCTTCCCCTCCCCCTTTTCTGATGAAGGGTCTAGGCCCGAAACGTCAGCCTCTCTGCTCCTATGATGCTGCTTGGCCTGCTGTGTTCATCCAGCCCTGCACCTTGTTGTCTCAGAAGAAGTAGATTGTCTCTTTGGTGCGTCAAGTTAGAGTAAAAGAATTGAAGAAGAAGATGCACATTTTTAATGTGATGCATTATGACCAACCTTTCATAAATGAAGATGTTAACCTGACTGTTCAAATACAAGCATGGCCAGTTACCTTACAGAGTTCTTTGCCCATCAGAGGTGTGTGTGCATTTTAAACTTTCATTTACTAACAAATGACATACAATGTTTCTCATTCATAAGAAGGTTTAGCTTGTACTGAGATCCAGCTCAAGGACATTTGACAGTAAATTGAAATGAGCTACTTTAGCCCTGTGTACTCATTCCTTTAGAATAAGATATTCTGATACTCTGCCTTCAGTGAGTTGTTGATATATTGGAAATAACTCAAATAGAATTGCAAGGACAATTCTGGCTTGTGGGGCTTTAAGTTATGAAGGTAAAGACTTAATTTTTCACTGAAAAGAGGAGAAGAAATACTGGCATGACTGGATTAATTATTATCAAATCAGGGAAATACAAGAATATAATATTTCTAGAGTAGAAATTAAAGTGAATGTTTTTGTTCCTCCTACGGATTGGGGAATTTGTAAAATCAACTCTCAGCAAAATCAGATACTGCTGCGTCAAATAATAGGAACCAGATAAATATCAGGTTCATTAATGAGACTCATTGATGTCCTATTGAGCAGATGCACTGGGTAACAATGCTACAAAGTAATTCTGATTAGCAGATCCTGCATACAATCTCCAGCCTTTACTCAGTATTTTTTTCCCCTTTATTCATTAACGGGATGTGAGCATCGCTGGCTATGCAGCATTTATTGCCCATCCCTAATTGCCAGAGGACAGTTGAGAGTCAACCACATTGCTGTGAGTCTGGAGTCACATATAGGCCAGACCAGGTAAGTATGGTAGTTTCCTTCCCCAAAGGACATCAGTGAACCAGCTGGGTTTTTCCCCAACAATCAATTCATCGTCATCATTTAGGTTTTTAATTTTAGATATTTTATTGAATTCAAATTCCAGCATCTGCCATGGTGGGATTCGAACCCGGGTCCCCAGAACATTATCTGGGGTCTCTGGATTAACAGTCCAGTGATAATACCACTAGGCCGTTGCCTTCCCATGGACAATTTTCATAATGATTCTCAAACTCATGAGCGAGTTAATATCCACAGATAAATTTCTGTGCAATGCCCAAACAAGTCAATCAACCGAAACTCCAGGATCTGAATCCAATTCTACTTCCCAGTTAGTCAATATAATTGTGTTATGACAGGATCAGGCAAGGCACCAATGTGATATGGCCTGGAATTGCATGACTGACCAATGTTCAAGCTCACATCTGATCTGTATCTGAATGGGAACTGGCATCTTCAGGAAAGAAAGGCAAAAACTTGGAAAACAATAAAGATAGTATTGACAAATATAAGGAGAGACTTGATCATTACAGATGTTAACTATAAAGGGAAGATTCTTGCAGGATTTGTGCATTGAACGAACCAACTGTAGAATGCAATTGGTCAGAGTTGTGTAATATGTAACAGTAAAATTGGCTTCAGGTCCTGAAGTTTCAGTTGATTGACTCATTTGGGCATAGAGATTTATCTGTGGATATTATCTCGCTCATGAATTAGAGGAGGTCAGGGTAGAATCATTGTGAAAAATTTTGAAGGTTTGAAGAGGAAATAAGATTGATGGTTAACCCTCTCAAATGACTAGAGATGGCAACTTACCTGTCATAGGTTGTGCCTGATGTAAAGACAGTGCTACATAGATGTGTGTGTGTGTGTGTGTGTGTGTGTGTGTGTGACCATGAAGGAAGTAGAGAAATCTGATGAGAATTTGTGCCATTGTTGGTGTTGAAGAGGTTGCAAAGCTTAATTCTTGCCACCTTTTCATGTCAGTGATTGTTTCCGATGTCATTCTGAGGCATTTTTGGAAAATCTATCCTTTGATCCTTAGGAAGATCTGAGTGGCTCGCATCATAGCTCATTCTGTGAGTGGGCATGGCTCATTTAAACTGTCTAAAAGGCTCAAACATGAACTCAATGATTTTCCTTGAGACCATAATTAATCCTTTTGAGACCAAGGACGACAAAAGAGCTTTGTCTTTTCTTTCCAACACAGTTTGATTCTGTGGGCAGATCTGGGTAATTCGAGATGAATAGATGGTAGACATCAATGGAATGGTAACAGAAGTACAGTCTTAAAGACTGCAGTAGTCCACTCTGTGGATTTCCCTGACATTTTCCCTGGGATTTTGGCTATGGGATGTCAGCTTGAGTTACAGCAATTGCAAATTCCAAACCCTACATTTTTGCCAGCTCAGCTTGGCCCCAGGTATTCTGAATGTATGTCTTCCAGGGCAGATGGTTGGAGGAAGTACCCATACTTTCCACATGGACTATCTAAAACTCATGGAAAAGACAGTCAGCAACAAAAAATAAATTTGTTGTGTGTTAGCCATGTCTCGGTTGGTAGCACCATGCCTCCAAATCTCAAGGTTCTGGGTTTAAGTTTTAAGTGCTAAAGCTTTAGTACTAAAATGGAGACAGGTACTACAGTACTGAGACAATACTGCACTATTACAGCTGCCATCTTTCAGATGAGATGATAAAGTCTGCTGCTTGCTTGGGTGGATATGAATCAACCCATAAGACTTTTTTGAAGATGAGCAAGGGGAGTTTATTTTAGTATCCAGGCAAATATTTATTCCTCAATCAACATCACAAAAAGTCTATCGCTGTATGTGAGCACTTTCAAACCCAAAGTGTGAATTAGGATAACCACCTTTATGACCTAACAAGAAGAGTCTTGTAGAGTAAAAGCAAAATGTAATTTCTTGCATTTCTATAACTGTTTACACATGAAAGAAATATGACCTACATTATTAGAGAGACTGTTAGGAGCACACTGGCTGTATGTGTCTCCTACACACATGTTTAATCTGACCAATTTCTCGTGACTCCATCATTGTGGGTAATGCTTACTGCACTTTTAGACCCATGTAAATCTCCCCCATG
Source organism: Rhincodon typus (assembly GCF_021869965.1). NCBI lineage: Eukaryota > Metazoa > Chordata > Chondrichthyes > Orectolobiformes > Rhincodontidae > Rhincodon > Rhincodon typus. The sequence goes on from NC_063332.1 coordinate 165,635,090, forward strand.
TCTTTTATCCTCATAATTATTATACAGTCCTACATATAATTATATATTTGTTTTTGTCACTCCACCATCTCCCTGCAAGCCCTAAACTTTATAATTCCAGATGATCTCGAGGTTTCACTGTTCTCCCTGAACATGTTCTCTCCAGACTTGGAAGAATAGAAATGTGTTCAGTAGAAGGTATTTGATTTGGACTGTCTTCCAGATGGTCCAAGATCTGGGATTAGACTGCAATTTCTTGTATTATTTCACAGAGGAATTTGGTGATGTACGTTTATTCTTACATTTCGATCTCTAGTGCCCACTTGCGCCCAGGAATCAGACAGGAGCAATCTGAAAATCAAAATTAGAATTTCCAAATTCTGACTTTGAGTCTCTCAGCAATGCCTGGACCACATCTCACTCTCTACTGTATTGTGAAGACTACCTCAGAATGAACAGGAACATGAGAATTTCACTAGTTTACAAGAGTTTTATAACTTATTTTTTAATCATTTGTTTGATAATTCTAAATTGACAAGATCTTAATAACTGATCCTCCACCCAGGGAAATACACTCCACCGATTCACTCAATCTATTAGTCCTCTCTGTTCTGGTGAAAATAATCTCACCATCCCACCCCATTCCTAGCATCAACTTGATGAATCAACATATATGTTCCTGATACTTTGAGTGATCTTTTCACAATAAGACACTTCAAACTATAAATTGGCCTCTAATTGTTTTTCTCCACTGAAATTCAACTATTTCCCTCCAATATGTTAAAACTACAGACATGTCACTTACTCCATTTTGAGTAGCATGATCTAAAGCCTCTGAGTTCACTGTGTTTAGTTCATAACTCTTTCTTTCATGATAATAACAGACATCAGAGGAGGTGATGGTATAGCGATATTATCACTGGACTGTTAATCCAGAGACCGTTCTGGGACCTGGGTTCAAATCCTGCCATGGCAGATGGTGGAATTTGAATTCAATAAAATATCTGGAATTAAGAGTTTAATGATGACCATGAAGCCATTGCTGATTGTTGGGAAAAACCCATCTGGTTCACTAATGTCCTTTAGGGAAGGAAAACTGCTGTCCTTACCTGGTCTGGCCTACATGTAACTCCAGACCCACAGCAAAGTGGTTGACTCTTAACCGCCCTCAGGGCAATTAGGGTTAGGCAATAAATGCTGCCTAGCCAGCGAAGCTCTCATCTCATGAATGAATAAAAAATCAGGGTTACATAGATGGCTCAAGCAATAATGCACCATGTGGTGGTATTGGGTTGTACAGATCAAGAAAGTCCCAGACCTAGCATTGAATATGTGCTTCAATAACTGACTTACACACTAATTTTGAATTTGATTTATGCAGACTGAGGAGAAGAAGATAAAATCGTCAGGGTTCCCACTTCTGATCACCAACATTTGACAATAAAAATACACAAATGTGGAAAGTGAGTGAGTTAAGAACGCCACTCATAACAATGGTCCAAAATGGAAGATAGGAATTTCTGTAATGTATCAATATGTCACCTGATTAGCCATTAGCATTGTTGAAGTGGAGAAGAAACAAAGGTGGAGGAATGATATCAATCGCAGTGCCAAGAAGTCATACCAGAATGCATTTATACTTCTGCTCCAGAGAAACATAACTTTCATTGAACTTAATGAAGAGAATATTGGCAACTTGTTAGTTGCGAAGATGATGATGGTGAGCTGCTACAGTCCACTTGGTATAAGATACATTAACTGTTAGGAAGGACATCGAGGAAATCCCATCATGGCTGTTTCAGAACTCTAAATGATTTTTAAAAGATCTGAAAGTAAAACGATAGCATCAGTCATGAAGCTCTTTCTCTTTAAATGCTAACTGGTTCACTAATGTCATTTAGGAAAAAAACCCGGTTCATACCCTGTCCAGCTTCTATGTGGACCTAATCCTCAGAAATAGTTCAGCGAGCCATTCAATTTTATCTAATTGCTACTTACAGGAAATCAACAGGATGGTCCACCAAGATATTCTCAAGGGCAAGGTGGATGGATAATAAATGTTGCCGTGCCAAGAACATCTATAACTTGAGAATGGATGAAACAGATTGCTTATAATCATATAACATTGCTGCAAGTAACTTATTATTATGTAGAAGAGATGCAAGCTCTTAAAAATGCTGCCAAACACAACAGGAAATATAACGCATTGAAGCTGTCACTTTCACAGGTCCACAGGTTATTGAAATGGCTGTGAATCTCTGAAAAGTAGCTGCAACTTGTCAGATGATTCCTACATCCTTTGATATACGACCCAGGTTCTGAATAGACTTTCAAAGTTTTGTCAAAAATTTTATTTTTCACCTTCCTTGATAACTATCAGTTTGCACTGAGAGAAATTATACTATTCTGAAGCCCTCAGGACACTGATGTTTTATATAAAGCACTTTCCCTCCCTGACAACATTAGTCATACTAAAAGTAACCCCCCTGTATTCTAGATATCTTACCAGGAAAACTCTCAGTATTCCAGTTATTCAATATTTTGTTTTTCCATTTCATTTGTGAAGAATATTTATTTGCCAGACTAATGCAGGTATTGCAATAATAATTGTATTATTTTTATTTTTAATATGATAGGTAGAAATAAACACATCGATGTGAGAAAGGTAGAAAGGTGAAATAATACATAGATGTTTTGTGCTTGAAATGATCTAAAGAGATTGAATTGTGGAAGGTTTGCATTGTGGATTCTCCTACTAAGGGGATGAAGGGTAATGGGGAGGTGGCAGGAGAATGGGGTTGGGAAACATATCAGCCATGATCGAATGGCAGAATAAACTAAATGGGCAGAATGGCCTAATTCTGCTCCTATATCTTACAGTCTACTTCTAAAGGAGGTGTGGAAATGGTATATATAGTAGCAAAGTCAGAACCTTCTGGGAAAGAAGCAAGGAAGGAAACAAGGGAGAGAGAGAGTGGAACGAAAATTGAGATTGCAGTTGCTGATGCTAATTATTATTTCTTACGGCCCTGTATCTGAGACTTCGCTTGCAAGCACTTAAAGGCTGTTCTCTAAGACTTCTGAAGACTGGTAACTTGACTAGAAAAGTTAACTTTGTTTTCACCCTCAACTTTTTCATTTCCATTTGTCTTTCAATCATTTTACTTAAATAGTCACGTTATAATTATTTTGGTACAAGCAAGAACAGAATTGCTGGAGAAACTCAGCACATCTGGCAGCATCTGTGAAGTGGGACAGAGTTAACATTTTGAGTCCAATGACCTTTCTTCAGGGAAGAAGACTGAAAAAGGGTCACTGGACCCAAAACAATAATACTGTTTCTCTCTCTACTGATGCTGCTGAGGTTCTCCAGCAATTCCTGTTTTCGTTTGTTCTAGAGTGAAGAGAAATTTGTGGAATATTTTAGAGGTTGGTGTTGTGTGCTATGTAATAATAAGGAACATCCTGGCCCTCAGTTCCACACACTTGAACATAGACATCAGATTTTGGTACAGTTCCATTGCCCATTATTTTAGCAAAGCTGAAACAGAAGAGTGCATCAAGAAATCTGACACTGAGGTGTTACTAGCCAAGTGATAACAGTCAAAGAAACTAATTTTTTAAGTAGAAAGTCTCTGATTTCAAGATTGGTGGGGGAGAGGATTGATATTCAGGAGTAAAGTACCTTATCTCTGAGAGAGGAAGAAATGACAAATTTAAGGAAAGATATTCCTGCAAGTTATCCTGTTTGCAGACTGGCGTGGATATAGGCTGAGAAACCTGAAACATTCTTTCACGTTATTGAGACAATAGGGTGTGTAACCCACTGTTTGAGAAGAGATTTGAGAAGGTAAAAGAAATGATTTGAGGTAAACCAGAACCCAGAGGAATCTTCCCTGGATTTTTCAGCACAGTGGCTCAGTGGTTAGTACTGTTGCCTCACAGTGCCAGGGACCCGGGTTCAATTGCAGCCTTGGGCAATTGTGTGAGGTTTGCACATTCTCTCCGTGTCTGCGTGGGTTTCCTCAGGGTGCTCCAGTTTCTTCACACAGCCCAAAGATGTGTAAGGTTGGGTGCACTGGCCATGCTAAATTGCCCATAGTGTCCAGGGATGTGCAGGCTAGGTGGGTCAGCCATGGTAAAAATGCAGGGTTATGGAGATAGGGGATACTCTTTGGAGGGTTGGTGTAGACTCAATGGGCTGAGTGGCCCCTCTTTTCACACTATAGGGATTCTACGGCATTTATAATCACATTAGTATTCCACAAATGCTTTAGTCTTTAAACTGAATGAAAAATAAGTATTTTGTTTGAGTGGTACACTCTAGTGATTTAACAAGGTGTGGAGCTGGATGAACGCAGCAGGCCAGTCAGCATCAGAGGAGCAGGAAAGCTGATGTTTCGGGTCTGGACCCTTCTTCAGAAATTCACAAAGTACTTCAACCTGAATGTAAGTGCACCATAAACACGGAAGGTGTGGCTAAGGGATACATTTCAGAGAGGAGGGTTCGAGCTTTTTCATCCGTCTTGGGATATTCCATGGCTCCATGCGGCTGTGGAATGTCTGAAACACATAAGGGATGACAACTGTATGGACTATGCCAGATGAAATGGTTGGTCCTTTCTGAGTCAACATTTCCAGATATAATTATGAAAGGATTGTCTAAATTGCTCTGTCGAAAGGAAACACCATATTTTGCAATGCAGTTATATCTATTTTCAGCTGCAAAAGAGGATTTCTCATGGTTGGGTTTGAGCGGGCGTCGTTTTATTTTTGTACAGCTAAAGGCACTGACGGCACCAAACAATGAGCCTGCCTACCTGGCAGTGATGACAATTGATTAGAACAGTGAAATGACAAGCTTAAGCCCTTTAATTTTGAAGCACTAATTCAGTAAAGCAGGTGCCGTTCAGCACCCCCTTTTCCTGAAAAGATCTACACACCTAACAAGAGTGATGCAACTTTACAGCTAAGTTTCGCTCACTAATGAAAAAGCTGAATGTACACGTACAAAATATGTGCCTGGCTTTGCTGTCTCCTGCACCGAGGAAAGGATTAGATCTCACTTAATGACTTTGGCTAGAGGCAGTTAAAGTTTATTATTTCTAATCCAGTGCAGTATTTCTCTCGACAGTTTTTCTCTCAAATATAGATACAAAGCCTTAAGCATTTGAACCTGGCCTGTCCTTGCAACTCAAGAGGCGAGATGGCACAGAACATTAATCTAAACTATAATGCTTGACATTTTGCACAGAAGACAGCAAACATGTTAGGACAGGCACCTCCATGGCTAAACTATTTCCTTTCTTCAAAACTCCAGAAAGAAACTATTGACGAGTTAGTACACTTAAAATACATGTGGGTGTTTTTATTTGCTTTCATGACATACTCAGTAGTTTCTGATCAGATTTTGGTTGTGTTACGTTAAACTATGGTTCCCCTCCCTGATAAACATCAGTTTGGTCTAGGGGAAGAAATTTACGTTGTCCTTACGCCCCCTGAAACCTCCAGCCCTTCCTGATATGTGGCAACTCAGTTTGCAGCTGAGTATCGTGCTGCTCATTAATGGAAGTTCAGGCCCGGAAGAAAGTCCTTTCAGAACAGATTAAAGAGATCAAGCTTTTGACGTGAGGCAACTCGCTCCCACAGGGCTTCTGTTCATTTCAGAGAGTTACAGTTCCTTGGGAGTGTTCACAAATTGAACAGACTGTTCAAGTTAATATCCTGAGAAGTGGTAGGAAATTAGCCACAGTATGGTTCCAAACTTTTTTCTCTCCTGATACGTTTATGTTTCAAGCTGAAATGCATCCCTTCGAAACACTCATTCAGATATGATTTCTTAAGGGGCTAGCTTCTTATCAAGTGTAAGAAACTTCTAAGCTTAGACTTCAGGAAGCAGTATTTCCATGCAAAGTTACTGATCCTAAGATGTATTTGTATTTGTATGCTTTTCTGGATCACGTTGGAAAGCTCTCATCAGAGTCCCCCCAGTGAATGACCCTTTTATACTTACTTTGACATTCACCAAATCTGCTGTCAGTCAGTACTGCGCCTCTTACGTGTGACAGGGAGAAGGTTATAGAGTCATAGAGCCATACAGCACGGAAACAGACCCTTCATTACAACTCGTCCATGTCAACTGGATATGCTAACTTAGTCTAGTCCCATTTGCCAGCATTTGGCCCATATCCCTCTAAATCTTTCCTTTCATATACCCATCCAGATGTCTTTTAAATGCTGTAATTGTGACGGTGTCATAGTGAACATAATAATTTGCAGTCCCAGCTCATTACAGTGCTAAAGAAAGCCATTTGGTCCATTGTGTCTGCATCAATACTCTGCAAACTTTAACTTTGTGTCCTTTTGCATTTTTATTCCTTTTCATTTTCCTCTTGCCTTTTCCCTGCGACTCTACACATTGTTTCTGTTGGAATAATTACCCAAAGCCTTCTTGAATGCCTCGGTTGTACCCATGTTCCAGGCAATGCATTCGAAACCTTAACTACTTGCTGTGTGGAAAAGCTTTTCCTCACTTTATATTTGCCTCTTTTGCAAAATATTCTGGTTCTCAATCCTTTCACGAGCTGGAACAGTTTCTCCTCACGTACTCTATCCAGACCCCTCATGATTTTGATAACTTATATAAAGTTTCCTGTTAGCCTTCTCCTCTTCACAGAAAACAGTGCCAGCTTCTCCATTCCGTACTCATAACTCAATGAAGTGCCTCATCCCTGAAATCATTCTTGTAAATCTCTTCTGCACTCTCTCCAATGCATTCATTTCCTCCTAATAATGCGGCGTCCAGAACTGTCCACGATAATCCCAATGAGGTTTAACAAGTGTCTTGTATAAGTTCATTATATCCTTCCTGCCTGTATACTCTATGCCTTATTAATGAAGCCTAGAATACTACAGTGCTCTGGGGACACAGATTCAAATTCCAGCACAACAGCTGGTGGAGTTTAAACTTAATTAATAAATTTGGAAATTAAAACAAGTATCAGTAATGGCGATCAGGATCATCAATTGTTGCAAAAACACTCTAGGGAGGGAAATCTGCTATCCTCATCCAGTCTGGCCTATATGTGACTTCAGACTAACAGTAAAATGTGGTTAACTCATAAATACCCTCTGAAATCGCCTAGCAAGCCACTTCATTCAAGGGTAATTTGGGATGGGCAACAAATGCTGGCCATACCAATAATGATCCAAATGTTTTAAAAGCCAGCATTTTTTAGAATCATCTTTAAGGGAACAACATCTCTATAAGATCATACCCTACTTGATCTAAAGAACACTACAGATCTGTAAACAGTCAAAAGGGATTGCAGAGACTGAAGCTTTACTGAAATATTACAAGATATTTTGTTCATTTTTGCATATTAAAGGATTATTGCCACTTTTAATTTTGTTTTACTGACTCTACTTCAGCAATATCCCTTATTTGTTTCCCATAAAATTAACAAATGCTAGTTTACTCCAATAAGAGAAGACAGCAGTTTTTCAACTTCATTTTTAATACTCTCCATGTCAAAACTCCATCTAGCTCTGTAACTTGTTCTAACCTCTATAACCCTCTGAATTCTGGTCTCCTGAGTATCCCCTGATTTACTTCTGTCCATCATCGAAGGCCATGTCTTCAGCTGCCAATGCTTTAGGCTTGGGAACTCTCTCTCCAAACCTTCTTTTCCTCTCTCTACCTTTCATGGCCTTTATGATGCACCTTAAAACCTCTCCCGTGACCAAACATTTTGTGATATAACATGTTGTTTGATGTCAGTTGATGTTATTGTGTGCCTGCAAACACTTTGCGACATTTCACAATGATAACGGTGCTGTAGAAATACAAGTTTTTGTTGCAGTTGATGAGTTGCATTCCTTGATTAGCTGATGAGCCAGTGCTACAATGTACTACCCAAATTTACCAGCATATCCCTTCTTGTTCCGAGGTGATTGTCAGAGAATAATTCCTCTTGGCCTCAACTCCTTATGTACAATGTTTGGACAGTTTGATGAACAAAGACAGTATCCAGCCACATTGCAGGCCTCAACTAATAATTTATTGCTTATTGGTTCAATTATTGGATACAGATCATAGCCCATGTTCCGTTGTGCACTGCACTCTCTGACTGTAGAACTGCACACAGCATTCTTTGAAATGGCACCCCTTATCTCAGGTCACACTGCACTCCCTTTCAGGAAGTGTCAGCCATTCATCATTTACTCATTCCTGAACTCCATTCTAATAACTGATCTTTTCCTTTGTTCCTTCTTCTGCACCCACATTTTCCCTGACTCTGCACTTGGAAATTGTTACATCTTTTACTTTTTTCCAGTCTGACACAAGGTCATTAACCTACAATGTTTATTCTGGTGTTTTTTTCCCTCTCTACAGATTGCAGCTTCAAGGAGAACAAGGTGCCTGACTTTCTGCTTTATGTCTATAACAGGCAACTCATTTCCCATCACACACTACCTGACCATACCCATGTTTTTTTCTTTGTAAACTGTTTACTTTGAATGTATTTCCTTTAAATGGTTGCAGTAATTGCAGCTCGTTGCGGTATCTATTAGTGTGCGGCATCAATGTAATATACCACGTAACGAGCTTACGGAAAAATAAACCACACAAAATGCCTTGCGTAACCAGCTCATTGGTTTGCTTAATACGTAGGTCTAATATCACATAGGGATTTTTCTTTAAATCAGTGAATGGACTAAGCTCTGTGATTTGTCTTCCATGTTTGCAATCTTTGCTATTATACTTTCCAACTTTGGTGTTTCTTATCTGCCATTTCTCTTACTGCCATTCAAGGGCTAGGGAAGAAGAGCAAGCACATATTACAGTAAAAGTTTCTGAGCTCTTTACGTGCTCCATAAAAGGCGTAAGCACTCTGATTATGCACCATCTTATGTACTCTTCAAATTCATTAATTGAATGCCAACCAGATGGCTTGGTGAGCCTAGGGTATCACCTGCATGTCTGACCTCTCTACCTCTTGAGCTAGCCTCGCTAAGTGGTGGGACATGTTAATAATTACTTGATCCCTGCATAATGGAGGAGTGGAGTGCAGGAACTCAAATTATCCAGATTCCTGACACCTCCAATGACCACTGCTTCCTGTTGTCAGGTAATAACTGGGTTGGGCTAAATTGGTTTCCCCCTCTATCCTTCATAGAGTAAATAAGATATAGTATATATTCGCTATGGTTCTCTTCCTAGTGGTAATATTCCAAAGCACACTGAAACCTCCAACAACACCTCTTCCAAGTCCAGAAGGAGCACAATGCACTTTGCCAAACCTTTGGACATTCAGTCACGGCTTTCCCCAGCAAAACAAAATGTTACAAAATCCGTTCACATAATTCAAAGACATGCATGTCTCCTAAGCTGAATCACATCCCAAATGTGCATGACAATATATTTCTATATTAATTTTTCAAACATTATGTAAAAGATACTTAGTGACTTTCATCACTTTTACGTAGGGCAATATTACAACAATGTAAGGAAAATAATGGACCAAGGTTTGGTCAAAAAGGTGGGTTCTAAGAAGATTCTTAAGAGAGCACTATAAGGTACAGAGGGTAAGGGGTATGACAGAGGTGGCAATATGGTGAAAACATATAATGAATGGTGTAATGAAGTGAGTGGGCATTGAACAAGAGACAAGAATCAGTGGAATCTTGAGTATGTGAGGGGATATGAGGGGACTAGTGAGATAGGGAGAAGCAAAACAATCAGTGACAATTTAAAATTTACAATGCATACTAATGTTGATCTGTTTACCTGGCGTGATCAATAAAGTGGGAGTTAATATGGGCCTCAGGTGAGCTGAAGCATTAATAAACTCATTTCCAGCAGGACTGCTTTATCAAGTGCCAGGAAAACAAAAATAGTTATGTAAATTTGGGACCACTGTGAATAAATGGAAGGGTTATATTTATGTAGATAATCAGTGGTCTGTGGAATGCGCTCCAATCCAGTGAGTAGACCAGTGAACATTGTGGAATGGGAGAAAACTGGATTGTTAGAATAAAGATAAATTTGTGCTTTTTAAAAGATTTTAAACCAGAGAGAAAATTAATGCCTACATTATTACGTGACATGAAAAATCTGTAACCTTCAGGGAAAATGAAAAGGCACAAGAAATGTAGTCGACTGTGAACCATTCCATCTGTATTAGGTGTAAGTTTTGAATTGCTTGTTCCATCCCACTGATTTTGTTTATCTTACCTTTTCTGTTTATTGTTTTATTTTATCTGTCAGAAAATTTGAGATTTGACAGTTCAGCTTGGGACCAAAGAGAGTGCCGCACAGTCAGATGTATCATCATCTCTTCGATGAGAAATTGCGTGGAAATTTCTGCTCCTGGATGTGGTCAGCTTAGAGGGGAGAATGGCATTTCATTCAGCAGGCTGGTGTTGTACATTAATCCTGTTGTCTTCTCTTCTCCATCAGTTGATAGCCCACCATCCCACTCCACTGCCAATCAAGAGCCTCGGTATTCAATTAATACGCATGGAAGGACATCAGCCCTGAGGTTAAAGCAGCAGCAGATAGGCCTGCTGATATGTGGCATTGTCGATAGCTGTTACCTCACATGTGGTCCCTTGAATAAAGGCAATCAATGCCTGATCAAAGGTATGGACAGCAGACATGGGCTGGTCAAGCTGGGAGCCAGCCCCAGCCCCCTGTGTCCAGTGCCCGTGCCCCCAACCTGAGAAATCCATCAGTTCATTTCCCCCTGATCCTCCATGATCCTAGGACACTGGGGACATTCTTCTATCATCAGCCACAGCTTCTTCTGTGCACGAGAGCTGCAGGCCTCTGATTGGCCAATAGTTTTTGGCAGAATGGGCTTCTGTTCCCAGGGTGTGGATGCCAGGGTCTTGATTGCCTGCTGGCAGCCCTCCGCTGCCCAGTTAACATATGGGGTCATTGGGTTTTCCCTGGAGCAGGCAGCACAGGCCCCTGACTGGCTGCCCTCCCAGTCTCAACAAGGTTCCACCCATTAGACTATTTTTGTCCCCTCAGATGGATTTAAATCATCCCAAGGACTAATGTAATGAAGAACAGGGGAATCCTTCCCAGTGTCCTGATCAATGTCTGGCTCTCAATCAATTCTCATTAAAAAGCAAATTTTACGATCATTTATTTTACTGCTATTTGCGGGATCTTACAGCACTCAAAGAAAAACCGCTCCATATGCAACATATTAACAATGCTCACATTACTAAGTAACGTCACAGGTTGTACAATGCAACAGGATACCCTGAGGGTCATAAACAGGCTCTATATGAATGAAACATATCTTCTGTCTGGTGCTGTATTTCTACTGATGCTGATGTGAAATGCATTTCCTCAAGGTAGGTGAGCTGTCAGATCCACTTTTTCTGTTGTAATGACATTGAGAGCCAGAAACACTGGTGTCCTTCATTCTCTGTCCTCATCAAGAACTGCCTGGATTATGATGAACAATGAGCGATCTTCCTGGGCTCCAACACACAACAAGCATGTTAAAAGGCAAACCACCTACTTTCATTGCTGGTAGATAATCATTATTTGTTATCTTTATAAGCTTCACTTTTGAAGGTGAATTCCCTGAGTTTTAATGGTGTTCCCAAGACAGAAAACATTACTAACTTCATAGAAATCAGTTCTCTGAACCTAATTTCCCTGTTGTTTTATATAATTGAGATATGGGATTATTTCCAACATGGCAGATTTAATAGGAGATAGTAGGAACTGCAGATGCTGGAGAATCCGAGACAACAAGGTGCAGGGCTGGATGAACACAGCAGGCCAAGCAGCATCATAGGAGCAGAGAGGCTGACGTTTCGGGCCTAGACCCTTCATCAGAAAAGGGGGCGGGATGAGGTTGGTCGGTAGGAGATGGAGGTGCGGCTTGAGGTGGGAGGAGGGGATAGGTGGGAGGAAGAACAGGTTAGGGAGGCAGGGACGAGCTGGACTGGTTTTGGGATGCGGTAGGGGGAGGGGAGATTTTGAAACTTGTGAAATCCACATTGATACCATTGGGCTGCAGGGTTCCCAAGCGGAATATGAGTTGCTGTTCCTGCAACCTTCGGGTGGCATCGTTGTGGCACTGCAGGAGGCCCAGGATGGACATGTCGTCTGAGGAATGGGAGGGGGAGTTGAAATGGTTCGCGACTGGGAGGTGCAGTTGTTTATTGCGAACCGAGCGTAGGTGTTCTGCAAAGCGGTCCCCGAGCCTCCGCTTGGTTTCCCCGATGTAGAGGAAGCCACACCGGGTACAGCGGATGCAGTATACCACATTGGCAGATGTGCAGGTGAACATCTGCTTGATGTGGAAAGTCTTCTTGGGGCCTGGGATGGGGGTGAGGGAGGAGGT
>NC_063332.1:165647842-165723411 GCF_021869965.1 Rhincodon typus
ATCCGCTGCTTGGCCTGCTGTGTTCATCCAGCCCTGCACCTTGTTGTGGCAGATTTAATAGTTTTTTTTTCAGTTATGCCTTGATAGAGTGATTCAGGAAAGATGGTTTCTTTTCATTGAGGAATCCATAAAGGTTTATAAAATCATAAGCAGTGTAGATAGGATTAATGGTATGTATCTTTTCCCTAGGATGGAGGATTTCAAGACTAGGGGGTATATTTTTAAGATGAAAGGAGAGAGCTTTAAAAACAACATGAGGGGCAAATGTTTTACACTGAGGGTAGTTTGTGTGTGGAATGAACTTCCTGAGGAAGTGATGGATGTGGGCACAGTTACAAATTTTAAAAGACACTTAGACAAGTACATGAATGGGAAAGTTTGGTGGGATATGGGCCAGGAGCAGACAGGTGGGGCTAGTTTTGTTTGGCATGGACTGGTTAGACTGAAGGGTCTGTTTCCGTGCTGGATGACTCTATGACTATGAATCTATAAGGAATTATCAATTTTGTAAAGCCTTCATGACCACTTGGTCCCACTGATAATCTGAAGGGTCCTATCTGGATCTTACACAGAACCCCAGCTTATGTACTGGTGTTGTGCTCTCATTACGCTTTGAGTGACTCACTGGGAATGCAGAATTTCAGAGGCGAAGTTTTTCCAGTGCATAGTCCTCCAGTTACAGACACAGCAATTTACATTCCTGCTGGGCTGAAAGAGATTGGTTCAGAAAGCAGTCATTGTGGATGTGGTGGGAAAAAAAAGTACAAAGTCTTCTCAATTTATTGGATTCAGCTGTAAGAGGACCAGACCAGCTATTCCATTTTGTTTTACTCTTTCACGGGATGTGGACATTGCTGGCAAGGCCAGCATTTGTTGTTCATCCCTAATTGCCCGGCAGAAGGTGGTCATGAGCAGCCTTCTTGAGCTGCTACAAGTCCGTCTGATGCAGGGAGACCCGCACTGCTGTTAGTAAGGGAACTCCAGGATTTTGATCGAGGGACAATGAAGGAACAACAATATTGTTCCAAGTTAACACGTTACGTGGATTGGACGGAAATTTGCAGGTGGTGGTGTCCACCAGGCATCTGCTATCCTTGTTGTTTGAGGTGGCAGAGATTGTGGATTTGATTGGTTTAACTATAGTTGGTCTGTACTTCAACTCCACATAATTGCCTTTACTTCTTATCATTTGGCATCTTACCAAACAATCTATCAATTTCTGCCTTGGCAATTGCTATGTCTTTTTTAGATTGGTGTCAAACTTGCCTTGATAATATCCTTTTACATTTGTGATACACATGCATAAGCTTTCACTTTATTCAGCTCCAGACTCATGCATTACAGGGAAGCAGAGTGAGCAATTCCTGACTTTAGGTGAGGAACAACAACAACAGCAACTCAAAGGATGCTTCACAGGAGCATAATCAAGTCCAAATTTGACACCAAATTACACCAGGAGTTCACATTAGGGTGGTCAAAGAGGTAAGTTTTAAATGTCATCCTAAAGGTAGAAAAAGCAATTGTCAAGGAACTCTCACTCTTAGGCTAAGCACCTAAGGCTTTCTTGCCCATAGTGGAGCCATCACACAAAGGCAAAGAACTACCGATGCTGAAGATTCTGCAAAAAAAAATTCAACTGGCCCGACAGCATCTAAGAAGAGAGAAACAATGTTAATGTTAGTTCAAATAACGCTCCTTCAAAACTTGAGTCATATTGGACTTTAAACATTAACTCTGTTCATTTCTCCAGGGATTCTGCCAGACCTGCTGAGCTTTTTTTTATATACATAATGGAGCCTTTAAAAGGGAGGATGACAGGGTTTGGAGAAGTGTAGAGTTCTAGAAGGTTTGTAGAGTTGGAGGTAGTTCAGGGACAGGGTGAGCTATTGAGGAATTTGAAATGATTTGTCTTTGTCATTCAGTTATTCATTGCTATCTGCTCCTTGAAACTCAAGAAGCATTTAACTGGTTTAAGGAATAATTGCAATCGTTACACAATGAATTATTCCACCAATAAGATGCACCTTTCCATTGCAAAAATATACAAACATAAAGCTACATACAGAATTCATGGGTAGGAAAGGACAGGGTCTCTTTAAGGAACAATTTTATGGACCAAATTTAAAATTGTTTTTTGTTGTACAATCCTAACAGTTAAATTCACCTGAGGGAAATCTCCAACAACCTATCGTTCACTTTAATTAAGTCATGCGTTCATTTTAGAGACACAACCATTTGCTTCGTACATGACATTTAATTTGTAATTTGGCGACTAAAATATTCTCAGGTTCGTTTCCCAGTTGGGTTCAGTTATGAATGCATACATATTCATGTTGGCACCTTCAACGTGACTTGTTCACTGACAGAATATTCCTTCCACAGTCGCAAACTTCAGCCAAATACTGCTTTCACTAGATGTCTTAACATGCCATTGTCATAATGCTGCAGTGCGAAATTCAGTGGCAATGGGTTCCCTAGCTACTGTCAGTAAGGAAAAGCAACTCCAAAAAACTGAATTCAACTCTGTTATGTTTCTTCCAATGGATGCCACATCAAGCAAATTTCAATCTGCTGAAGTGAGATTTGATAATTTTTGGGTCAGTACTGTACTGAAAATGCTGGTGATCACAGCAGGTCAGGCAGCTTTCTCTCCATGGAGAGAAAGCAAGCTAACGTCTTGAGTCTGGATGACTCTTCATCAGAGCTGACGTGAAGTGTGGAGGGGGCAACATTTATGCAATAGTGTGGGGAGTGGGGAGAGGGTGGAATGCTGGGGGTGAATTCTCACATTCTGATCACTTAATCTGCACTAACAACATCCGTTCTCCCCAGGCCCTCCACCCTCTCCATCTGCCCCCTCCCCACTTTTACATAAATGCTGCCCTCCACACTTCACATCAGCTCTGATGAAGAGTCATCTAGACTCGAAAGGTTAGCTTGCTCTCTCTCCATGGATGCTGCCTAATCCGCTGTGATTTCCAGCACTTTTTGTTTTCAGTACAGATTCCAGCATCTGCAGTAATTTGCTCCTACATTGAGTAAATACTGTGTTGGTTACAAGACAGAAAACAGCTCATGCAATAGTGGTTATCAAGCTCTTGATATAACTACTGACTTTGTAGCAGTTATCCCCAGTGCCCCAGTCAATCAACATTAGAAAAACAGATTATCTGGTCATTATTGCTGAGTGCAAATTAGCCATTTCATCCCCTACATTACAACAGTGACTACACCTCAGAAGATTTTCTAGGGTGCCTGGAATGAGTGAGTTGTCTGATGAGGAAACATTTAACATACTGGGCTTGTTTTCCCCGGAGTTTAGAAGAATGAGGTGTGAGTCGATTGAAGTGTATCAAATCTTGTACGGCTTTTCAATGTGGACATGGAAAGGGTGTTTCTTCTTGTGGTTGAGTCCAGATCTAGGACACTGTTTCAAAATTAAGGAGCACCCTTTTAGGACAGAACTGGGAAGAATCTTTACCTTTCAGTGGGTTGTGCAACTTTGGAACTGTCTGCTTTAGATGGAGATGGAGGCAGAGTTCATTAAATATTTTTACCCTGTTAGTAAATAGCTTTTTGTTAGGCAAGGAATCAAAAGTTATCTGGGAGTAGATGGGAATGTGAGATTCAAAACAAACTGATCAGCCATGACCTTATTAAATGATTCAAGGGGCTGTTTGGCCTACTCCTGCTCCTAATTCACATGCGTATATGTCCCTTTAAGTACTTCAGTGACTGGAAAGTGCTTTCAGATGTCTGGTGTTTGTGAAAATTGCTGTATGAACACAATTATTTCTCTTTTTTCCTGTAGGTATTCGTCCTATTTACAAAGTGCAATACCTAGAGACCTCTAGAGGTGGGAGAGGGAACTTTCCATTACCTAACCAGGATATGCCCTGACATCACCATCCCTGATTGCAGGTGGTGAGAACTTTCTGAATCGGCAACACAGAGACATCTTTCAGAGTCCAAGTGCAACACTCATCAAAAGAGGCGTACTATTATCACCAGTTGCTATGGAAAAGGAATGCTGTTTATTGCTTGTGGCTTAGCACCTTGAGAGTTGCAAACTCTCTGGCCTTTTAATCAGCTCATAACGAATGTCAGGAAAACACCCACATAAGTGCGAAACATCAAGGTGGAGACACAAGCGATCAAGCATCGAAATAATCCTTTCACTTTGCAAACAAGAGCATCACAAGCTGGTCAACACGAGCAATTATCTTTTGTGCATGGGGTATTGGTAAACACATAGAGGACAGTGATGTGCTACTGAAAGCACTTTAAATTTGTTCAAGCAAAGTGATTCGGAAGTATCTTGCTGACTGCGGTGAAACAAACTGCAGTGGAGAAATCGAATACAGGGAGCAGATGGAGGGTAACTCGCACAGCATGTTAAGTAACACACATTGCTGTCTTTTATGTGGGCCCATCTCCAAAGCAGATGTGGAGTTCACATCAACAGAAGCGATGGGGTGGAGATCTATAATCTACAATGTGTTTTATATGCACCAGAGGATATTTTCAGCATTGATGAACTTGCCTTTCCCTTGATCAGGAAGCAAGACTTTTACAAAGCCAACAATTTGGCTTTGCGCAAAATCCAAAAGAGAAAAGCTGCAGCACTTATGCATGATTACAGGTTGTATGGCAAGCGACAAGAATTAGAGTGAATGGCTGGCAACCTTTTAGCCATATGGTTACAACAATACTCAAAACATGATTGGTAACTAGGGGAAATAAGCACTGATTGCACTTGAAACAGGTGGCAAATGCATCAATACAAGTAGTATTGCCCACACTGGTGGCAGTAGGTTGGGTATAGTTTGTTTTTGTCTTGCCCTCCTGCATTGTGTAAATTATTACATTTAGTCTGTATTCCAGATCATTGGCTGTAGTTTTGTAAAGATTCTTTTGGCATCAATTTCCAGCTCACTTTGCTTCTAGGGCTCAGATGCCATTAAAGAAAAGCTTACTTCAATTTTATCAGGTTTATACCACAATTCACTGGAGATCTAATAAGACCTTAGGGGTGGACAATAAATACTGGCCTACCTTGTATTGGACACATCCTGTAAACAAATTAAAATAAAACCAATCTCAGTCTGCTAAAGTAATATAAAATAGCATCATAGAATGGTTACAGTATACAAATCCAGGTTCTTAGCCAAATCGCTTTTAAAAGCTATGATTTAATTTGCACATATAAATGCACATTGTATATTTTGTGAGTGGAATTCAGGCAGCTCGTAGCATTCAAGGCCTAAGTGAGAGCACAGACAGAGGATAGATTTTAAACTACGATATGGAGTAATTGAAGTGGTGAAGTAAATAAGTGCATTTTAGGAGAGTAGAGAATTGGTGTATAACCTGGGAAAGAAAATTCAGAAGGAGGTGGGGATGAAATGAGGTTGCAATTGGAGTACAATGTTTGACGCTGCAATGACTGTGGTACTACCAACTCAGAGCTTGCAAGTTCACAATGGCAAGTTCCTAAGTTCAACAAATCTTAAAATGAACACAGCCATTGTTGGAAAGGCTTGCTAATATTTTTCAGTGAAGGGAACCTGCAACCCTCACTTGGTTTTGGCCTACATGCAACTTCATATTCGCAATGGTTTGACTGTTCATTTCCTCCAAAGTGGCCAGCAATGAATCTGTGTGTGAAAATAACTGTTAAGAAGTTTGATCCCTATCTTTTCAGGAATAACTGCAGTTAGGTAGTAAATTTGGCTTCAAGTTGCCAGTACAGGGGAAAAAAATTACGAAAGAAAATTTTGGAACGTCCTGCTCACGTGTCAAAGGTAAGCCTCCCTTAACTGGTATTGTTCATCTTCTCAAGTGCCAATAATCAATTGTGAGTATTCTTCGCTTGTAAAGAGTGCCTGTAGGCATGCAAGCAGGTCTCCAAATTTAACCCTTTAGACCCTGGTATCATTCTGCTCAATCTATGTTGTATTCTCTTCAGGCAAGTATGGCTTTCCTGAGGTTTGGTGCCCAAAACAAAGCTGAACAGAGGCCATTTATTGTGACAATGCAATAGCAGTATCTGCACAATCATTTGTTTGCAATTCATTATTTGCTAAAGAGAAATTAGCATGCAAGGATCATACTAACTTTAGCAAGAGTTGGAAAGATGTTGCTCAACTTGAAAGGGCGCAGAAAAGATTTGCAAGGATATTGTCAGGGTTGGAGGGTTTAATCTACAGGGAGAGACTGAACAGGCTAGGGCTATTTTCCATGCAGCATCGGACGCTGAGGGGCAGCTTAGAAGTTTATAAAATCATGAGGGGCATGGATAGGGTGAATAGACAAGGTCTCTTTCCTGGGGTAGGGGAGTCCAAAACTAGAGGGCATAGGTTTAAGGTGAGATGGAAAAGATATAAAAGGGACCTAAGGGGCAACTTTTTCACACAGAAGGTTGCATGTATGGAATGAGCTGCCAGAGGATGTGGCGGAGGCTGGTACAATTACAACATTTGAAAGACATCTGAATGGGTGTGTGAAAGCAAGGGTTTAGAGGGCCAAATGCTGGCAAATGAGAACAGATTAATTTAGGATGTCTGATCAGCATGGACAAATTGGACCAAAGGGTCTGTTTCTGTACTGTACGGCTCTATGACTCTATGACTACACATACACCAGTCAAAGTGAGGCAATTATCTGAGGAAGTTCTGAGGAAGGGTCACCAGACCCAAAACATTAAATCTGATTTTTCTTCATAGATGCTGCCAGACCTGCTGAGCTTTTCCAGCAACTACTGTTTTTGGTTCCTGATTTACAGCAACTACTGTTCTTTTGGTTTTTATGAGGCAATTATCTGTCATCTTTCAGACTTTTAACTCATGCATTTGACAGCAACTCTGTGTTCCAAGGTGCAAAATATATTAAATTTAAATACATTTTCACACTCAACTTTTTCATTTCCATTCGTCATTCAATCATTTTACTCAAACAGTCGCGTCGTAATTATTTTGGTACAAGCAAGAACAAAATTGCTGGAGAAACTCAGCACATCTGGCAACATCTGTGAAGCGGGACAGAGTTAACATTTTGAGTCCAGTGACCCTTCTTCAAGGAAGAAGCCTGAAGAAGGGTCACCATACCCAAAACATTAACACTGTTTCTCTCTCCACAGATGCTGCCAGACCTGCTGAGTTTCTCCAGCAATTTCTGCTTTCTTCAGTCGTTTCAGATCTGCAGCATCTGCAGTTCTTTGCTTTATTGTAACTGCTTTGGTGTTTTCCTTAACGAACATGACGCAGGACTTTAATTTCAAGATAATTGCCAATGGTTAAGGAAGAAAAGAATAATTCTGAGATCATTTGCAGTAACAGCTGTTGTCCAATAATCTGTGCAAACAAAATTGACCAGAGGAAGAATACATTCCAAAAGTGTAATCTTCAAAGGAAGGCTTGAGGCTGCATTAAGGAAAGGATCAATGTAGCCTTCAAAGATAACGTATAGTTCAGGTCTTGAAATAATTGCTTCAGTTCAGCGTTGCTGAGAAAACTATATACAGGAGCAGTCGCTCACTTAATACATTAGTGAATGGATTAATCAAATTGGGCAATCAAGTTGGCTCAGGAGTTGACCATCAACCTATTGAAAAAGGCCACATTCACAATTGTTCAAAATATATATTGATACCTGCTTCTTCTTAGTGCCAGGCTGCTCCTTGCCTCTATGAGATCTCCATAATAATTTAGGAACATTTTTCAGTATAAATGTGGTTTATGCAGGCCTATGTTCCCAAGGCAGCCAAAGTAGGAAGTATTCCTCAACCCTTCCAAATCTTCCTCATGTTGTTAATTCACAATCAGTCGAATGTTCTGGGGATGTGGATTCAAATCCTGCCATGGCAGACAATGACATTTGAATACAATAACAAAAAAACTCACTTAATGTGAATTAAAAGCTAGTCTAACTGTGACCATGTAGCCACTGCAAATTGTCATAAAAACCCATCTGGTTCACTAATGTCATTTAGGGGAGGAAATCTGCCATCCTTACCTGGTCTGGCCCACATGTGACTCCATCCCCCAAAAATATAGTTGAATCTTAGCTTCCCTTTGGGCATTGAGTGTGCTGAATGACCTTTGTGATAGTACTGTGCCTTTAAGAGAGGTGTGTTCTGTTCTGTTTCTCTTGCAGCGAGGTGTTGCCCTCGTGGTACTGGGACTCTGCTTCAGGCAGACACTTGGTAAACAGCCTGAAGTTATCCGTAGGTGTTTTTTTTAAAAATTAAACAAAAGACGCATGAGTGGGCAGAGTCAGGGCTCACACAGGCCCAGGAAGGTCTTTAATTTTGCTTTTGATTAGTGAGAAGATTTCCGTTGCGGCTGAGATAAAAACTTTCTGCTAGAGAGAAGTCTTCGACAGAGAGGCTTCCTCTTAAAAACTAAAGGGGACAGAATCTTTCTTTCTTCTGGACTGGACAGAGACAGCATATGAGAATCATAGCAGTTTTGCTGAATTGCATTTTTTCCCAAAAAATGTGTGTTTATACGATGCTGCCTATATTGAAAGTGTTGATGATTCATGATTAAATAATACATAATCTTGTTAAATATTTCAATAGAGTTAAGGTTATGATCATTCTTCCTTATTTTGTACTTTAACTGTGTCATAAGAATAAAGTGTGTTTTGCTTAAAGCTTAGTAGCAAACTAATCGAATTACATCTGGAACACAGTACCTTATACTTGCCTTTATATAAATATAAAAGTTGGGTCTAGACTATGTCCCTACTATATTTTGGGGGATGTCTGGTCTGCTCCATAACACACTTTAGCCGAAGAAGGTTCAAGTAAACTGTAGTTATTCCGATGATGTGTGGGGAGGGAAAGTTTCATTTATGGGATGCGGGCATCACTGGCCCTTCAGCATTTATTGCCTGTGCCTAGTTGCCCCTTGAGAAGGTGGTGGTGAGCTGCCTTCTTGAACTGCTGCAGTGCACCTGCTGTAGGTTGACCCACAATGCCATTAGGCAGAGAATTCCAGGATTTTGACCCAGCGGCAGTGAAGAAACAGCGATATATTTCCAAGTCAGGATAATGAATGGTTTCGAGAGGAACTTGCAGGTGGTGGTGTTCCCATTTAACTGCTGTGCTTGTCCTTCAGATGGAAGTGGTCATAGGTTTGGAAGGTGCTCCCTGAGGATCTTTGGTGAATTTCTACAGTGCATCTTGTAGATAGTACACACTGCTGCTACTGCAGCCAACTGCAAGTGGACTTCCAGGGATCCATTGAGAAGATTCTATATAAAAGTTGTGACACTAATTTAGAGCAATGAAAATTTAGGATCAGGAAATTCACTATTGTATTGCTTGGGAATTGAAGAGGTCAGTGACCAATGTTTAAGACTTCTTTGGGATGGACAATAAGGGTTTGTTTTTTTTTGCTCTGTGCAATGATTGCTGAACTGAATTGAGAGATTGGAGGGTTGTATGAAAATTGGACCCTGGCTTTATCAACATTGCTCAGCATGAGCCTTTGGTGCTGGCAGCTGGTCAAGGCAAGGGAATGATGTTGGGCTACCTGTCTTAGCAGCTGCGAATCTCAGTTCAGTTCTTGTATAGGCACAAGTACATAATCTCTGCTGTGCACTTTTCTCCAATGACAGCTAAAATGCACATCCTGACTGTTAGAGAACTGACCACTGCAGTTATTGGAATATTTAGGGTTAATGTCCTTGGAAAAGAGAATGTTGAGAGAGGATTTGCCAGAGCTTTTCAAAATCATCACTAGTCTAGACAGAGTCATTTAGGAGAAAGGTACGTAGAAAGGTAGAGAACCTGAGGTCATCGCTTCAAAGCGAATGGCAAAAGAACCAAAGACACTGTGAAAAAACAAAAACTTTTTTTTAACATAGTAACTGGTTAGGATCTGGAATATTTTTACATGAGATGTGGTGGAGACAGACTCAATTGTAGGTTTCAAAAGAGAACTAGATAATTATATTCAAAAAAAAAGTGCAGGGCTATCATAAAAGGATAGCAGACTAGCTGAGTAGAGAGCTAGTACAAACACAATAGGCTGAATAGCCTCTTTCTGCATTGCAACCATTCTCCAATTCTTTAAGTGCCTTATGTGAACAGCTGTGGGGTGCACTGAAGAATCCTACCTGAGGAAGACCCAAAGCCAGCTCAGTTCACCTATAACTATTTTCAGTGAGTAGCTCTTTAGCAGATATTAGGACCCTTCAATGTATAAGTGTGATTTAAGGAGCCAGCCATCCACCCAGGTTAGATGCGGAGAGTCCATTGCTAAATTAGCATACGCTACAAATATTTTAAGACATCTTCAGTGGAGCAAACACCAGTTTTCAATTTCTAAACATATCATTCAAGATCCGCACATAGCCAAAGTTTTATTTTTGAAAATACTTGGATTTGGAAGCTCAATGCTCAAATTGTAAGATGGTCTTAAACCCAGTGTGAGGAAATTGGGGTGAGAGTATGGAGTTTGTTAGATCTAATCAAGGCAGTCAATAAACTACAAAATAAATGAGGTGAAGTCTGTACTTAGTTAAATAATAGCACAAGAATGGCAGGAAACTGTTAAGGTACTAAAAGCTGGAAGAAACAATGGGCTGCATACATCCTTGCAAATGGTCAACAAAGTCAGATTATGTTGGCACTGAAAGCGAAATGTGGACATTTGTAGACTTGGCACTTGCATGTTTAGTCACGGTGAATCAGACACCGATGTCAAAATTAAAAGTTTAAACAATATTGCCAAATTGGTACAGACTGACTCAAAGGACATTATATTGAACTGTTTGTTCTTCAGCAGTGTAAATTTCACAGATCATTCTAGTCATTGGGCTACTTGTAGATTGGATGAAATATATTCAGACTTCTGGGACACACCTCATTAACATCTAGCAAATTTAAGAGCTGGATTCATTGAAATAGTACAGAAGATGGAATATGGTGTGTTGTATTACGGCTCATATTTTAGACCAGACAGGCCTGCACCTTTAAGATGGTTACATTACATCATGACATTCTGGTATAAAGATTCAAACCTCACCTTCAGTTACTCTCTCTATAGGTTGGAGTTAGCCAGATATACACATGTAATGTTCAGTAACATCAGTAAACAAAAACTGTGTTTGTAAGTCTATGATGTTATAGTTAGTGTTAGAAATAAACTTCAGGATATCTGATTCAAGAAGAACCCTACCCTCTATGGTAAATGTTACATAGATTAACATGTAATAAACCACAATACGTCATCAGGATGAAAGTGCATCTGACATCGACAGCCAAGAAAATATTCAAAGCAATGGACAAGTAAACATGGTGTGTGCAGAACTGACAAATTAACATTTCAACGTCCCACATACAGAATGTTACCTTGTCTGTTTTCAGTGCAGTTGCTGCCTATTCCAGCTGCTAAACACTTCCAGTTCTGCAGGTTTCTGGTCCTGTGGACGAGTTAATCATGATGAGAGGGGTAGGTTTAATTGGTGGATGGGATCAGGGTGGTGGGTTTGGCAATGAGTCTAAAGGACATGGCTTGTAGTGCAGAAGAAGTTCAGAAAATATCAAAGCTTTCTGAGGTTGTTTCATGCACCACCACATTCTCTCGAGTATCAAGGTATGTTTGATAAATAATGCTTTAACTCAGTTTAGTGCTTACTATGCATGAACATCTTGAGACAGGGCTGCATTTGGTCTTTATAACAGTCAGCTGTAATGTTGGTTTCACACACAACCTTCTTTGAGGTCTAAACACAATCTCCAACAAGATTGCAGCTACAGGTTGCATTGACCGTATAAACTTAATTACCTGAGCCTGAATATTCTGAGCACCTCTGCAACATGACTCCCTCTGTTTACCTCCTTTCAGGATTAGGCATCCCCTTTATATTTCTTGGCAAAAGCACAGAAGCTGCAAAGAGATTGGGTAAGGGGGAGTTGGAGAACCGCCTCTCCCCCTCCCTCACCCAGCTGTTCCCTTTAGTTTCTCACTTTAGCAGTAATGTTGTGAGTTGATGTTACCAGAGGACAACCTCAATCATCAGTTGTGCCCATCAGGAGATAGCACTGCTCACGCGTATTCTGCCCATGAAAATAACAGACAGGCGGTTTTGCCCAGTGAACCCGCAATTATTATTCACGTGCAATCAGCAGGCACGACTCCTTGTTGATAGTGCCAACTTGAATTGGCCCTTCTGTCCAATCACTTGCCTATCCCACTGGCATCAACCACTTACACACAAGAAAGCACACCAACCCTTAACAATACACAGTTTGAGCTTTAACCATTTTTTAAAGTCTTTTTTCATTTCTCTCCAAGACAGGCAATCTCAACAGGCCAAGGTATTTTGAAAACATGTCACATCAGTCAATCTTATCTGATTAACTGTCAGCTCAGATACTCCAGGAAAACTCTGGGCTCCTCACAAATCACATAGGAATTTAATTGGTGTAGTCAAAGCGTCATAGAGCACACAGCATGTAAACAAGACCCTTCAGTCCAACCAGTCCATGCGACCAAACTTCCTAAACTAAACTAGTTCCACTCGCCTGCGTTTGGTCTATTTGCCTCTATTCATGTACCTATCCAAATATCTTTTAAGTGTTGTAACTGTACCTGCATCCACCACTTTCTCTGGCAAATCATTCCATAGCAGGAAGTCAACGTCTGAAGATTTGATGATACATCAGTTGAATCTTCTATTTCAAAAAACGGGCCACTTTATTTTGGATTTGGATTGAAGTGAGCTCTTCCTTCATTGACATGTTTTCTCAATGTTGGGCAGACCCAGAATCAAAGCCATCTCTTTCTTCCATTCTACTTTCTCAAGCTCTCAGCCCTTCTCAGATTGAATCTCCTGGGTCACTCATTTACAGATTGGCTGCAAAAACTTGGAGTTGTTTCTCGTGCTAGAAACGGTGAATTATTTACCAATGGCGATATAAATAGCACGCAAAGTGGGAGTTTAGCACTTACACAAGTGAATTGTCAGCTCGTTTGCATGAAAGTGCTTTAAGTCGAGGGGATTTGAACTGTGATAATTCACCATCTCCTTCCCAGCAGCAGTCAGGGATGGCCACTCAATCCTGACCTAGTCAGTGGAGCCCATATCCCATGAATGAATTAAAAAAAAAGCTCCTGTCACTCTAAGAATCCATGCAGGATGATTCATGCATGATGATTCCAGGCACAATGGTCTGAATGGCTTTCTTCGTCAATTGTGTTTCTGTGATTCAGGCTTCCAGAAATGAAATGATACCCAAGTCAGATCTTGATTGCAATGGAGGTCAGTGACAAGACTACCTTGTTATCACAGTCTGCTATTAACATAACCCATTGTTAGCCGCTAACGGTCCCCATTAATAGCTATTCACCCTCCTAGCCAGATTGTTATCCACTGCTTTGTCTATTCTCTTTCTTTGAGCTCTATCCCCACCTATTGTTTACTCTTTATCTCCTTCCCCCACTCTACCTTCTGCATATAAACCAACATTTTCCTAGCTCCCATCAGTTCTGAGGAGGGGTCACTGGACTCAAGATGTTAACTCTGATTTCTCTCCACAGATGCTGCAGACCTGCTGAGTTTTTTTCCAGCAATCTATTTTTATGTTTCTGATTTACAGCATCCCCAGTTCTTTCAGCTTTAACCCAGAATTGCTTGCTGGCTTGACATGTTTATCGACAGTCAAGCGTGGGTGTCAGTCAAGGCCTGAGAGGTAGCTCACCCATCCTAGGAGAACCAAAGACCTGCCAACTCGAACATCAACCTGGATGCTGAGTGGAGTCCAGGAAGGGAGGGAAGTTGGACAGGGAATAGAGCTGTGCAGTGGCTTGTTGTTTTACTGTAAACCTGTGAGGAGATCTCCTAATCCTTACTATTCCACAGTCAGATGTTAAAGCATTAAACATTTATCTTTTGAGAAGCAGTCCCCTATAGTCACATTTGAGACCCACTCGCTAGGCTATCCTAGCTGAGAATAATATGACATAAGAATTAGGTGTTGTTGGAGACAGTGAAGAGGACGTTCTCACGCTATAGTCTGTTGTTGATCAGCTGGTAAATTGGGCAGAGCAATGGCTGATAGAATTTGATCCTGATAATTGCCAGGTGATGTACTTTGGGAGGTTTAACAAGGGAAGGATATACATTATGAATGGCAGGTCCCTAGGGAGTACTAAGGAACAAAGGGATCTTGGCATAGAAGTCCTTAGATCCCTGAAGGTGTCAGCACAAGTAGACAGGGTGGTGAAGAAGGCATACTGGGTGCTTGCCTTAATTAGCTGGGACATAGAATGTAGAGGCAAGGTCTTGTTACAACTTTATAATACACTGGTAGGCTCAAGGTGGAACACTGTGTGCAGTTCCGGTCACCACACTATCAAAAGGATGTGATTGCATGAGATGGATGTAATTGCATTGGACAGATGTGATTGCATTGGAGAGAGTGCAGAGGAGATTCACCAGGATGTTATCTGGGATGAAAAGGCTCAGTTATGAGGAGAGATTGGATAGGCTGGGTTTGTTTTCCTTGAAGTAGAAAAGGCGGAGGAGGATCTGATTGAGGTATGCAAAATAATAAGAGGCATGGATAGAACAGATCATGATAATCTCTTCCTCATGGCAGACATGTATAAGATCAGATTGCATTATTGAGGAGCTAACAGTTTAGAGGAGATCTGAGAAAGAATTTTTCACTCAGAGGCTGGTAGAAAAATGGTACATGCTGCCTGAGAGGGTGGTAGAGGCAGATACACTTGCAACATTTAAGAAACGTCTGGATGAGCACTTAAAATGCAAGGGCACAGTAGCCCGAGGACCAAGTGCAGGTAAATGAGATAAGTGTAGTTTGGTGTTTGTTGGTCAGCGCAGATGTGGTGACCTGAAGGGCCTGTTTCAATGCTGTATGACTCTATGATGAGTAACCAAGGTGAGCAGGGGATTTTCTGCAGTTAATTGCTGAAGTATTTAGAAAAGGAAGTTTCAAGCAGGCATTAGGTCGTCACTTACATGTTCAGTATGGCTCACACCTATTCACACCTGAAGTTGCCTCGACAGGAACTTTCGCTGATAAGGCAGATGATGATCTTCTAGGAGAGCCGTGCATATTGCCCTTCATACTGGACACTTATGTGCCCATTTTACATCGCAGGGTGCCAACCTATTTCTATGTCTTGGAGTTTTACACCCCAGACAGCAGCCCTTTGGTCCCTCACAGCTTTGACTCCCCTCTGCTCTTTCCATATGTTCACCTGAATTTTTCTTACTAGTCAACTTGCATTTATATAGCACCTTTATTGTCTTTCAAACATCCCAAGCTGCTTTATGGCACCAACTATGTAACACTGAGTCACGTAAGGAGATGTTTGGACATGTGACCAATGAGGGAGGTTTTAAGCAGCACTTCAAGAGTTGAAAGTGAGATAGGGAGGTAGAGCAGCTTAGGGGTGAAAGTAACGTGGGAGGCATGGCCTGTAAGTCATTGAGCCTAATGCCAAGGCAACTGAAGCTGTGTGTGGTGGAAATGAAGAATCAGGAACTCCCTATTCTGTAAGAAAACAAGGAATCTGCTTCCTTTGTAGTTTATGATCAGGCATTCCATACCATAGCAACCAATGTGGAAAACAAAAGTTCTCCTACCTCTCCCATCCTTCTTTTTGGCAGAGTTCCTACAGTTATGCCCTCGAGTTAGCTACTCACTGATCAGAATCATGATATAATTCCTTTTTCGGCACGAGACAATTTCTTTTCTGACTCACACCTTTGCTCAACTCCCGCAGAGGAAATGATAAATAAGAGATGAGGCAGCCTTGCCAGCAATACTGCTTCAAAAATATTAACACCTTTAATGCAAATTCTGTGAGAATAGTGCCCATGACTTGGATCTCAGTTGCTAAATCAAGATCCCATATCTAAATAGCAACCAACTCTCATCAATCAATGAATCTCTGACAGTTTAACAGAGCTGACTGCAGCAATGTACATAGTGGGAACCGATTCTGAATCAAAATGGGGTGGAGACAGTGGGGAGTGTAATTTAAACCTTTATATCAATGTTCTACAGGAGTGACTGGAAAGAAAAAAGGTTAATTAAACTTCTAGCTAATGGCATGATGGCCCTCATAACAAGAGGATTTGAGCATAGGAGTAGGGATGTCATGCTGCAGTTATGTAGGGCCTTGGTGAGGCCACACCTTGAGTATTGTGTGCAGTTTTGGTCTCCTAGTCTGAGGAAGAACATTCTTGTTATCGAGGGAGTCCAGTGAAGGTTCACCAGACTGATTCCCGGGATGGCAGGACTGACTTACAAAAAAAGACTGGATCAATTAGGCTTATACTCGCTGGAATTTAGAAGAATGAGGGGGATCTTATAGAAATATATAAAATCCTGATGGGACTGGACAGGCCCATATGTGGGGAGAATGTTCCTGATGTTGGGGATGTCCAGGACTAGGGGTCATAGTCTAGAAATAAGGGGTAAGCCATTCAGGACTGAGATGAGGAAGAATTTCTTCACTCAGAGAGTTGTGAACCTGTGGAATTCTCTACTACAGGAAGTTTTTGGGTCCAACTTGTCAGATATAGTCAAAAGGGAGCTGGACATGGCCCTTTCGCTAAAGGGATCAAGGGGTATGGAGAGAAAATGGAGTGGGACACAAATTGCATGATCGGCTCAAAATTACCTGCACTCCCTCCACTCGCAAATGCCTCATGCTTTCCACATCCAGAGACACATGAGGCAATCAAGTATATCTTATACCTGTTTACTGTAGTTTGTTTGTCGTGGAACCAGACACTGGCCTGAAGCAATAGTCTAAAGAGCGCCTTTCCCAATCAAACATGGCTGACCAGGATCTTCTTGTGCTCTTACACCTTCCATTGTCATGTTTTGGAAGGATTTGCAGGTCGCTACTCAATCCGTTTGGCTATGTTTGTGTATATCTTCTGTGATCATCAAGTCCTGGACTGGAACTCAAACTTGCAAGTTTTAACTCAGAGGCATCGCTAGTACTCAATGCTCCATTAGAACTCTCCCTTACTTCAAAGATTCCATTCCAAAATCTTAGATCCTGAAAGAAGCTAATCTAATTTGTATTTAAGTAAATCAATAGTGAATGCTTCTTAAGGGGCTTGTTCCTAAAAAGACCGCTTGTTTTGTGTAAGACTGAAATGAATAAGAAAGAAACTCAGGAGGGGTTTATAATAGGCATCTGATTTGATAAGTCCTGTTTTATGGCAGTAGCATTTGGATATTGCCAAGGTGTCAGTAAGAAAGCAGCTTACAATTAACTTCCACTCTGTTTCCTTACTTTGATTTTCCTCAAGTTTTGTTCGATATTTTTGTTTTCACAATGAACACTGATATTACATGAAGGGAAATTAGTTTGGTGGAATCTTTGAGGCCAAAGGAAGTACAGAGGAATCATTTGCTGCTGATTTAAATCCCTCAAAACTGTCAGAATTAGCAAGTTATCCCACACGGCTCCTTATACCATCAGCACAGAGGAGACCAAAAATATAAAGGACACACAAACTGATTAAGAAATAAATAATGCTGTGGTATTTTAAAAGATTGTGATATTGAGACTCCCTCTTGTGGCTTGGGAAAAATAAAATCCCAATTTTTATGGTGAGGCAGTCAGTCAAACTTTTACTTAATTCACATTGATTCAGGTGAAATTTCTATTCTGGTATATCATAGAATCCCTACAGTGTGGAATTGTAATTATAAGCTACAGTGTGGAAGCAGGCCATTTGGCCCAGCGACTCCACGCTAACCCTCTGAAGAGCATCCTACCCAGACCCAACCTCTACCCTATCCCTGCAACCCTGTATTTTCTATGGCTAATCTACCTTCCTGGACACTATGGGAAACTTAGCATGATCAATCCACCTAACCTGCACATCTTTGGACTGTGGGAGGAAACTGAAGCACCCATTAGGAAACCCATGCAGACACAAGAATGTGCAAACTCCACACATACAGTCACCTGAATTTGGAATTGAACCCAGGTCCCTGGCACTGTGTGGCAACTGTACTAACCACTGAGCCACCGTGCCACTCTAAATCAAGAATTTTGAGAGTCATGTAACAGAACTTAGATTTATGGTTATTGCACAGCTTTTTCTAAAAGAGGTTGAATTAAAACAAACATGTCAGTGACGAAGAAACTCAGGCTTACTAAATTTCATGATTGCCTCAACGCACTGGGTCTGGTTGATAGCAAGGACTGCAGCTGCAGAAAAAGAGTCTAAAGAAGGGTCCCTACCCGAAATGTCAACTTTCCTGCTCCTCTGATGCTGCCTGGCCTGCTGCGTTCCTCCAGCTCCACACTGTGTTATCACTGGTTCTGGGTGGGACACTCTTCAGAGGGTTGGTGTGGACTTGATGGGCCAAGTGGCCTGCTTCCACACTGTGGGGTTTCTATGATTCTGTGACTGTTGAGGGCTTAACACAGTCGCTGGTTTTCCAATCCATTAAATTTTAGCTCCCAGAGCCTCATCTACATCCCATCAGCCACATACCAGCTTTGGAGGAGGGGCTGGTGCATGGAAAGGGGAAACGTGCTCATGGAGAGAGAGGATGTCCCATGTAGCTAGAGGTGCCATAAAAGTAAGACCTGTCAGCAAGTCATGGGTGAGCGAGGCAAGTGAGGAGTGCCTCAAGGGAAGGTAGGGGAGGCTCTGACTTTCTGGGTGAGACCAGGAACAGCATTAATGCTTTCCCTGCTGTATCGGGGGAGTTATATACCTACTTTGAAGAGCCGCTTATGGCTTTAGACTAAAGGCAGACTGACTTGAGACTGGTAGGAAAACCACAGCAGTTTGCCCATTGTTAAACTACCACCACATGAGAATGTAACGTGAGATTTGAAGGTACAAAGCTGGGATTCTTTATTCTACTTTCATCAAGTTATTACAAGGAAATAAAAGATAAACAAGGAACTATTTTCAATTTGTGCATGGAATGAAATCTGTAGGTTACACTGATCTTTTCTTCCCTTGCTCCTTTGAACCTTTCTTTCTGTCTCTCTTTCCATCCCTGGTTTGACAAATATTTTCTAATCAACTTGTTTCGAGATGTTATTACACACCTCTGGCACAGGACTCTTAGCTCAGAGGATGGGATACTACTGCTCCACAACTAGAATGTCCATCCGCTTCCCCTTTTTATTAGCTTTCTTCGACTGTTCGACTACCCTCAACATTGTTCCCCCTCCCCACCGACCCACCTCTGGGGCTGGAGGTCCTGTGACACAAGGGATGAGGAATTTTGGCTACGTGGATAAGATAGAGAAGCTCTAGCTGTTCTACTTGGAGTAGAGAAGATGGAGAGGAAATTTGATGGATGTTTT
This sequence comes from Rhincodon typus, assembly GCF_021869965.1. Classification (NCBI taxonomy): domain Eukaryota; kingdom Metazoa; phylum Chordata; class Chondrichthyes; order Orectolobiformes; family Rhincodontidae; genus Rhincodon; species Rhincodon typus. Next base: position 165,667,186 of record NC_063332.1, read on the forward strand.
CAAAACCATGAGGAGTCTGAACAAAGTAGAGAGGGAGAAACTGTTCCTGTTGGTGGAAAGATTCAGACACTGATTGATGGTGATTGCCAAAGAGAAGCTATGGCATTATGAAGAATTTTTTGCTTTTAGCAGCACAAGTTTAGGATCTGGAATGAAGTGCCTGAGAGAGTAATGGTGGCAGAATAATAATAATTTTCAGAAGAGAATTGGACTGTTACCTGAAATGAAAACATTTGCAATGTCACGAGAAAAAGGTGACATTCTGTGATTCTATGACCCTGGTTTACTTTCGATGCTCAACTCATCTCCCTGCAGATTAAAATTCAAAATGTTGGGACAGGATTTCGATGCGAGTGAGTCGGTAAACTGTTCATCTTAATCTGCATATCACTGATCTCTGTTAAGAAAATTGAGTTAAAATGAAACTCTTGGATACATTAACGCACTCTGTAGTAGAGTTGCACAAATCACAAGGTGACTCTGGATGAGGAAGGTCATCCAGCTCATTTGCTTTCCGCCCTCCTTATGGTGTAGACCTCAATTATTTCTTCAATGATCCCAGGGGGTCTAGCCTTCATTTCTCTCCCTGGAAATTAACTCAATATTCTCTGATATCAGTTCAAAACATCTCTTCTTTGAACCAGGGTCTGGTAGTTCGACTCCTGTAATTCAAAGCGGTATTATTAGCAAGAGAGATAGTAAGAACTGCCGATGCTGGAGAATCTGAGATAACAAGGTGTGGAGCTGGATGAACACAGCATGCCAAGCAGCATCAGAGGAGCAGGAAAGCTGACGTTTCGAGTCAGGACCCTTCTTCAGAAATGGGGGAGGGGCAGGGGGCTTTAAAATAAAAAGAGAGAGGAGGGGTGGGGCTGGGGAAGGTAGGTGGGGTGGTGATAGGTGAGTGCAGGTAGGCAATGGTGGGGGTTGGTCAGTGAGGTGGGAGGAGCAGATAGGTGGGAGTATTATTACCAAGTTTCCTGGTTCAAACCTGGCCTGTGCTGACATGAAAGCTAATGGCTATGATAATGGCAGAAGGGCTATCATGGAACTCAGAATCCCTGGGTTCTAGGAGAAAAAATGTCTGGGTGTGCTATGTTGTTGGATCATTATCTTACTGGAAATCTCCTTATATAGCTGTAAGTTTCAGCTCTGCTAATCCTCATGGTTAAAAAGGTCAAGATCATTCCCCATTGCACATCAGTCATAGCTATTTCAGTGAATTAGCAAGCGTGACTGATACAATCATAAATAGGCAAGCAACAGTTTGACTTTAAAATTCTGCTGTTTGTTTTCAAACTCCTCCATGACCTGGCCTCTCCCTGTCTCTATGATCTCCTCCAGTCCCACAACTGTGAGATATCTGCATTCATCTAATTCTGCCCTTGTGAGCATCCCTGATTTTAACCAGCCATTGGTGGCCGGGTCCCAAACTCTGGAATTATACTGCATTATCAGAGATGAAAAGTCATCTAGACTTGAAACATTAGCTTCCAGCATTTTTTGGTTTCAGTACAGATTCTAGCATCGGCAGTAGTTTTCTCTTACATCTCTCCCCAACTCCTCGTCTCACTTCCATACCTTAAGACACTATCCCTTTGTCCATGGTTTTGGTCTTCTCACCTAAAATCATTTTAGATGCCTTGGTGTTTTGTTCAATGATCCAGTGAAGTGCTTTGCGAGATTTCATTGCATTAAAGATTCTATAATAATGAATCAGCCTGTTGGTTATGTTACTGGCCAAACAATGTGGCAAACTAAAACAGCATAGAGTCATAGAGTAATACAATGTGGAAACAGGCCGTTCGGCCCAAACTGGTCCATGCTGACCATGATGCCCACTCAGCCAGTTCCAATTGCACGCATTTTGTCCATATCCCTCTAAACAATATATACCTATCCAAATGTTTTTTTAAATGTTCCTATTGTACCTGCCTCAACCACTTTCTCTGGCAGCCTTTTCCATATATGCACCAATCTCTGCGTGATGAAGTTGTCCCCCAGGTCCTTCTTAAATCTTTCTCCTCTCACCTTAAACCTATGCCTTCTAGTTTTCCATTCCCCATCCCTGGGAAAAAGACCATATGCATTCATCCTATCTATGTCCCTCATGATTTTATACACTTCAATAACTACTGGACTTGTTAAAACACAACCGGTTCATCAAAAAGGAAACTACCATCTCTATCCAATCGGGTCTATTCCACTGTATGTCGATTTTAAATGCCCTCTGTGCCTCTAGGGATGGGCAATAAATTGCTGGCTTTCTAAGTTAAGCCACGTGCCAAAGATAAATTGAAAATAAAATCTTCAGGACAGGTTGAAAATAAAAATCATTTCACTTCCTGAGAGGACAAAGCTGGATTTGTACAACATCTCATAGTGTATCCGACTGAAGGAGGTAAATAGATGACCTGAAGACTCCAGAGTCTGTGTTTCTACTTGGCTGGATTCTGAAGTGCTCCTTTGTATACAAAACAATAAACTACCAGCTGTCGATGAACACAGACAAAAATGAACCATGATAGGAAGTTTGTTTCTCGTTTATTCACAACTCAAAGTTAATGCTGCTCTTTAACTCTTTCAAGCCTGGCATGAAAAAAAATTCATTTTGGGAGAAACTTTTTGTAAGTTTACATTTACTTTGAAATATTAAGGCAACCCATAAATAACTCTTTCATAAATTGTAACATGAGACATTTGGTCAGGTTTTAAGTTCATAAGATCATTAGAAAAAGGAACAGGAGTAGGCCATTCAGCCCGTTGAACTTGCTCTACCATTCATGGCTGATCCAATTATTGCTTTAAATCTGCTTTTTTGGCTGCCCTGATAACCACTGATTTCCTTGTCAATCAAAAATCTGTCATGAATATATTCATTCACCCAGCCTCCTGTATGGAAGAAAATTCCAAAGACTAATGACCCTCAGAGAAGAAATTCCTTCTCATCTCTGTCTTAAATGAGAAACTCCTTATTTTTAAAGGATTTCTCTGTGAGAGGAGACATCCTCTGAGTATTTACCCTGTCCAGACTATTCTTCACATTTAATAAGCACTTCCAGTACAGTTGCAACCCTAGCATCTACCTGACAATGTGGAAAATTGCCCAGGTATGTCCTGTACACAAAAAGCAGGAGAAATTCATTCCAGCCAATTACTGCCCTATCTGTCTACTCTTAATCATCAGTAAAACAATGGAAGGTGTTATCAACAGCGCTATCAAGCAGCACCTGCTCAGAAATAACCTGCTCAGTGACACCCAGTTTGGGTTCTGCTAGGGCCACTCAGCTCCTGACCTCATTACAGCCTTGGTTCAAACATGGACAAAATAACAGAGTTCCAGAGGTGATGTGAGAGTTACAGCCCTTGATATCAAGGCTGCATTCGACTGAGTGTGGCATCAAGTAGCCCCAGCAAAACCGTAATCAATGGGTATCAGAGGCCAAGCTTTCTGCTGTTTAGAGTTATGAGGTGGAGGTGCCAGTGTTGGACTGGGGTGGACAAGGTGTCGTGTGATTTCTGACCTGATTGGAGTCATACCTGGCACATAGGAAGATGGTCATTGCTGTTGGAGGTCAGTCATCTCAGCTCCAGGATATCTCTGCAGGCGTTCCTCAGGGTAGTGTCCTAGGCCCAACCATCTTCAGCTGCTTCATCAATGACCTACGCTCCATCATAAGTTCAGAAGGGGGGATGTTCGCCGATGGCTACGCAATGTTTAGTACCATCCTCTGATACTGAAGCAGTCCATGTTCAAATGCAACAAGGTCTGGACAATATCTAGACTTGGGCTGACAAATGGCAAGTAACATTCACGCCACACAAATGCCAGACTATGACCATCACCAATAAGAGACAATCTAACTGCCACTTCTTGATATTCAACGGTGTTACCATCACAAAACACCCACTATCACCATCCTTGGTGTTACCATTGACCAGAAACTCAACCAGACTCACCACATAAACTCAGTTACAAGAGTAGGCCAGAGGCTAGGAATACTGAGGCGAGTAATTCACTTCCTAACTCCCCAAATCATGTCCACTATCTAAAAAGTGTAAGTCAAGAGTGTGATGGAACACTCCCCACTTGCTTGGATGGGTTCAGCTCCATTAACATTCAAGAAGCTTGACACCATGCAGGACAAAGCAGCCCGCTTGATTGGCACTGCATCCACAAGCATTCACTCCCTCCACCACCGACGGTGCACTATCGACAAGATGCACTGCAGGAATTCACCAAAGATCCTCAGATGCCACCTTCCAAACCCACAACCACTTCCATCTAAAGGAACTAGGGTAGTAGTTACGTTGGAACACCCCCACCTTCAAGTTCCCCTCCAAGCCACTCACCATCCTGACTTGGAAATATAATCATCATTCCTTCATGTTGCTAGGTCAAAATCCTGGAATTCCCTCCCTAAGGGCATTGTGGGTCAACCCACAGCAGGTGGACTGTAATGGTTCATGAAAGCAGATCATTACCACCTTCTCAAGGACAACTAGGAACAGGTAGCAAATGCTGGCTAGCCAGCGATGCCCACATCCCACAAATGAACATTTTAAAAAGAATTCTTCTAAATTCCATTAAGTATGGGTCCTCTCAGTCGTTCTTAACCTTTCTTCATTAGTCCATTCCATGTTTCCAGAGATTATCTAAATGAACATTTGTTTCTAATGCAAAAGAGTCCTTCTTAAAGAGTCTAAACTTCTACACTGTACTCCACATGCGGCCTCACCAATGCCTTGTACAGGTGTAGAAAGACTTTAATAGTCCATCTCCCTTGCAATGAAAGGCAATAGTTCATTTACCTTCCTAATTACTTGCTGTAGCTACATGTCAACTCTTTAGTATTCACGTACAAGGATACGAAGATACAGGATTGTACAGTATCCCTCTTTATAATAATCCATTTTGACATACAACCAGTTAGAACCTTCAACCAAATCATTAATATCAGTCATTGGCACTAATCCTATCAGCATTGTGCTAGTTACAGTTTGCCAGTCTGAAAATGGCCCATATTTCCTGACCCTCTGTTTCCAGTTCATTAGCCAATTCTTAATCCATGTATATCACCCCCGACTGCATTTGCAGTAACTGTTATGTGGCAACTTATCAAATGCCTTTTAAAAATCCAAATACACCACATTTACTGATTCTAATTCATCAAATCTGCTTGTTACATCCTCAAAAAACTCTCGTAAATTCTTCAAACATGATTGTCCTTTCACAACACCATGTTTCCTCTGCCTGATTGTATTATCATTTTGTAAATGGTCTTCATTTTGCCTCCGCAATAATGGATTTTAGCATTTTTTAATGAGGTGCTGCATTTTGTAAAGGCTTCCACAACCACTGACATAATGAGGTCAGGGGTTATAAGTTCTGAGATTGATTAATGGATTAGCTGTTCTTGATGTGGGGTTATGAATACACATGTTTATTTTTATAAGGCATTTAGTGCTTGAGAGGATTTAAATTTATTGAATGGGCTTTCATGAATGCGTGTGTATATTTATAAAAAAAACGCAGTATGTATTAGACATTTAGAATTTTACTTTGTTTGATTTGAACACGGTACCTACGGATTGCCCATGCTGTATATTGGTGAGTTGTGATGGAGAGTGTAAGGGAAAATGGTGATGAATGGGATAATGAATTAGCGTTAAGTTGGCATAGGAGCTATAATGGGTCATGGGGAGAGGTGGGGGCATTTCTGTTAGTTGGTATTAGTTATCACTGATGACATAGAGGATTTAAAGGACCATGGGGGAAAGGGGGAGTCACAGATCAACATGAGTTGATATGCACGGACTTGTGGAGTGAGATGGGATGGGAGTGGCTGTGAGGGATAAGGGTTACAGGATGTAATGTTTGAGAACATAACTGGGACAGGAGAACTGAGGTGGTGCTTGTAAACAGCCTATCTTGGCAATAGGCAGCCCCCATGGGTACTCTGACCAGTGTCTGGGTGGCAGGCTGACACCAGTCAGCATCTGCTGCTCCCCTAGATTGGAGATTTGGCATTTCTGGGCATTTTAGCCTGGATCAATGCATACGCCTCACGAGTCAAAACCCAGGCCACCATCTCTCTGGTAAGGAGTGACGCTGCAGGACATTCTTTCCTGTACTCTCTGGCAAAGCCGCTTTTTGTAAATCAACCTTTCCAGACACACCTCCAGAGCAGCTGGGACTTTACTCCAGACCTTCTGGCTCAGAGATATGGACACAACCTACTGCACCACAAGAGCCCTTCACAAGGATATTTTATAACGGGATTAATGAGGTGTTTAGACCACGAGTTCCTTACTCACATTTCTTTCAATTATTAAAAGCAACCTTGAAGTATTTATTTTGATCAAATTGTTGGACATGTTATGAAACACATCAAGGGCAGGTGGAGATAGCAAGAACTGCAGATGCTGGAGTCAGAGATAACACGGTGTGGAGCTGGAGGAACACAGCAGGCCAGGCAGCATCAGAGGAGCAGGAAAGTTGACGTTTTGGGTCAGAACCCCTCTTCAGAAATTCATTTTCTGAACTTCATTTCCCAACCTGAAAAGTCAACTTTCCTGTTCCTCTGATGCTGTTGTGTTCCTTTAGCTCTACGCTGTGTCGTCAAGGGCAGGTGGGACTTGAACCTGGACCTTCTGGCTCAGTCGTGAGGACACTGTATCACAACAGCCCTGGCAACTTTCAAGTAAACCGGCTGGAGCAACAGCGAGTGTCATCCATGAATCCAAGTGAATCCTGTTAGTTTGCATTGGTGTTAGTGGTTGCAGGGTAAGTCCATATATTGAGCACCTCGGGAGATCCAGAGTGAAAGCAGCTTAAGCTGGAAAATACTAAAGCAAATTTCCCAGAAGGTGATATATTTGAACCCCCACACATTACTTGCCTCTACGTGTTACAGCCAAAGCAAAACTGGTGACTCATGCAAAAAAACAGGAGCTTAACTTGCAAAATGATGTGTGTGAACTTCAAACAAATCACACACAGATGTTCCAAGTTACACCATTTCTTTGGGTGTGGCTAGGCAGCTTTAGAGTGAGGACGGAATGGGCCAACTTGAAAGCTTACACCTGGATCCCCTGGATATAATCAAATACCCCCTGGACAGTCTGCAATTAGTGAATCATGACGACACCACAGGGCTGTGCCTCTATTTACATTCAAATCCACACTAACTTGAAAGGTGTTAATGGTTCCATTTCTTAAAATGGAAAGAAAGGGGAACAACTTGGTGTGATAGTACTTCATGGTCAGTGGAAGAGTAGTTAGACACTTCAGTGCAATGTACTCATTACTGCATGAGATATTATTACAGCAGGTATTTTGAGTGCATGATACTATTATTCAAGAAGATATTATACAGCAATAACACAAAGCAGGTAGATATTGAAAGTGGTATCACATTATAAACTAAGAAAGTGTTAAAGAATAGGCATTACTACAAGGCTGGTGATAAAACACAATGAGGTATTACTGAGCAGATATAGTGCAAGAATTATTACAATGAGGTTGTAATGAAGGCATTATGTCAACTCTGTCAAAGGGTCATTGGCTTCAAAATGTCAATTCAGTTTCTCTCCCGACAGATGCTGCCAGACCTGCTCAGTTTCTACAATACTTTCTGTTTTTGTTTCTCCAGCATCCACATTTCTTTGTTTTATACTACTACAGTTGCTACACGGTAAGATATTATGACAGAGAAGAATGGTGAGGACAGTGAGGATATGATGAGGGTATTGTTACGGTGAGTTTATAGTGAAGGGTATAGAAACATAGAAGATAGGAGCAGAACGAGGCCATTCGGCCCTTCGAGCCTGCTCCACCATTCATCATGATCATGGCTGATTGTCCAACTCAATAGCCTAATCCTGCTTTCTCCCCATAACCTTTGATCCCATTCACCCCCAAGAGCTATATCTAGCCATCTCTTGAATATATTCAACGTTTAGGCATCAACTACTTCCTGTGGTAATGAAGTCCACAAGCTCACCACTCTTTCGGTGAAGAAATATCTCCTCATCTCCATCCTAAATGGTCTATCCCAAATCCTCAGACTGTGACTCCTGCTTCTGGACACACCAATCATCGGGAATGACTCCAATTAGGGAATGAAGATATAGTGACGATATTAGCACAGTGAGGGTCATTACTGCAGTGAAGCCACACTGATAGTTTTTCTATAGTGACGATATGGTCAGGGTATTGTTACAGAGAGACTTTAACAAGGGTGTTCCCACAGTGAGATTATGGTGACAGTTACTTCAACAGTACCGTACAGTGAGAGTTCAATAAGGGCGTTACTGCAATGAGTATATGCTGGGAACTTTACTGCAATGGGGGTTTAATTAGAGTGAAATAAAACAAAGGATGTTGGAAATCTGCAACAAAAGCAAAGTGCTGGATAAACTCAGCAGGTCTGGCAACATCTGTGGAGAGAGAAGCAGCATTGAAAGTGGTATCACAATACATCCCAAGGAAGTGTTAAAGAATAGGCATTACGACAAGGCTGGCGATAACCAGTGTTTCAACAGCGTTTCGAGTCCAGCAACCTTGATGTACAGTGAATTTATAGAGAGGCCAAGGTCAGAGTGTTACTGCAATGATTGTATGGTGATGATTATTACTACAGTGAGCATGTGATGAAGATATTACCACAGTTGTGAACAGGGCAATTGTATAGTGAGGCTGTGATGAGGGTGTTATGACAGTAAGGTTATGGTGAAGATATTATCTCGATGAGTTGTGAATTGAGTAGTTGTACAGTGAAGGGTTCATGAGGGTTTTATGACAGTGAGGGTGTTACCGCAGTAAGGGTGTGATGGATGGATTACTAAAGTGATGATATTGAGTTATTGTGGCTGCACAAGAGTGCAGGTATAACTCAGTGATGACATTGTGTACAGGACCTCATGGTTCACTGACTTGTGTCAATTTCTGTGTACATTTCACGCCACACCCATAAGTATGTTTCAGAATGGATTTATTAAAGGTTCTGGATGAAGGTGATGTAATCCTTCTCCATTTAATATCCTTCCCATATTAATTAGAGCAGTGGTTTACTCCAGGGCTGCTTTGGTTAAAACTGATACGTGGTATATTTAAATACAGCTTCAAGCTTTCTCTGACAGCAGGAATTATCTCTCGTGAACTGACAATATAAGACTTTGATTCTCTGAATGTGATGGCTATGCTGATATATAGAAATGAGGTGGCGTCTTTCATGGATAAAACAAAGATGTGAAGGCTATTCATAAGTTCAAAAGTTTTGCCTGGTTGTATCTGTTTTTAGATTTCTTTCAGTGATTACAGCTTAAATAGCAAGTGCTCTTTGTAGTAAATACCTTGCATTTCTTCTTCACATGTAAAAAAGATCTGCAAAGGATAGACTCCCACCCTCCATCCTACATTTTTCCCTCACACGGTACCTTTTGTACAAACAATTTATCGATTAATCTCAAAGTTCACAGCATGATAGTCTGCTGTTGATGTTCTACTTAAATGTTAGTCTTAGCAAATGTCATGTTAATGGATTTTGACTTCAACAAAAATATTTACTACTTTATTTTTAGAACATGTGTGTGTGTGGGGTTGGGAGGGGGGGGAGTTGCATCCTTTGTGCCAGAAGGTTAACTTGGAAGCATTTTATTCGTCAGGAGAATAGTGGATGGTCAATCCATTCTTTTGAATTGGGAACGAGAAGAACCCAACTGATTTGCCCCCAACATTAAATGTCAAGTTCAAGTTACATTTCAGGTTTATGTTTCAAGTTACATTTTAGCTAAATTAGTAAACCATCTCTCCAAATTGAATGAAAAGCAGGACTACATGGAGAAATCAGGGGAAAAGGATTGATGAGATTGCTCTCCAGAGAACTTAATGAACTCAATGGCCTTATTCTGTGCTGTGGTTACTTTGTAGGAACAAAATTCCATTGGTCTCAAGATGTCACAGGATAAGTTGCACCACTCGGATGCCAGGAGGGAACTGAAATGTGCAGAGAGGTACTTAGTCCTGAATTTTGCAGACCAGACCTGTCTATTAGAGTTGCGATGGGTGTAAAACCAGCAGAAATGTGCTGGGACAGATCCAAATCCGGGTGCCGTTTTTAAAAACTTGTTCTGAATGAAAAATACAGCATGAGGCTGAAAGGGGGAGATAGGAAATTCAAAGGAACATGGGAGCAATGGTGTCATCCATAAACTTGGAAACATTAATATGATCCCCATAAGCAAATCAGCCGCCAAACAACTTTCCAGGCCAAGAATGATATTGGTTTATACACTTTCCCCAGAGTCATAGGAACTGACAACATTTAAATAAACATTGTTTCTTCAGATTATGACTTGGATTATCCATTAGCCAGGATACATCAGATATAACAATAACATATGGATTGTATCATAGAGAATCTATTATGATGTTCTGCTATCACAGATATTACAGTGCTCAGAAGAACTGAACACAAGCATAATGCAAATCTTCGTCAGCTCATGGTAATGGTAAGAAAATATAGTCTTCTTTTAAAGAGTAAAAAATGTAAAATCAACATAAGCCACATCAACTTCTTTAGATCAATCTACTGTTCAAACACCACTAGACCTGATAACAGGAGATTGCAAAAGATGCACACACTACAAGACAAAAGTAAACTTACAAAAGGTCTTGGTTTCTTCAACTTTTCATCCCCATATATTCCAAATGCTTTGACCAAAGTGTCTCTTCTTTGAGAATTGCTTCATGAAGATACATCATAGATGTAGAATGATAAGAACTATAGAAATGTAGAAAATTAAAAGTAGTAGTAGGTCATTTGGCCCTTTGAGCCTGCCCTGCCATTCATATTGATCATGGCCGATCATCCAACTCAATAGACTGTTTCTGCTTCATCCCATTTCCTTCGATCCTTTTAGCCTCAAGTGCAATATCTGACACTTTCTTGAAATCTTGCAATATTTTAGCTGAGCAAATATAATCTATCTCAGATTTAAAATTAATACCTTCGGTTAACAAAGAAAGTCTATCTCAGATTTAAAATTAACAACTGACTAATGAATCCTACCAGGATGTGCAGGAAATGATGTGTTCAACACATTGCCTCTTCTCACTATCCTCAACATAATGGTCTTACAGAATGCGCTGTTTATAAAGTCTACAATCATCAAATGAAAAGCTAGCCACCGAGATTTTCAGGTAAACATGTTAAATCTACAGGCTACTCCTCCAGGCAATACATTACCCTCACTGGCAGCTTTCATATTCAGAAGACCATTCCACATCGTTCTTCTCTGACACAGTCCCACTACGACGTGTTATTGGAAAGATGGGAGAAAATGGTGTAAAAGCAGATCAACAGGCATATAGACAGTTTATGCAACCTGAACATGGTCAAAGCATCAGAGTTTGAGAACTTTGTAGGAATATACGCACTTGTGGAAAGACACTACAATGTTGTAATGGCCTGGGTGTTGTCACAAACAATGATAAAGCCCTAGGATGAAACAGATAGTTTTAACCGGTGGACAGGTGAGGGTCCCCAGATTTTACAGGTCGAGATGGGATACGTCAAACCATCCAGCTTCTGGGTGAGGTCGTGGAGTGGGGAAGGGTTGGGGCTGGGGAGTATGGCTCCCCTTGGTTATTCAACTGTCCCCTTGGTTTGTTGCAATATTATTTTAAAAGGATCCCTTCCCTTCTGGATTCTTTTCATTCAGTCATAGGTGAGTGTATTTTTTTAAAGAATAGTGTCTCTGTACATGAAGTGTAAATGGTTGAATGTGTAGCTTTTGCATTAGATGTTACTGGTAGTGGTGATGTTGGTATCTGAAGCCAATTTCAAGATACTTGATTTTGTAGGTTGAATAAAACTCATTTGTCCTGATTCCTTTCAGCAGTGGCTAAGTGGTATAACACAGATTGAGCCTTTCCCTCCTTTCCTTATTTGTTGTGCAGGGGGCTGTTTAGATGGTTATTCTCAGAACTGTAACTCTGACAGTACGTTAGATGAAACACAAGAATATTACGCCACTAACAGCATTCCCACGGTTAGGCTGAGCCAAACAGTTAGTTGTTCAGTCAGTCAACTGTAACAATAATATACGCAAGACTGCATCAGACTACGTGTAAGTTTAAGTTGTCATATTCATGTACATAGTTAGTCATTAATAAACTTCCAGATATCTGTCTCAATAAGAATCCAAGTCTTTGTAGTATATGTAACATGGAGTAACACATAGGAAACCACATTACATCAGTTCTCATTGCAGTGATATAAGAACTGAGTGTAAAGTAAAATAATGAGGAATGCTGCAACATTGGGAGAGACTGGACTTAGAGGTGTTTGGACCCTGCGCTGGTGGTCTTTGTAGAGGAGGCTGAAAGGAGGAGAGATATCCTGCAAAGATTCGGAAAGGTCTCCAGATGTATTACTCCAAATTCATTGAAGTCAGTGCTATTCGTCAAGTCCAATGACTTTACACAAGTGGTTGAAATGAATGCATCTTCAAATGCAATATCCTACCCGCTGTACTACTCGCTTCAGACACTGCTCAGATTACCTCATGCCTGTTACTACTGACCGACAATGTCTGGCGTTGATTCAGCACCTATGGTTAACCTATGGCTTATGGAAGTGATGGAAATGTAATTCATCAGAATAAAGGAATGATGATTGTAGCCAGGATATGAGGAATTGGCATGCAAAATTCACTGTTTATGGGCACTGTCTTGATCCCCGTAGAGACAAATTACCTTTAAAAAATTGCATTTCCAACTAATAGTTGTGAGGAAATGAAAATTTTATATCTTCAGATTTTTACTATAACAGACAGCCAAAAGGCACTCTTGATTAAACATTATTTTTGAAGGCAACTTATACTCTAAATCATAGACCAGAGCTCACCTTTTATTATTAACACAACTGAAACCCATCTCACAGGAATCCTTCATACTGTCCCTTACATATCCATTTGATTTTCCCTCTGGGCCCAGTCCAAAGTGATTCTAAGCTCTTCATTGTTTACTTTCATTCACTTCCTTTCCCCACCAGGTAACTTTTAAATCCAGAAATATCATGCTGAAGGTTTATCCTGATGGTTCTTCGTCTGTGGCAAACCAGAGGCCTTGTTTCAAATCCTCATAGACTCAGAGAGTCATAGAGCTGTACAACATAGAAACAGACCCTTTTGTACTACTCATCCATGCTGACCAGATATCTTAAATTTAATCCAGTCCAATTTGCCAGCATTTGGCCCATATGCTTCTAAACCCTTCCTATTCATATACCAATCCAGACACCTTTTAAATGTTGTAATTGTACCAGCCTCCACCACTTCCTCTGGCAGCTCATTCCAAACACGCACCACCATCTACCTTAGGTCCCTTTTAAATCTTTCCCCTCTCACATTAGACCTATGCCCTCTAGTTTTGGACTCCATTACCCTGGGAAAAAGACTTTGGCTATTCACCCTATTCATGCTCCCCATGATTCTATAAACCTCTATAAGGTCACCCCTCAGCCTCTGAAGCTCCAGGGAAAGTAGTCCTAGCTTGTTCATCCTCTCCCTACAGCTCAAACCCTCCAACCCTGGCAACATCCTTGTAAATCTTTTCTGAACCCTTTCAAGTTTCACAACATCCTTCCTCTAGCAGGGAGACCAGAACTGCAAGCAGTATTCCAATGGTAGCCTAACCAATGTCCTGTACAGCTGCAACATGACCTTCCAACTCCTATACTCAATGCACTGACCAATAAAGGCAAGCAAATCAAACGCCTTCTTCACTATCCTGTCTACCTGGGACTCCACTTTCAAGGAACTACGAACCTGTACTACAAGGTCTCTTTGTTCAGCAATACTCCCCAGGACCTTACTGTTAAGTGTATAAGTCCTGCCTTGATTTGCCTTTCCAAAATAAAGCACATCACATTTATTTGGGGTGAACCATACAGGTTTTCTGGCTCCAACTGCTCCCTTTCTTCCAGATCCTGGCAGACCGTCTTGTCTGTGAGTTTCAGGTATATCTTTGAAGACCTTTCCCTTTAAAGCACATCCACATGGCACTGTAAACCACATGTGCCAAGTATCCAGGTAGAAATGCTGGTGAGCTAATCTATTGTATCTTGGAAGTCAACTGGCAGGTTAAAGGTTTAAAGCATAACTGTTTAAAGCATCACACTAAGTTCAGGAAACCAGGATACAGAAATAGTCAGGGTATAGTTCAGAAATTATTAAAGCAAGAAGTCACTTGTGGGCGTGGTAAAGAGGTCCCCTCACAGTAAACACACAGTAGGATGGAGACAAAGGAAGAAATTGTTGGACTTTGTCAGAAAGGTACGGCGATAATAATAGGATTTTTAATCTACAAGGAGACTGGAAAATTCAAATAGGCAAAGGTAGCCTGGATGAGGAGGTCAGAGAATGTTTTTAGAATAATTTATTGGAACAGAATATTCTTCCATTCAGAGACTAGCAATACTAGAGCCAGTATTGTGCAAAGAAATATGACTAATTAATTGTTTAATTGTTAAGGATTTCCAGGTAGCAGCAATCATAAGATGATTCAATTTAATGTTAATTTTGAGGAACAATAAAACAGTGGCTTCAAGACAAGCTTTAAAAATATAAACAAGAGCAATTTTGAAAGCAGGAAAGCGAAGCCAGATAAAGTCAACTAGCAAATCAGGTTATAAAAACAGAAAGTGCTTGGAGAAACTTAACAGAGCTGGAGCATCAGAGGGGTGAGAGACAGAGTTAATGTTTTGAGTCTGATTTGATTTCTTCAGACCATTTCCAACATATTGAATCAGGCTGAAGAAGAGTCATAATGCACGTCAATGTTATGTTATTGTAGTGGTACATTAAGTTTGTTTCTCTCTCCACAAATGTTGCTAGACCTGCTGAGTTTCTCGAGCACTTTCTACATTTATTTTAGATTTCCAGAATCCTGAGTATTTTGTTTTTATTCAAGTGGCAAAGTAGGCTCAAAGGTAGACCAATAGAGAGACAGTGTAAAAAAAAGATGGATATTTCAGAATACACAGATTAGTTACGTTCTAATGAGAAAGAAAAATTTCAAGGGGAGGAGCCAGCATCCTTGATTGACCTAAAAAGATTCAAGGTAGTATCAAACTTACAGAGAAAGTATATAATTCTGAAAGAATGAGTGGCCAGTTAGACGGTTAGAAATAGTACCAAAAATAAAGAAAGAAAGGTTATATAACTAATAGGGTGGGAAATATTAGAGTATGAGAGAATGCCCTCTGAAAACATAAAAGTGGATAGAAAGAGTTTCTATAGATACTTTAAAAGGAGGAGAGTTAACAAAGTGAGTGTTAGTCCTATAGAGAGTGATTCTGGGAGTTAATAGTGGAAAATGAAGATGAATTGAGCGGGCGTATCAGTCTTTGGAATAGAAGGTACAAGTAACAGCTCAATAATTGTAAACGAAGAAATGAATGGGAGAGATCTCAGAAAATCAGAATCACCAAGGAAATGGTGTTGAGCACAAATTTTGGTTCTGTAGCCTGACATGTTCTTTGGTTCTGATGGACTTCATTCTAGGCTCGTAAAAGAAATGGCTCATGGTTGATGCGATGGTTTTAAGTTTTCCAAAATTCCTTAGTTTCTGGGAGGATTCCATTAGATTGGGAATAACACTTATTCAAAAGAGAAAGAAAAAGCAAGGAACTAGCTGACCATTTCATAGGGAACATGCTAGAGGGTATTGTTAAAGATGTTATAGCAGGATATTTAGAAAAATCCAAGGTAAGCAGGCAGTCAGCATGGTTTTATGAAAGAGAATATCAATTTAAACCGAGTTAAGGAGAAATGCTGGATGTATTTTTTTCTCAGATGTCCAGAAGGACACTTAATAAGGTGCCATGTCGAAGGTTATTGCAGAAATTAAAGTGTGGGTTAATAACATAGTGGCATTGTTCAAAGATTGGTTAGCTAACAGAAAACAGGGAGATGACCACCGTTCCCTCTAACTATATTTCCGGCTGCACAGACCTCCCAAGTCTGTGAGTAGCAGTGACTTTTGCAACAAGTAGTCAATGCCATGATTGACTTTCCGACACCTATTGCCATGCAGGGAACCTCAGAGTGGCTGTGCACATGCAGCCGAGGTGTGAACTAGAGGAGTAGACATAAATCCATCATTTTTGGTTGGCAAGTTATAACGAGTGGTATATTAAAGAAATCAGTGGTGGGGGTCTCAACTTCTTACAATTGATACAAATAATATGGATGAAGGGTTCAACAACATTGTTGCCAAATTTGCTGATGAAACAATGACAGGCGGGAAAATAAATTATGAATAGGATACATGGAGGCTATGAACATAACATATGAATATGTTAAGTTAAAGGGCAATAATCTGTAAATTGAGTAGAAAACTGGAAAATATGAATTTGTCCATTTTGATAGGAAAAATAGTAAGGAAGTTACCTAAATAGTAAGAGACTGCAGAGCTTTCAGATGCAGAGAGAAATGTGTGTCCTTGCTCAAGAATTGGAAAATGTTTGTATATTGGCACTGCAAGTAATTAGGAAATCTAATAGAGTGTCATCAGTTATTGCAAAAAGAATTGAGTTTAAAAGTAGTAAAAGTATGATATTGGTGAGACCACATATGGATTACTGTGTTCAGTACTGGTGTCCTCATTTAAAGAGATAAGTTAATACATTGGAAGCAGTTCAGTGAAGGTTTACTTAACTAATACTTGGAATGGATGAATTGTCCCACAACGAAAAGCTAGACAGACTAGTCTCGAATCTGCTGGAGTTTAGAAGAAAAAGTGGCAACTTGATTGAAAAATTATAAGATCCTGAGGGGACTTAATAGAGTGGATGTGGAAAGGATATTTCTTTTGTGGGAGAATCTAAAAGTAGGGGTCATTTTTCAAAAAATAAGACATCATCTACTCAACATGGTGTGTTTTTCTCATAAAGGATCATGAACCTCTTGAAAGGCTGTAGAATCAGAGCCTTTGAATATTTTTAAGACAGAAGCAGATAGGTGTAGATGGGAAAGTGGAGTAATTAGATCAACAATGATGTTATTGGTGGGCAGAGCAAGCTCAAGGGGCTATACTCACTCCTAATTTGTGTATTTGTATGTTCTTAATGTCTTCCTGTGATTTTAAAGAATAGCACGGTGGCTCAGTGGTTAGCACTGCTGCCTCACAGCACCAGACACCCAGGTTTGGTTTCACCCTGGGATGACTATGTGGAATTTGCATATTCTCCGTTCATCTGCATGCGTTTTTTCTGGGTTCACTGGTTTCCTCTCACGGTCCAACGTTGTGCAAGTTAAATGGGTTGACTGTGCTAACTTGCTCATTGTGTCCAGGGATATGCAGGCTAGGTGGATTAGCCATGGGGAAGTGCAGAGTTACAGGGATAGGGTAGGGATGTGGGTCTGGGGGGGGCTACTCTTTGGAGAGTCAGTGTGGACTCGATGGGCTGAATGGCAGACTTCCAGACTATCGAGATTTTATGATTCAGTCTAACTATTTAATAGATCAATATCCAAACGTTTATTTAGGCAGCAAAAGACTTTCAAACATTTAAAAGTGTTTTACTGCAAATCTAAGTTAGCAGAAACACTAGTTTCCATTATTCCCTTCTGGACCCTTTTTCTGTTCAGAAACCAACACCCATCCAACCCACACCCTTGGGGGAAGAACCCAGTTCTTCAATATAAAATCCAATAAGCATCAACTAACTTAGGAGCTGTTTGGCTCTTAAAGGGACCTGCAATCCTTGTACGGACAATAATGACTATAAATAGATATTGCTGCTATTATTTCCAAATATAAACAACTTACACTTCCTTTATGGCAAAACAAACTCAAGGCTGCTGTTTTTTCTTTTAACAGCCATGCCACTTAGGTCTATTGTGAGGCAGGCTTCAGAATAAGTTGCATGATGTCCTTCTGTAGTGATTGGAACCAGGTAGATCTTATTGACTGTGAGATCCTTGATTGAAATTGTTAACCTGGGCCACCAGGGGATTCAGAATCTCCTCACTTCAGGGACTGACTCCGAGCTGGCTGGTCACAGCCAGTGTACTGTGCACAAGTAAATAAAGGGTGACTTTGCGATAAGATACCAGCCTCTGTTCAGTTGTTTCACCTTCATTTCATGTTAAATATAAAGATACATTCCCAAAACTGAACAGTCCTATAAAATTCATAATTGTAACATCCCACACCAGCTGCATGTAGAGGGACTGGAATCCCACCCAGCACAATTCACCCCACATGCCTGTATGCAGGCTATGAACACCATTTTGAAGCTCTATGGATATATGCAACCTACAGCACTTTTAACCCAAATGGTATATGTGAGAAATGACAAAAATATTAGTAGTAAAGGTAGCCACATAGCATTGAAAAAATATGTCAAAGCACATTAGATAATTCACTGCTTGCATTGATATAACTTAAACAACATGATTCACCTGACAACATCATGTAAGCTTAACCAACATATCTCATCTACTCATTTTACAAGATGATTGCATAATTAATTGAACATATTTATGTAGAAACTAAAGAGTTCTGTAAAGTACCTTATGGTCAATGAAATGCTTTTAAACTGTTACAATATAGGCATCACAGCAGCCATTTTGTGCATGGCAAGATCCCATAAACAGCAATGCAGACATGACCAGATAATCTTCTTTTGTGAGCAGGGTGTTGACAATGGGATGAATGATGGCCGGATTATGAGGGACCAACTTGCCTCCCCATTCCTTGAAATTGTATCATGGAGTCTTCTATGTTCATGTGGACGAACAAACTGGCCTTGGCTTAATATCTCATTCTGTTACCAGTGCTTGAGGGACTACAGGTAGAAGATTTTAGAATAGAAAGCAGGAGAAATTTCTTCATAAAGTGAGTTGCATAGCTTGGCTTCGGCTTCAAGGTTAGTGGCTGAGGCAGTAACAATGATAACACTCGATGGGGTTGAATAGATTGTTAGGGGAGGCAATGGCCTAGTGGTATTATCACTGGACCATTTATCCAGAGACCTATCCTACCACAGTAGGTGGTGCAATGTGAATTCAATAAAAAAAATCTGGAATTAAGAGTCTAATGACCATGAATTCATTGTCGATTGTGGGAAAAACCCATCTGGTTCACTAATATCCTTTAGGAAAGGAAACTGCCATCCTTACCTGGTCTGGCCTACATGTGACTCCAGGCCCACAGCCATGTGGTTGACTCTTAACTGCCCTCTGGGTTGTACCAAGCTATTCCCTGTGTTGTACCTTGTGTGATATTTCAATATTGCACACCATTTATCTCATGGCTTCCATGATACACAACGAGGATCTAGGTTAAGGTTGACGAAGCTGATTTCTCTGTACGGTCCCAAAAGCCAATAGAGAGAAGAGATTTTCATTTCTAGTAATGTAGACTTTCTCTGAGCTCAGGTTTCAGAAATGAAAGTGTTACTCACCCTTCCAAGAAACCTTGATTATATCATACAAAGTAAACAGCCTGAAGTGTTATTCGAAAAGAACAACATTCTGAAGTTTATTGTTTGAAAAGGAAGGTATGGATGGAGCTTGTCTTTTGGCATCGAACTCACTTACAAGTGGATTTCAGAGTTCAGAGGCCACTTTAAGTTGGAACTAAATGAAAGGTCTCTGTGCTGTGTGCAACATGTTAGTACCGTTCATGTAAATACAGATTGTAATGGAACAAGCAGACATATTACTGCATTACTGTAAAAAAATCAATATGTACAATAATTTGTTAAAGTGTAAACATGATTTAAACAGTGTAAATATCTTATCATAAATATTATGCATGAAAATAAATAGCTGCTGATTAAAAGGAAACAGAAGCTTAGCCCATATTGTGCAGGGATAGTATTGGTCAAATCACAAATTTATTGCAACGTACATTTTAAAGGTCATAATGTGTGACTCACTTCTTGTTTTGTCAGAAGACAGAAAGACACTAGTTCAGTGCATTGGTGTCACAATAATAAAAGAGATACAGCAACCTTGGTGGTCCAATTCAACCCACACTTTCTTCCTTCTGTGTCCCCCCCTTGTCCTTAACATTTCCACCGTTTTGCTTTGGTTTTTTGAACCAACCCACTCTTTCTAAACTTCCCACACATACGTTCTGCTTTCTGCTTGACCCTGCTTTATCAGACAGTAACATTTCTGATCTTCCTTGGTCAACCTACCACTCTTACTTGGTCAACAACCTTCATTCCATCCTGTTCTTATATTCTCCACATCCTTTCACTATCATTTCATTTTACGTTCTGACAACCTCCAGCTTCTTGTGCTATCACTGACAACTGTGCTTTCATGATGTGAGTTTACCTGCTGCAGGGTATTGTACCTGATGTGGCAAAGCTTATGTTACCTCTCATAACATTAGAAACTAAGACTGTGTATTATGGTATTGAAGAATCCAACAGGCATTTATTACAGATAACGATTATATACAAACATTATATTCACAGGTATGTAAGTGCCTGGGCTAACATTAAACTATTAGATTATAACAGAGGGCATGACTCTCTTAGCCAGTCATACTTCTAGTGATCCTTTAGTTTGAGATCTTTATACCCTTAGATCATGTGTAATGATGCATTGATGATGTCATAAGCATTTCTCCCAAAGGTTTATTGGCGAAATGACTGTCACTGAACTGCAGTATGCAGATGATGCATGGGTATGTGCAATCTCAGAGGGCGTACTCCAGACCATTATCAGCACCTTTACGGAGAACATGGGTTTCACGCCGAACATCTGCAAAAGGAAGGTCTTTCATCAGCCTGGCTTGGCATTGTGGAGCCAAGTGTGGAGCCTCCATCAAGGAGGCCTCAGAGAAAGCCGACCACTTCTAATACCTCGGGAATGTCCTGTCGGCCAAAGCAGCTATTGTTGAAGAGATCCAGCATCACCTCCAGTGTGCTAGCACAGCCTTCGGCCGCCTGAGGAAAGCAACATCAGGTCCAACATCAAGATCATGGTTTACAGAGCTGACCTGCTTCCCATCCTCCTATATGGCTCTGAGACATGGACTGTCTACAGCAGACACCTCAAGGCACTGGAGCAGTACCACCAACGCTGCCTGCGCAAGATCCTGCGAATCCACTGGGAAGAAAGACACACCGACACCAACATCCTCCACCAGGCCAACATCCCCAGCACTGAGGCACTGACCACCCTTGATTGGCTACAATGGGCTAGGCACATCGTCCGCATGACCAACACAAGACTCCCTAAGCAGGCTCCGTGCTCGCAGCTTTGAAATGGCAGGTGTTCCCTAGGTGGAGAGAGGAAGTGCTTCAGGGCCTCAAGGCCTCACTGTTGAAGTACACCTGGGAAGCCCCAGCTGGTCCAAAGGCATCGAGCACCTCGAGACTTGCCATTGGAAAAAATGGAAGCTGGTTGAAAACTGTGAAAGGAGCGCACTGCCTCACTAATTGCCCCACCCACCCCGTCCTGTCACCACCACCTGCCACAAGTGTAATGCAGCCTGCGATAACCATGTCAGTCTGTACAGCTACCTACGGACTCACTGTGAGCGTGGAAGAGAGCCATCCTCATCTTTGAGGGATCACCAATGATAACACTTAACTCTGGAATTCTCTCCCTACATCTTCCTACTGCTCTACTTCTTTCTTCTTCTTTAAGTCATCCATTGACACTTAACATTTAGACCAAGCACTGTCATACATTGCTTGAAGACAGATTTTGTTCGACAGTAGAGATAGTAAGAACTGCCGATGCTGGAGAATCTGAGATAACAAGGTGTAGAGCTGGATGAACACAGCAGGCCAAGCAGCATCAGAGGAGCAGGAAGGCTGACGTTTCGGGTCTGACCCTTCTTTAGAAATGGGGGAGGGGAGCGGGGCTCTGAAATAAATAGAGAGAGGGGTTAGAGATGATAGAGGAGCAGATAGGTGGAGAGAAGACGGACAAGGAGGCGGGGATGACGCCAGTAAAGGTGAGTGTAGGTAGGTAGTTGGGATGGGGGGGTTGGTCAGTGAGGAGGGAGGGGCGGCTAGGTGGGAGAAAAGATGGACAGGTCAAGGAGGCGAGGACAAGATGGGCTGGTCTTTGGATGAGGTCGGAGGTGGGGAGATTTTGAAGCTTGTGAAGTCCACATTGAGACCATTGGGCTGCAGGTTTCCCAGGTGGAATATGAGGTGCTGTTCCTCTTGCCTTCGAGTGGCATTGTTGTGGCACTGGAGGAGGCCCAGGATGGACATGTCGTCCAAGGAGTGGGAGGGGGAGTTGAAGTGGTTCGTGACTGGCAGGTGTTGTCGTTTGTCACAAACCGAGCATAAGTGTTCCACAAAGCGGTCTCCATGTCTCTGCTTCGTTTCCCCGATGTAGAGGAGGCCACATCTGGAACAGCGGATACAGTATACCACATTAGCGGATGTGCAGGTGAACATCTGTTTAATGTGGAAGGTTTTCTTGGGGCCTGGGATGGAGGTGAGGGGGGAGGTGTAGGGGCAGGCGTAGCACTTCCGGCGGTTGCAGGGAAAAGTGCCGGGGGTGGTGGGGCTGGTGGGGAGTGTGGAGCGGACAAGAGTCACGGAGACAGCGGTCCCTCTGGAAGGCAGATAAGGGTGGGGAGGGAAATATATCCTTGAATTGACAGTACTTTGGTGCACCTCCTTGTGTCATTATTTAAAATTCATTCATAGGCCAGCATTTATAACCAGTCCTTAATAGCCCAGAGCAAGCTTAAGTATCAATCACATTGCTGTGGGTCTGGAGTCACATGTAGGCCAGACGAGATAAGGATAACAGTTTCCTTCCCCAGAGGACATGAGTGAACCAGATGGGTTTTTCCTGACAATGGATTCAGGGTCATCATGAGACTTCTAATTCCAGATGTTTATTGAATTCAATTCTGCCATCTGCCAGACAGGATTCAAACCCACATCCCCAGAACATTACTAGAGTCTCAGAAATAGTAATCTAGCAACAATAATGCTAGGCCATCCACACCCCAGCTTCCCTGATATACAAATATAAACTGTTGTTGCATGCCTGTGATGTTCCACAGTTACATTTTCCACCTGTGGTGATGTTTCACTGTTACTTACATAGAAACATAGAAGATAGGTGCAGGAGGAGGCCATTCGACCCTTTGCCATTCTTCACGATCACGGCTGATCGTCAACTCAATAGCCTAATCTTGCTTTCTCCCCATAACCTTTGATCCCATTCACCCCAAGTGCTATATGTCTCCTCATCTCCGTCCTTAATGATCTACCCAAATCCTCAGGCTGTGACCCCTCGTTCTGGACACACCCACCATCGGGAACATCCTCCATGCATCTGTTAGAGCCTCTCCAGTCCTGTTAGAATTTTATAAGTCTCTATGAGATTCCCCCTCCTTTATATCTCTGTAGCTTATGTATTTTACTTAATTTCTGATTTAGATTTTAGATTTTAAAAATATTTTATCAATTTCATAATTGACTGCAAAATCCTCCGTTTAGTTTTTTTTTTAGCTTTTTCTTAATTAGTAACCACCACCAGTTAAAAACAAATCCTCGTGTTAACATG
Organism: Rhincodon typus; assembly: GCF_021869965.1. Lineage (NCBI taxonomy): Eukaryota > Metazoa > Chordata > Chondrichthyes > Orectolobiformes > Rhincodontidae > Rhincodon > Rhincodon typus. The sequence continues at coordinate 165,690,766 of NC_063332.1, forward strand.
CAAATGAAACTTCCCAGCACCTCCAAGTTAATTTTAAGCCAATCCTTAAATTAATGAATAAATTACTAGAATCTGTTACAAACAGCATACTCAATAATCATTGAGGAAGGGTCACCGGACCCGAAACGTTACCTCTGTTTTCTCCTTCACAGATGCTGCCAGACCTGCTGAGCTTTTCCAGCAACTTTGTTTTTGTTCCTGATTTACAGCATCCGCAGTTCTTTTGGTTTTTATACTCAATAGTCAGATGGACGGAATTGCGTGTGAGTCGATCCTGTATCTGGTTTCTGACACCATAATTGCCATGCCAGATACAATAAAAATAACCACAACAGTTAAAGAAAAACAATGTGTACTTGGGATTGTTTTAAATTAAATTGTTCTGTAAGATAAATATTTCAAATATCCCTTTAAAATGGAATGACGCGCCGCTGGTATCCAATAGGAGAAGAAATGTTCAGGCTGAAAATGAGTCAGGAATTGAAGATTAAACCATGAGTGCTTGAGTTGCCCTCTGCCAAGAGATTAATCCTGTGACACATTCATCCAACACAAATGCCCCAGTCTCAGTGTTGTTAAGACCCTCTTCTATAGTCAAATCTTCAGGGAACATCTCCACTGGGGCTGTCTTGATCAACTGTGGAAATCTTGGAGGAACTGCTATGTGGATTGCAGGAAACTGGCCAGAATGTCACCTCCTGAATTTCTGAAGGGTTTCTGTAGTCCTTCTGCAAACTCTGGCTACTATTTGGGAGAACACAAGTGGACATTTGTTTTGACATACTCTTCATCTTCCTCACATAAGGATTGAATGAATATAACAAACACAATCCTCAATGTATTTTAAAATATTTCTAGTTAGCAAGGCACTCACAGTCAGGGGACCATACCTGAGTGAGACGCTGACAGAATGAGTAACAGATTAGGATCAAAGGGGAATTCAGTGCAAGGGGGAAGAGGTGCTTTAAGTATAGTTAACTGCAATTAGTAAAGTGTGTCAAGTTATAGATGGATTTATCAGTGCTAGTAAGGTTTATCAGGAGTTGTAAGGTTCATTAAGTTAAAGTAAAGCAGAGTTTATATCAGTAAACCAAAGTAAAATAAAGTTAACTGAAGTGATGTAAAGTTAAACCACAACAGGGCAGCTCAGCTATGTGTAATGTATGTCCTGTAGTTTGTGAGATATCACGGATGTCACTGGTTAGCTAGACACCTCCATGAGCAGGAGGTGTCACCAACTGTAGAAACTTGAGCACCAGATGTTAGACCTTGAGCAGTGGTCAGAGTTACTGTGGTGTAAATGCACGTACCAACAGGTTCAAGAACAGCTTCTTCCCTGCTGTTATTAGACTAATGAATGGACCACTCAAATTTCAAATCTAACATGTACCTCGCTGTTTGTGCACCTTCTATGCAGCTGTAACATTGTATTCCTCGTGCTGGTCTATTACCCTTACACACTTCGTATGGTATGAACTGCCTGTATTGCATGCAAAACAAAACTTTTCACTGTGCCTAGGTACATGTGACAACAATAAATCAAATCAAAATGGGGCTGACAGGCTACATGAAAACATTTTCAGAAAGATGGTTACACCATTGGCTAGGAACATGGAGGTAGAAATGGAAGGAGTGACTACAAGGATTCCGAGATAAGAAGGCAGGTAGAGCAGGAGTCCTCTGACATCTCACTTGCTAATCGGTTTCTCATTTTGGATCTCCTCTGGCATTCAGGGAGCCCAGGCAAAAGTCCTGCCTGCTCCAGTAGTGTGACATAATTTGCTTAAACAGGTTGATTTATAAAATCTGGAATTTGATGAGGCTTTGCATTCATAATGGTGACTTCTTCGACACAGCTTTGGGAAGTTAACACGATGAACCTGGGTTGTGGAAAAGTGCATTTGCAAGTGGACAAAGGAAATCAAACAGAGGGCTTGCCACTCTTGCTTGCCCTGATGCAATGGTGCTGTTTGGAATGGTGTTTGTACTAACAGAGAGGACAGGAATCAGCACATAGTGTGAGGTTAACAGGACTGCTGACTGTTTTCGAATCACCAGGATGCTGGAGGAAACGGGGCGGGCGGGGGGGCGCGGTGGGGGAGTGATGTGTGTGTGTGTGTGTGTGTGTGGGTGGGTGCGGGGAGCAGGGAATGATCAGACAATGAGTCAGCTGATATGTCTATACATTTCAAATTGCTCACTGCATCCTGCTCACTGGTCTAACCTTTAGGTTTCCACAGGCTCGTGGTGACGGAAAGGGAGAAGAGGATGTGGTATCTGATATGACTCCAGGGTATGCCGCTGACTGTGATGTAAAAGGTTGCTGCAGGAAGTACAGAGATTTGAACATAGCCTGGCATCCACATGAAACTGCATGGTTCATATCACAATCTTTGAAAGTTGGTGAAACGGTGTAACAAAATGGCATTAATCTGCAGCCTTCTTGTTGAAAAATATCTGCCAATGTGTAAGGCCACATACACAGAGGAGTTGAGGGCAGTGTGTTTGCACTGCGTAATGTACATTAGAACAACATGTGATCCTCACTGCTGGCAGCAGTGCTTTGGGCTCTGCCTACCGCTCTGTACATCGGGCACGGGAACAGGTTCAGGGGGGATGTATTGGGCGGCTGGAGGTTCCTTGATGACGGAGCCCTTTCAGTTTCTTCCAATGCTGCAGCGGGAACGTTATCTTGTGCCCTCCATTGTTTGTAATATATATAAATGATTGAGAAGGGTTGTCAAAAGAAACAGCAGGATATAGATCAGTTGGAAAATTGGGTGGAGAAATGGCAAATGGAGTTCCATTTGGACAAGTATGAAGTGATGCATTTTGGGAGGTCAAATGCAAGAGGAAAGTACACAATAAATGGCAGGATGCTTGGGAACACTGATAGGCAGAGGGATCTTGGGGTAGCTCCCTGAAAGTGGCAACACAAGTGGTAAAGAAGGCATATGGCATGTTTGCTTCATCAATTGGGGCATTGAGTATAAAAGTTGGTAAGTCATGTTGCAGCTGTATTGAACTTTAGTTAGGTCACATTTGGAGTATTGTGTGCAGTTCTGGTTGTCTCACTATAAAGAAGGACGTGAGACTTTGGATTGTAGAATATTAACTATAAGGAATGGTTGGATAAACTTAGATTGATTTTGCTAAAGCATCAGAGGCTAAGTGGTGACCTGTTGGAAGCATATAAAATGATGAGAGGCATGGATAGGGTGATAGTCAGTCTTTTTGTCAGGGTGGAAATGTCAAATATTCTAGGGCATAGGTTTATGGTGAAAGGGAAAAGATTAAAGGAGATCTATAAGGCAAGTTCTTTACTCAGAGAGTGTTAGGTGCCTGGAATGGACTGCTGGGGAGGTGGTAGAAGCAAATACAAAAGCAATGTTTAGGAGGCATTCAGATAGACACATGAACAGGCAGGGAATAGAGGAATATGGACAATATGCAGGCAGATTCAAATAGTTGAGAATGGGATCATGGTCAGCACAGATATGGTGAGCCAAAGGATCTGTTCCTGTACTGTTTTGATCTATGTTCCAAAAGGAAAAGGGCAGATTGAGCATTATAAAGGGAGTTCGTGAGAAAGTGTTGACAATAGAAAATGACGACAGGAAACTGTCACAAGGCATCTTTTACCTACTCAACAACACTTGCCCCGGAGACAGAGGCAATTCTGGGCTGTGGTGCCTGTGCAGAGGGCATTTTTTCTTAAACCCTGAGCTGCATTCTCCTGGCATTCATCAATGGTGGGCAGAGACAGAGTAGTAGTTAATGGTTCAGCGGGAACAGTTGGGAGAAGAGTCTGGATCAGGGTGATGGGGCCATAATGAACCCCACCTATGGATTTTGCACATTTTATTCCTATATCAGATGGAGTTGTTGGAGCTTCAAACATCTGTGAAATGTTCACATAGGGCTCCACGGACACTGGTGTCCTCCTGGAACACATTCTCAGAGTGACTTGGAGAGGAATGGAGAAGTGGCTTACAGAAAAAAAAAACTTCCTCATTTGGACTTATATTATGTAAAAGCAAAGATGAAGAAGCTGCATTTATAAATCACCTTTAACAATCTCAGAAAATCTTAATTTACTTTATAGACACTGCAACATAGTGAATATTGTAAGGTAGAAAATACTGCATCTAACTTGTGCACATTTAACATTTCAGGTGATGGATTGCTGCATTGTCAGAGCACAAGAGGGTCAGTCTACATCACAAGATGACATGTCTGGAAGGAGAATTTGAACCAGTGGCCTTCTGTAGCAGAAGCAACTGTGCTGTCCATGAAGCTAAGGCTAGCACAAGGTTGGAGTTCATATTCTCTTCAACAGCCAGTGTTCAATCTTCAGCAGCATTCCACTCCCACTATTCCACAACATGCCGGTAGCAAATTAGAGCCATGTCTGGTGGATGTGGTGCAAGAACTTAGCCAGGTCTAAATGTTCTCTCTCTCTCAATCCCAGCAACCTACTAAGATAGGTCCTGATAGGACCTATTCTACTGTCACAATGAAGAGGTCCCACCAATATGCAATCCAGCCAGAAGCAATCCCCTCCAGTTTGAACAACTTTGGACTCAGGGCTGACCATCCTATTGAAGATTTCTACCTTGCCGATGGGATGCCATCTTTGGTTGAGCGTCTCCCCATTCTCAACAACCAATAGATACGGTGCTACCTTAGGAGTGGATGGTGACCCTCGTACTGGGGTATTGTGTGGGGTCATGGTGAGTACGCTGTAGGGACGCTTATATGATGACATTTTCATTCTGAGTGTTCCCTGCTGCATCAGTGCAATGATGGTTACATTTTGGAACTGAGTTCCTAACAGAAGAAATCAATCCTCGACAGTTAGCTGATAAGGGGCAGTATCTGTGTGTTTGTGTGTGTGTGTATCTGTGTTTGTGTGTGTATCTGTGTGTGTGTGTGTATCTGTGTGTGTGTATCTGTGTGTTTGTGTATGTGTATGTGTGTGTGTATGTGTGTGTGTATGTGTGTGTGTATATCTGTGTGTTTGTGTGTATCTGTGTGTGTCTGTGTATCTGCGTATTTGTGTGTGTATGTCTGTGTGCGTGCATGTATCTGTGTGTGTAGATAGGAAGTGGTTCCTCACCACATCTTAAGTGTGGTGCTGCTCCTTGGTGGGAAACATCCACCCACCTATGGGTAAGTGAATGCGTTTTTAAAAAAAATATTCTTTGACTGCAGGGAAGATTGCAAATGCAATGAAAGTTACTTCATGTGAGAATGCCAAGAATTATTGCATCTGCGTGTGGCCCTCTTTCTCTCCCTCCTGTTGGTTTCAATGCAGTTATGGTCAGTGCTTGTGAAATGGATTTGACCGTGGGCCTGGAATTCTATGCTGGTTACTTATGGCAGCAAAGAATTGAAAAGCTCTCATTAGCACCTCTCTCCAGCACCCCTCCCTAGTCACCACCACAACCTGTCCCCTCCCACCTGTGTCTCAAATGATGAGGGTGGCATCATTTACAGCCTCAGGGTGATCCAAATCCTGGTGTGTTTCAGGATTATTTCCTCAGCACCCCCTTCAATCCATCCTTAAGAACAGAATCACCCTGATGATATCTTGCTGACGTATGGTAAAGAAACAAATGAGCTGCATTGGTCTCACACTCTGTAAATAACCATTTTGTATTGAGACAATTAACTCCAGAATTGATCAGCTAAGCGTTTTTCTTTATTCTTCTGTGGGATATGGGTGTCATTAGCAGGGCTTGCATTTGTTGTGCATCCTTAGTTGACCTGAATATTTTGCCACATCATTTCAGAGGGCAGTAAAGAGTCAACCACATCACTTAGGCCTGGTGTCACATTTAGGCCAGCTCAGCTAAGGATGGCAGATTTCCTTTCTTAAAGGGGATTAGCGAACGAGATGGGTTTTTAATGAGAATCGAAGATAATTTCATGGTCACTACTGCTAGGGCCAGCTCTCAAATCCATTCTCTATTAATTGAATTCAAATTCCATCAACTTCCCCGGTGGGATTTGAACTGTTGTCTCCCAGAACCATTCGCCTGGGTCTCTGGATTACTAGCCCAGTGACATTACCATTGCAATGCCCTGTAAATATGAAGACCTGGAGATTCTTTAAAATACACATGTGCCAACTCCCAGTTCTGACGGGTAAATGCAAGAATTCATGCAGAAGCTTTGGGGCTATCCGTCACCATCACCAACCTACACCCCACCCCCAACATGTGGGTGTAGGTGGAATTCCACAGGAAATGGAGCAGAGTCCCACCTGGACTAGATACTCCTCTATTTTCCAGCTCTCAGCAATCCTGGTCTCCATCCAGTTCAGAACAAGGGGCCCACACGACATTAATGTCTTTACAGTTTTATTTTCCATTCCCATCCGTTGCAAGATTGGGTGATCTTGCCTCAGCTCATCACACCACAAAAAAAAAACATGAGGGGGATGGAATTCCTGTGCTTTTCAGAGTAATCACGTCATCAATGTGTTTGTAAAATCTCCACTGTGTTCATAACATGTCTGACATGTCGTTAGCAGCAGTGAGCAACTGGAGGAAATTGTCCCCTCCCGTGGCCTGCTATTGAGTGTGAATATCACTTTGTTTAATCTACTTATAAACTCTACATCTCTCTTGCTGTGAGCCCTGGTTACATTGAATAATACAGTAAGGTGAGGTACTCTGCTCCATGTGCAGGTCCGTGCCATTTTGGGGCATGCAGTAACCCATGAGGACAGTACGAAATCATTTCTACTATGCTGGTCCACTCAGGAACTCATAGTGCTTTAATCTGAAACATCCCCATGTCCTTGGATAGAGGTTAAGGACTAGAAATCAGGATGAATCCCAGGCCACCACCTTTCTGTCACTCAGCAAGACTGGATTCCAAGGGTGTCAGAGGAGGGGAAAGGTGTGCATGATGCTTCCAACCATCTCAACTTAGGGATGTGTGCTAAGCACAGAAAATAATCACTGATAAATCAAAAGCGCAATTCAGGAGAAACTTCTTCACTCAGAGAGTGATGCAACTGTGGGATGTATACCTGATAGAGCTGTTGAGATGGATAGTGTACATGTGTTTAAAGGGGAACCCAGATAAATATATAGGGGGAAAGGAGAAGAGAGATATGTTGATGGAATGAAATGAAGGAAGATTGGAGGATAAAAGCAGCGTATACCGTTGACCAAAGAGCATGTCTGTGTATTGCAACTTCCATTGTAAGGCTGCCATTGTCATTTGGAAATCTACGTGGATCACACAACACAATCTTGGGTATCTATCCAGCCAGCTTCTCATGCATTCTCCTCCACTGTCAGGCATTTTGATTTCTCTTATATTTCTGTCATGTTGTAAGGTCTTTTTAATGTCTCTTGTACTTCTTGTTTGCAAGTAAAAGGTAACCAGTTCTGACAGACCAGTGTGTGGAGCTCACCCAGTGGTAAGAGATTGGAATGCGGAGGACATCAGGATGAAAGGAAAATAACTTTGGATTAGACTTGACCTTTGGGTTTTGTGTTTTGTAATTAAAGACAGTTTTAACTAAACAAAAACATGCCACACAGACTTGTCAGGACATGTCATTGAGAAGGTTGGCCAGACTAATTGCACTATCAGACACTCTGTCCACATAACTCCGTAAGACAAAGGACTCGCTGAATAAATACAAATAGATTTCTTCCTGCCTTACTGAGATGCAAACGCTACTCTCATCGCAGGTAAGCATCTTAAAGACCCCTTTCTCCTGGTCCCGCTCCCCCTCACTGAGAAATGAAAAATATTACATTCAAAACTACCAGTAAAACTTGGAAATGAACATACTGGTTGCACTGAAGCTCTATCTTGAGGTGCAAGAGACGAGAGGGAACAGCATGTGTCATTCACAACTTCTACTGGTATTTCCTCTGGGATGTGGTCATATGCTGTCAAGTTGGGAATGATGAGGTACCGAAAGCCGATGACCCACTTCGTGGTATTACCCTCCATGTCAGGGGATGAGGGCCAGGAAGGGGTATAACCAGAGCCCGCAGGGATATCATTGCTGTGTCATACAAAGTTACTCAGAACGATTTGTTCCGTTTACCAAGAACCCAGGATAAGGTCCTGTTTGCGCAACTCACTACACAACTGGTTTAAGCAAATACTACATCGTGTAAGGATTTTTGGCAGAGTGGGTAGTGTCCATACCTTGGCACCAGAAAGTCTGGGTTCAAGTCCCACCTGCCCCAGACACATGTTGTATTATGTCTGAACAAGTTGATTTAAAGTATCTGTATTATTGCTTTGTGTATTAATAAAGGCTTTCAACATAAAGTGGGTGTTGTATCAATGTTATTAATGTCTAAAGTACGGGGTCCAGACCTTAGAGACAAGTGAGACCCCATATTAAAGATCCTTACACTATTCAGGGTTCTCTTTGGTGAATGTCTATGGTAAGTTTACTTCAGTTTGACTAAACATCAACACATTCATCTCAACAAGAACCCAGTTCTATGCTATATGTTGCATGAGCTAATACTGTACATAGGGCACCACATAGACCACATCATACTGGCTGTGGCATCTAACCCAAGAAACTGCATCAGTAACTAATTATTTCCCCTATCATAAAGCAGGGTAAACAAAAAATATCTAGTCTGCAAAAGTGGGTCAATCTGCAACATGGAGGTGAAAGGGTAAGGGTTAGTTGAGCTAACAAATGAGAAGTTGCTTGTAGCCCAAATAAATGCAGTTGCTATTTCTATATTACTCCAAGCTGACTTTGCAGCAAACTTAACAATAATAGCCTGATAATTACAGCCTGCAATGTTATCCATTGTACATATACCAGTAATGTGCTTTTATCAAATGCTGCTCTTCACAGAGTTAATGAGGCAGTCATGCTTGCATGTCAAAGAGGGTAATAAGGGAGAGAAAGGGTTCATTTAACCATGTGAAATATTCCTATATCATTGACCATAAGTTTGATGTAGCTTATAAATGACTTAGTTATGGCTACAAAATAATGTTTGTCTCTATTTGTGCGGTGGCAATAGTACTTGTGTTGGTACCATGGGGGAATTTTCAAGGAAATCCATGACCAAACGTCCAGTGTGTCTCAACAACTTCTGAGGGGGCAGTGAGATTACTGTAAATGAAATACTGTAAAGGCAGTCTGGTCTTTATTAGATACTGCACTCTGGGAGGCTCCTGGTTTCAGGGAATCTGGGTCCCACCTGGAACATAAACACAATAAACAGTGTGCAGGACCAAGGGTGTACAGATAAGTGACTTCCGCTTTAACTGTTTACTGCACTGAAAGCTATAGTTAGTTCCAATATTAGTTGCTACCGGACTAGAGCTAGTTCCAGGATGAGGTTGCTCATTGCAGTCACTAAACTTAACATTACAAAACTGGAAGAGAACTGCTTCACCAGAAGGATTGTCAAAGCACAAAATGTGATTGAAGTAGTCACAATTTTAAGTCAGTAAAATAGCAGTCAATAAAAAAATGTCACTTCAATATGGTGTCACTGAGAATCAGGCTTGACAACAGTTGGTTGTGTGGATTTTTACTTTATATGTCTATTGGTTTAACCATCTTAAGGATTGTGAAGGCACTGAATAGGCTGACACTAAAATATTTAACATTTTTAGCTCGTAAAATGTCATTCGGATATCTCGATTTCTTTCAGGTAGGTAATCATTGTTATTATTAACATGCAAGGAAAAGCAAGTAATTATTTATTGTCACTGGGCATACATAAGATTACAATGTTTATATTCCAATAAAAATTATAAAAGTTGTTATGTTTTTACAACAGCTGTTTCAGTCTCTGGGTTCCTTTGTTTCATGGGATTTCCTGCCTCCCTGTGGAAGCAATTGCTCACTGCATGATAGCTGCACATGAATGCATCAGGTAGACCCACACTCAGTCGTACTTGCAACTAACTACAGATGCAGTGAAGCTGAATTTGACAGCAGCTTTAAAGAAGAAAACCTACTTATTCTGATTCAAACAGCACTCTCGGTGTTACATGAGGCACAGTGAATAGAAACTGTTGAACTGTGATGAAGGTAAAGAGTTTCACAAGCCCTGTAACCTCACATCACAAGATTATTTTTGTAGGTAAATTAGGGGGAAAGGCGTCTTCCTGAGCAGTGCCTGTGACTGCATAAATATATGAAACAATGACTGAGTTTACCAATGCAGTTCAGCTGCATATTTCTCAGATCAAATACAATATTTGCATTTACACAGCGCTTTTCACAATTTCAGGATGTTCCAAAGCACTTTGTATTTAATGAAGTACCTCTGAAGTACAATCACTGGTTTACTGCAGGGATTTAAAATCTAAATATTTTTGGGATTTTCTTGCGGGGAGAGGTTATGTAGGTTGCGCTTGTATTCCTTGGGGGTTTAGAAGAATGCAAGGAGACTCTACTGAAACATAAGATTCTTTGAGACTCAGCAGCTTAGATGTGGAAAGCTTGTTTGCCCTTGCGAGAGATAGTCTAGGACGAGAGGACATAACCTCAAAGTAGGGGGTCACCCATTTAAAACAGAAATGAGAAGGACTTGTTTCCTCGGAGGCTGGTGAATCTGGAATTTTTTTTACTGCTAGAGGGCAGTCGAGGTTGGGTTGTTAAGTATATTCAAGGTTGAGATAGACAGATTTTTAATCGGTAAGGGAATCAAAGATTATGGGGAAAAAGTAGGAAAGTGGAGTTGAAGATTGTCAAATCAGCCATGATCTCATTGTATCCATGTGCCAAATGGCCTACTTGTACCTTTACATTTTATGGTCTTATGCCATTCACCTTATGTTAATGAATCAGATTCTAGAGCAGGAATTTTAGTTCAGTACTGGAAATGGCAGACTTTAAATGATAAATGTCCGATAAGAAAACCTTCTTGAAAAAACTTATTACTGGGTTCCAGTCCCAATTGGTTTGTGTAATATGTCTCCTTGCTTTGAAGACTTGAACATGTGTCCTCCCAATCCTTAACACACCTCCGATGCTGTCATCTCACCATTTCCCACCCTCAGGGGATCTGCTAAAACTAATGGAGACTGATTTACACAGAGCCTTGTGATTCCTCATGATTACTTAGGATTGTTAAGAAGTCAGAAAGGGCGTGAAAGTTGACAACAGTGGCAGCACTGAATGGGTAGTTACTTATCGAACCTCCACATCATTTTCTTTCCCATTCAACTTCATTGGAAAGCTAAAACCTGAACGTGTAATGGACATCAATTGTGATTGGCTCCAGTTTTGTGTTGCCCAAAGTTGAATTTCAATGCCCCCTAAAGAAGTTACTTGACCTCAGCATATCCCAAAAAAATTTGCAGCTAATGGTGCACTTTAGCAGTTCAGTCCTCTTTGTAACGTAGGTGAACGCAATAGCTATATTGCACACAATAATGTCGATCAAACAACAAAGTGATAAGCGACTATTTTATTTAACTTGGATTCTGTTGGTTGAATGTAGGTACAGCAAGTAATTAGGAAGGTAAGTAGAATTTTTGCGCTTACAGTGTGCTGTATGAAGGATGAAAAGTCGGGAAATCTTGCTACAACTCAACAAAGCACTCTGGGCCAATGATGACTGGTGTTGAGAAGATTGAGTCATGATCTTGTTGAAAGATATAAGGTTTGAAGGGCTCCATGGGGCAGATACTGTGAGGATGTTTCAAGTAAGTTTACAAGTAAGGAGTCTCCTTATTGAGATGGTGACGAGAAGGCGTTTCTTCTCTCTGAAGCTCAACAGTCTTTGCAACCCTCTACCCCAGAGAGCAGTAGAGTTACATTGGGTTAGACAGAACTTCCATTGACAAGGGAACCAAGGATTAGAAGGTGGGGCATGGCTAGTGGTTTCAGGAGAAGTGGGGTTAAGGCCACAATCAGATCAGCCATGATTATAATGAAAGAGGAATAAGCTTGATGGGCTGAATGGCCTGGTCCTGCTTGCAATTCTTATGATCATATGATCTTAACTTTCTATTTGACCAACAATTTTGCTGCTAATCCCTGAAAGCCAAGTGCTGAACAAGTTTAGACTAAACTGTAACAGTCGGACACAGGGTCAATGTTGAAAGATAGGAAGCCTCTCTTTCTGCTGTTAAAATGGATCCAAGCTAGACAGTGAAGTCCAAAACAAGACAAACTTATTTTCTTTGACAGTAGATTTGTTCATAATATGCATCCTTACAGAGTTCTGCCTGCTAACTCCTACCGCGGTATCCTAGCTGACTCTCTTTATACTGTTTCTAATAACCAATTAAATGATACACCTCCAGTGTCATTACTGCCAACGTTGGGACTTGTACTGTATTCTCATTGTCCTGCAAGAGACCCATACAAATTTTATACAATTCCTGTCAATCAGCTTATTTAGATATGTTATAACACATCTTCGTGGCAAGTTAGACATGAGCCTGGACTTACTGATCCAGAGTTAAGGGCTGTGCCACTGGGCCACAAGAACACCCAACCCCCAGAATTATTTCCTTAAAATCAACCTGTACAGGTATATCACTAACAGCAGGTGGGACTTAAACCCAGGCCTTCTGGCACAGAGGATAGGACACTACTACTACAACACAAGAGCACTTAGAATCATAGAATCCCTACATTGTGGAAGCAGGCCATTTGGCCCATCGAGTCCACACCAACCCGCTGAAGAACATTGCACCCAAACACCACACCCCCCTCCATTCCTGCATTTCCCATGGCTAAACCACATAATCTACACATCTCTGGACACGATGGGCAATTTTGCATGGCCAATCCATCTAACCTGCACATCTCTGGACTGTGGGAGGAAACCAGAGCATTGGATGAAACTCATACAGACATGGGGAGAAGGTGCAAACTCCACACAGCCATTCGCCCGACAGTGGAATTGAACTTGGATGCCAGTGCTAACGATTGAGTCACCGTACCGCCCCAAAACCAATTAGCCTTAGCAGCTTTGATATTTTCAATATTTTCTCTTAGAACCGTCCCCGAACTGTTATTACACACCTCTGGAACAGGTGGGACATGAATCTAGGGTTACCGACTCTATCGCTGCACCAGAGGAACCCTGGGCCCAAATGTATTTATATATGATTCCTGTCTTAATCAAACATTGTTAATATATCTTTAACAATGATACCAACAAACCACTAACTGTCACCAGAGTGAACAAGATGCAGATAGAGCAGTGCAGTGAAATATCACAAAATATTGAAGAAATCATTGGTTGACTCTCAAAGGGGCAAGACAGGGATTGTCGAGCAAGGATGGGCCAAGTGGCCTCCCTTTCGTGTATGAATGTGTAGATCTTGAGAAAAATATTCTACCTCTGGTCTTGTGCTTCGAAGAAAGTCATTCGCTCCTGAACTTTGCGCATAATTTTATAACTTGCACAGATCCCATTCTACCGTGTATATGAGTTAGCAAGTCTTCCACAACGGCTTAGCCAGCAAGTCAGAGGCCCTTAGCGTTAAGGAACAGGAAGTCTATGCACGATGCAGGAGGGTTTACAGACATTATTTTAACTCAGGGCAGGGTTGTTCTGATGTAGTTACAAGGCAGGTGGAGAAACTACCCACATCGCAGATGTGTGAGGCCAACGTGATCTAAATATCCTGGCTGGCAGCACAGGAACAGGATTTCAGGCATTGGGAGGTCAGTGGGAAGGAGTGTGATATTGGATGAAAGAAGCAGAATGAGAGGTGCCTGGGATGGCTGGTAGGAGCAGGGGGGCAAGGGGGAAGGAACAGGAATGATTTTGGGAGGGATTGGGGGTGAAGGCTGGAGCGGGAGGAAGGAACAGTTGAGGGGAGGGTAGCAGTAGGATGGTCAAAGGGTAGGAGTGGGATGAGGTGGGGAGGGGAACATTGGGATTTGAGATGAATGGGATCGTCATAAATTGGAGGATGTCCAGCAGGAGTGGCAGAAATCTGGCACCAGGGTTTTCCTAAGGAACAGAGTCCACACTCAGTTACATAGTGCACGAGGGATGTCTGTGGCAGGGGAGGTCTGAGCTTCTCTATACCTGCTCACCTACAAAGAGAATGAAAATGAGAAACATTCCTGCTGCTGCATGCTTCTATATTCAGTGAGAATAGCACTACCTTTACAGGGTAGGCACTAGGCTCACACTGCCTCCTTTATAAGACCTGAAACCAGGAAGGCCACAAACAGAAAATGCAACGAATTCTTGAGGGACTAAATCCCATCACAAGCAGAAAACGTTTGGAAGAACGATAACTATGGTAGCGAACAGTGGCTGAGTATTTTCTATTTGAATTTTGCAGCTTTGTATCACATGTTTTTACTCATTTAGCAGTTATTCATACATGTTCAAGGCAAAGAGACATAACATACCTCTACTTCTATTAAGCAGTTATATTGAATCATCTCATTCACAGTTAGATTTATTTGCAGTCACTTAACTCAGCCCCAGTGAAGTACCTGCTATTGCAGTGGGTCCAACATTCCCATCTCCCACCGTCTCGGCTTATAGCGGCTAACTCCATGATACACCACTAAATCAACTCCAATTCGTGTCACGTTTAAAGGCAATTTTATACCTGGAACTTATTTTCGCTGATGACGAGGTGGATTCTACCCCACAGAATTTCACTAAGGATTCTTAACAGCCAAAAGGAAAACCAACTGTCCTGCCTCCTTATTATTGGTGACATTTGAACCAATGTCCCAGAGCCATAAAGACACGGCACTCCACATTCATCAGACTGTCTGGCAAGAAAATGACACGCTCTCAGTCATGAGGGGTGACAGATTGGTTAAGGACACAAACTTTGAGCTGTCTGCTTGGCAGACAAGCTTTCATGCTTCCTGGGCTTCTGTGTCAGCTTTAATGATGCACAGCACATAAACAAAATGATTCATATATTCAATAAGATTGCAAAATTCTAATGAATAAATGTTAGAAATGGTTTGAATGAAAAGCTTTCAGGCATTTGCAAGTGGTAACACAGTCAATCTTGTGAGGTGGGTATAAAATATGTAATCAAATAACCCAACTGCATGCTTTAACACGATTTCCAAGTCTCTTAACAAATGATGTGCAGCACTTCCTTGTGCTGCTGTCCCCTCTGCATCACCGTCCCTGCACCAGCTACATCACAATGTAAAGCCTGACCCGATCTGACATAGGCTTGTGCCCTGAGTGACAGATAGACACATCCCAACTACACCTTGACATTTGAGAGACAGACAGCTAAGTCTTAGCCTTCAGTTTAATTTTTATCCTACTGCTTACAATACATTCAGCACTCCACTTCTGTGCTTGTAAAATGCAGTTTGCTTTCACTTGGATGTTACATTTCCTTCACTTTGTTTGCAACACAGAATTTCAAAGATGGTCTGTGCGAAATTAAAAGGTGGTTAGTTGGGCCACTTTAATAAGAAAACAACACCAAAGCATTCTTTGTCGCAATGCAAACTGAATAAATGCTTGCATCCTCTTGACTTGCTGCATCTCACATTGCCCAATTGTCTTGACAGTCAACTGCTTAAATAATTTAGAAGAAAGCTTTTAATTCAATTGGTCAGACAGTGATGCACTTCAGCAATGTGAATGCAACTGGCCAAAATACTAAGGTTAAAAAACACAGGGGAGGGACTATACCTCTCTCCAATGCAATGATTAGCTTCCTTGGGAGATGTTGAATTTCCATCAGAGAAATGGACCATTTGGCTGATACTGAAAGTGATGCTCCACAAAAGCTTTCTACCGCCATCTTAGTTCATTATACAACATCAACATATCCTTCTATTCTTTTCCACCTCATGTATTTATCTCATCTTCCCTTGAGCAAATCCATGCTACTGTCCTCAGTCAGAGTTCCAGTTCTCATCTCTCTCGGTGTAAAGATGTTTCTCCTGAATTCCATATTGGAATAATTAGTGAATATATTTATGGTCCCTGCATTTTGGACTTCTGGACAAGTGGAAATCTCAGCACTACCTCTGGCTTCTGAGAAAAGAAAGAGTATGTTACGTCACATTTTAGATTCAGAAGACCAGAATTTAGTTTTCTAGGAAGGAGGATTTCTGCTGATTATTGTATGATAAATGTTGTGCCTTGACATGTACAGTACAAAGTTGGTGCGGCATAGGATGGGTTGGGGTGCATGTCGGGACTTGAGACTGTAGAAATAGGCTCTCTTGGTTTTCAGGCTGGCTCCACTTTACTGTCTTTGAGGGCTGTGAATTGGGACCAATGAGTTGTACAAATGACCCCTCACAGTGAGCAAAATGGAAACAGAGTGGGAAGGTTTCCTGTTATTGCTGATTGTGGGTATCTCATTGATGAATTCCTTTTGGCTATTCTGATTTCACTAGGAGGAACCAGAAAAGCAAATCCTCCTGTTATCTTGATGCATATTGTTAACATACAGTAATAGGAAATTCCTTCACCCACACTTGGCCCTGAGCGTGGTACATTTTGCCATGATATAGGTGCAGTATAAGAGCTAGTTATTGTTCTCACAAAGGCTCCACACCCTCCATATGCATGCACTTGCCCTCCTTTGCATGACGGGTAAAGTGACAAAGGGAGAAGATGGAAAGACTAAAACCATATGACCAACAAAAGGACAAAATGATGCACAGCCCAAAACTCTGACAAGACAACCGCCCAAGGCCTCCCGTTCTAACTCTGCTGAAGTGTCAAGAAGAGGTCATTTAATTGAAGTAAAAGCAGCTAACACCCAAACAATTGTGGGTGCCTGCTGGCCACCCTGTCAGTGCAACTAACTAATGTGAATGCTCCGTTGGAGATTTACCCTCCCTTAATAATATGACTGAAGAGAGTGCTCTCACAAGAATTTCAATTTGAATCCAGGCTTAAACTCCAACTTACATCACGTTAGAACAAACTGATTGCTCTTCAAAACAGTATGGCTGATGGTTGGTTATTGCCATGGTACTTGTCATTAAGTCTAAGAAACGTATAAACTACCATTTAAAGATACAGGACTACCAGATGTGGGCTTTTTTTTCATCCATTCGCAGGATATGGGCGTCACTGGAAGGCCAGTATTTATTAGGGAGGGTGTTCCGGGATTGCGGCATTTTAATATCTAGACATCATTAGCAAACTCAGCCTATTACAAGAGGTCCCTGGGAAGGTGAGGGTGAGCTTTCTTTTTGAATCATAGGAACATAGGAAACAAGAGGTACGGTAGGCCATCCAGCTCACTGAGCCTGCTCCATCATTCACCTAGACCATTGCTGGTCACCCATTTTGATGATATTTTCCCCCACAATCCCAATACTCTAAAGACCATATAATGTAGGAGCAAAAACAGGCCATTCAGCCAATCAATGAGATCATGACTGATCTAATAATCCTCAACTCCACTTTCATTCCTTATCCCATACTCAATAATGATTGGAAATTTGACTATCTAAGCCTTGAACATAATTAAAGACCCAGCCTTGACAATTTTCTGCAATAAAGAATTCCAAAGATCCACCACCACACTCAAAAGAAATATCTTCTTCATCAGTCTTAAAAGGACAATTCCTTATTCTGAGTTTATGTCCTCTTAAGGACAAGTGGAAACTCCACATCTACTCTGTCAAGCACCCTGGGAGTCTGACATGTTTCAACAAGATCACCCATGCTCTTCTAAACTCTAATGAATACAAGTCAAACCTAACATCCTTTCATGGTTACAAAACCTGGGATTAACTGAATGAACCATTTCTAGATTGCCTGCAATATTCAATGCGGGCAGATCAGAGGGTGGGTTTGCTGATCAAATGGACTGCTTTATCTTGGGTAGTGTTGAATTTTCTGAGTGTAATTGTATGATTTCCAGCCGAGGTATTTGGAGACATTCCTCTAAAATTAAGTTAATATTGGTCACAAAACAAAACCGGCTTTTAACTGCTGAAAATGGTGCGTATGCTTTGGTCAGGCAAGGTTCGGTGTACTTTCTTGAAAACACAGCAGTGATTCTGAGCCCACACAGTCTTTGGGTATTTGTGAGTAACAAAAGACAGTAAACATTTAAACACTGCAAATACCATTCAATCCACTGCTGGAACATTGGGTTTACAAAGTGAAACAAAAGACGTGGCTTATGAAGAGGTAATGGGAGCTCATAAACAGAAAAGCTAAATAGAGCACTCGTGATTATTTTTTACTTCATTTTTAACCTGTTGCCAAGAGAGATCAAAAGGTTGGATTATTCCCAAGAGGCCAATTTGTTGTACTGCGCTTTTAAATTGTTTTGGTCTGCTTTATTTCTTTAGTATACTTGTCTCCTCCCAAGTTGGTTCCCGAACTTATTGAAATGAAAGAAAATAAATAAATGATAAGTTGAACATGTTTTTATTACCTCTCAATTCAGCAATTCTGATACTTTTATGATTCTCCTGTGCTCCTCCAAATCTCTGCAGGCTGTAACCTGATTTGCATTAAGGCTTGCCTACGGACCACACCTGTGTTCAGACCTATGTAGGTTCTCAATGCAGGACTGCCTTGAATTTGAAATTATTATTTGTCGTATTCCAATCCTGTCTCCCACTTCACACCCAGCAGAGCTATCCTATTTTCTTCAATTCTCACCTACCATTAACACCTATTCTGTACCTCTATCGCTTCTCTCCTATCATTAGCACTCCTTTTGTCTTTTGCATTGGGCACCTTCATCATCTGTTCCACTTGTTCCTCCTTCCACTTTGTGAACAATATAAAAACTAATATTTTCCAGACCCCTTTTGTTCTGTAGAAGACTCATATTAGATTTGAAACATTAATTCTCATTTAGGCAGCAACTGTGTAGGTTTACTGATAGCACTATAGGTTTCTTCCTCTGTTTGAATCACTTCCCATGTGGTCACTATCTTTGTCTCCCTTCTTCCTTTTTAAAGTGCCGTGATTTTGATCTTTTTTTCCCAAAGTTTCAAAATAATGCAACAACTTAAAGGACAGTAACTACTGCTCCTAGATTTTGAGGAAATCAGCTCCAACACTGAAAATACCTCAAAAAATGAATAGTTCATACAGCCACAACTTTTTCCCATCCTCCATCTTGAATTACCCAGAATCTTTGATTCAGCATGTTGATGTACCGACTACTGAAGATGCAAAACTTGACCTACTCTTGGAAAAGAAGGGAGGGCAGGTGACCCAGGTGTCAGTGGGGGAGCACTTTGGGGTCAGTGACCATAATTCTATTTGTTTTAAAACAGTGATGGAAGAGGATAGGCCGGATCTAAAAGTTAAATATCTAAACTGGAGGAAGGCCCATTCTGACAGTATTAGACAAGAACTTTCAAAAGTTGATTGGGGGAGGATGTTCGCAGATAAAGGGTCAGCTGGAAAATGGGAAGCCTTCAAAAATGAGCTAACGAGAGTCCAGAGATAGGATGTTCCTATTAAAGTGAAGGGCAAGACTGGTTGGTGTAGGGAATGCTGGATGACTAGAAAACTTGAGGTTTGGTTAAGAATAAGAAGGAAGCATATGTCAGGTTTACTGAGCAGAGATTGAGAGAATGGCTAGGAGAGTATAAAGGCAGTAGGAGTATACTTAAGAGGGAAATCAGAAAGGCAAAAGGGGGACATGAGATAGCTTTGACAAATAGGCTTATGAAGATTCCAAAGGGATTCTACAAATACATTAAGGACAAAAGGGTAACTAAAGAGAGAAATGGTCAGGAAATTTGCCTACGTGTGGAACCGAAGGAGGTGGGGGATATACTAAATGAGTATTTCGCTTCAGTGTTTACTGTGGAGAAGGATATGGAAGATAAAGAACATGGGGAAATTAATAGCGACATCTTGAAAAATGTCCATTTTAGAGAGGAGGAGGTGCTGGACATCTTAAAACGCATTAAGGTGGATAAATCCTTGGGACCTGATCAGGTGTACCCTAGAGCTCTGCAGGAAGCTAAGGAAGTGATTGCTGGGCCCCTCGCTGAGATATTTGTATCATCAATAGTCGCAGGTGAGGTGCCTGAAGGCTGGAGGTTGGCTAATGTGGTGCCACTATTTAAGAAAGGTGGTAAATAAAAGTCAGGGAATTATAGACTGGTGAGCCTGACATCAGCAGTGGGAAAGTTGTTGGAGGGAATCCTGGGGGGGGCAGGAACCCCTGCAGTGTGGAAAGAAGCCATTTGGCCCAACAAGTCCACATCGAGTCTCCAACAAGCATCCCACCCAGACTCAGCCCCCTACCTTATCCACCTAACCTGCACATCTTTGGACTGTGGGAGGAAACTACAGCACCGGGAGAAAACCCACATAGACACAGGGAGAATGTGCAAACTCCACATGAACAATCACCTGAGGCTGGAATTGAACCCAGGTCTCTGGTGTTGTGAGGCAGCAGTGCTAACCACTGAGCCACCATGATGGCAAGGACTGATTAGGGATAGTCAACATGGCTTCGTGCATAGGAAATTGTGTCTCATTGACTTGGTTGAGTTTTTATAAAGAAGTAGAGAAGAGGATTGATGAGGGCAGAATGATGGACGTGATCTGTATGGACTTCAGTAAGGCATTCGACAAGGTTTCTCATGATAGACTGGTTAGTGAGGTTAGATCACACGGAACAGAGGGAAAACTAGCCATTTGGATACAGAACTGGCTCGAAGGTAGAAGAAGGTAGAAGGTGGTGGAGGGTTGCTTTTCAGACTGGAGGCCTGTGATCAGCAGTGTGCCACAGGGATTGGTGCTGGGTCCACTAGTTTTTGTCATTTATATAAATAATTTGGATGTGAACATAGGAGGTGTGGTTAGTAAGTCTGTAGATGACACCAAAATTGGAGGTGTAGTGGACAGCAAAGAAGGTTATCTCAGAGCACAACGGGACCTTGATCAAATGGGCCAATGGCCCAAGGAGTGGCAGATAGAGTGTAATTTAGATAAATGTGAGGTGCTGCATTTTGGAAAGGCAAATCAGGGCAGGGCTTATACACTTGATGGTAAGGTCCTGGGGAGTGTTGCTGAACAAAGAGATCTTGGAGTGCAGGTTCATTGTTCCTTGAAAGTAGAGGTGCAGGTAGATAGGATAGAGAAGAAAGCATTTAGTATGCTTGCCTTTATTGGTCAGTGCAATGTGTATTGGAGTTGGGAGGTCATGTTATGGCTATACAGGACATTGATTATGCCACTTTTGGAATACTGCATGCAATTCTGATCTCCCTGCTGTAGGAAGGATGTTGTGAAACTTGAAAGGGTTCAGAAAAGATTTACAAGGATGTTGCCGGGTTGGAGGGTTTGAGCTATAGGGAGAGGCAGAATAGGCTGGAGCGTCAGAGGCTGAAGGGTGACCTTATAGAGATTTATAAAATCATGAGGAGCATGGATTGGGTAAATAGACAAGATGTTTTCCCCAGGGTGGCAGAGTCCAAAACTAGAGGGCATAGGTCTAAGGTGAGAGGGGAAAGATTTAAAAGGGATTTAAGGTGCAACTTTTTCATGGACAGAGTGGTACATGTATGGAATGAGCTGCCAAGTTCCCCTTGCATTTTAACATGAAATATCAGCTTGATGCATGGCATCAGGTACAAGACATTGGTTTACATGTGTCAACCCTCACATACGTTACTTTCGTCCAAGGTACTGAAGATATGACAGGGCTGAAGTCGGAAGGGAACACCTATCACTGCTGCCAGTGTGAGGCTTTGGCAAATTTAATACTCTGGCCTCATTTTGATTTGGCAACACTGCCTCCCACTGGAGAGTCACGAGGATGCAGGCGGAAATGAAAACGTGATTTAGACTGACAGGAGAACATTGCTCGGGAGCTGAGGGTATGGTCACTCGTTGCAAGGTAGGGGAGGGGACTGGAGCTTTGGGGCGGCTATGGAAGATGGAATTGGGTGACAGGAGACCTGCCAGATTTCACCAGCACCTCTCATTCTGTGTTTGCTCCTTTGGTTAAAATTAGTTCGAGCTCCCAATGAGATCATCAGGTCCCACCTTGAACATTTATTAGGGCCTCGCCTCATTGCATGTAGCAACTGCATTACAGCGCTCTACAAACCTAAAAACTGAAACAGGAGGGAGTATGGAAAAGAGATCGAAAACAATACTTTGCCCTCATTTTAATCCCCGTTTCTGATCTTGTCAGGAAATTAAACTCAGACCTTATTTGCGGTTACAACTGCAACAAAGAGAATATCTATTAATATTACCACAGTTCGAATAATACTTGATGTATCATTTTCTATTTTTAAAAAATCTAATAATCAAGAAGAATGCACAGACTGAGGAACCTCTCTCTTGAGAGAAAATACTGAGATATGAACTGATAAGTTTTTTTTTAAGATTGTGAAAGTGTTGACATGAGGGTGCTTCCAGCTGCAAATAATCCAGAATCTGAGACATCCGGAAAGAAATTCCGGAGAAAGTGGAGAGTGTAGTTAGAACGTTGAACATAGAACTGCAAAGACTAGTTGAGAAGTAGACCCGTTGACTCATTTCAGGGGAAGCCAATTGAACACATCGGTGAGAAAGGAATAAGAGGTTTTGTTGATACAGTTGTGAGGGGAACACAAACACCAGTTGAGCTGAATGGCCTGTTTCTGTGTTGTATGTACTTTGTAACAATTTGTAATATATTCTCATTGAATTAAATTTCTTCCTTGCCCGATGGGAGAGGTGATGGCCTCGTGGTATTATCACTGGACTGTTAATCCAGAGATCCCGGTGATGTTCTGGGGAGCTGTCCCTCTGCGACAGATGGTGAAATTTGAAGTCAATTTAAAAATAAATCTGGTATTATAATGATGACCATGTTGATTGTTGGAAAACCCATTTGGTTCACTAATGTCCTTGAGGGAAGGTAACTGCCATCCTTACCTGGTCTGGCCGACATGTGACTTCAGACCCACAGCAATGTGGTCGACTCTTAATTGCCCTGTGGGTAATTTGGGATGGGCAATAAATGTTGCCTAGTGAGCAACACCCTCATCCCATGAATAAATATGAAAAATGAAATGAATAAAGATGGAAGCATGTGCTTAAACATTTTATAGCCCTCTCTGCCTTCCATTGCTGGCAGGAAGAAAATAGTTGTTTCAATTATTAAGTACGCAAACATTTAAAAACACAGAAGAGAATGTCAAAGAACAAATCTTAGGGATGACTGAGAATGTAGTTTCCAGTTAGATGGTCAGTTTTGAATTTTCAATTTTCCTGAAAGGACCTCTAACAATACAAAAGATTTTGTTAACAGGATAAAGCTAATTTTACAAAAACAAAGTTGCTGGAAAAGCCCAGCAGGTCTGGCAGCATCTGTGAAGGAGAAAACAGAGTTAACGTTTTGAGTCCGGTGACCCTTCCTCAGAACTGGAGGTGGCTAACTCAGAAACAGACAATTCTATTACTATTTAAGCAATGAATTGAGTGAAATGCTTTTCAGGGGAGTTTGACAACTAAAGGAGGGCAAAAATAACAGTAGGTATGCAGTTAGGGGTTGAGAAAGTAGGGCAGTGGAGCCTTTGTGTGGAATACAAACAGTCGCACAGACCAATGCCCCATTTCTGCGCTGTAAAATAATAAAAATCTGACATTTCTAACTTTGATACATTTTTGCATAGACCTGTTATAGCAGATATTAGCCCTCGGTATGGTCCTGTCATGCTTAAGATTCATACATTGAATATATAATGATGGATACAGGGAATTGAATATTAACTACTCAGTGGGAGGCATTCATAAGAAATCATTTGACAGAACAAGTTGCTATTATTTTCTCCACAGTAGGCCCTGGAGCAAAATTAACGTAATTATCTCAATAGTTGTTGCTAATATTTTTTCTTCGTTGTTACTTTTTTGAATTAAGCTCACTCCCTGTCTGTGAGGTAATGTGTTAGGTGGGGTGTGGCCCCCTTTGTAACAAAACAAACGTGCTTGCTCCAAAACAATCGCTACACCTTCGCTCGATCTGCTTTTGCGAGAATTCCACTGCACTTTATTATAAGTCAAAGCAAGTCAAGTTGGACTAGTGCATCATCTTCAAGGATGTTGGGATATCTGAGAAATATCCAGACTTAAAAGGCCTGCTTCTTCAACAGTCCTTTGAACACCTCAGAACAAATGTGCGCTCTCTCATCTGTACCCACACCTGCCTCCATTACTCTCCTCTAATGCCCACTTGCAGTAATTTGTAATATATGTAAAGCTGGCCTGATAGTTTAAAATTACTCCGCCCCTGCCCCAAGCCCAAATGGAAATTCCATTCTTTAAATAATGCATCAATAAGCCTTAATAAGGCGACCCTCACAAAGTCTAAACCTGTACTTACTTAAACTGACCAGTGTGTGTCATCCAAACAAAGTCCCTAGCAGCATTCAGTTGAAATGACTGTATGTTCGGACAAAACTTCACAGTTCAACCTTAATGCTATAATCTTTCTTTTTTTTTGATTGTTTGGAGGTCGGGAAGAGGAGAACTTTGCAACCCTTTGACTCAAGACCCAATCCAAATCTTAGATATAGCAGAGTGTGGGACTGGAGGAGCACAGCAGGCCAGGCAGCATCAGAGGAGCAGGAAAGTTGACGTTTCGGGCCGGGACCCTTCTTCAGAAAACTTTCCTGCTCCTCTGATGCTACCTGGCCTGCTGTGTTCCTCCAGCTCCACACTGTGTTATATCTGACTCCAGCATCGGCACTTCTTACTATCTCCAATCCAAATCTTACTCTTTTTGTCTATTTGTTCATGGGATGTGGGTGTCAGTGGCCAGGCCAGCATTTATTGCCAATCCCTTGTCCAACATTCAAACTGCTATTGTTTGCTAGTACTGCTCCTGTGCACACAACTGAAATTCCGAAACCCTGTCTTTTATGAAACCGGCCCTGCATTTTATGTGCTTAGGTTTACAGGGTGAAGTGTGTCTCTTCTGGGCATGTTTAATTCTCACTGTCTATGAATTTGTGGCTGGAATGCTTTCTATGAGTGAGTCTGTGATTGGGAAAGGAGTGTAAAGCAAATAATAGTAGCTTAGGTTGGGAGGCTCCAAGCATTTCGAGCCATAGGGGAACTGTTAAAACGTATATTTACTTTCACTTAAACTTACAATGTTCTCCTGAACAGGCATCTGCTTGGCAGCCAAAAGGTTGACACCATACAAAAAAATGGTCCTGACAGCGTCAGAGAGCCACCTCGCTCTGTGACCCCACTCTCCAGGCAAGCAAGCTCGACCCTCATCGAGGTGCAAAAAATTCGAGGCCTGATAATGTCACTCAGAATGTTAGTTTTGGTGTCTCTTGTGGTTGTGTTCACCGGAACCACGTGGTGCCCTGGGTAGATTCACTGTCACCAATCCTTCCTGTTTGTTACTGATTACAACCTGACATCCCAGTTGAACTGATGGAGCCCAGATGGGTATTATTCTCGGTGAATCTGTGCTGTACCCTCATCAAGGATGAATATATCCTGAAGTGTGATGGAAGGGTGCCCCCAAAACTCTTCAGCAGAAGAAGGGCTAAGACTTGTTGAATGGAATATGTTTATTGCTTGATTATTAGTATTATATAATAATAATAATAATAATGTTAATAACAATATTATTACATAACATCTGAGGTGCATGATAGGTCCTTCTAAGACTTCAGAGTAAGTACATATTGCAGTTTAGCTACATGGAATTAAGCCCTTAAGAGACTGGTACCTGCAGACTCAGAAACTGAAACCAGGGAACACTGGTTAGCTCCTCCCAAAAACTGTCCTGTGTATCCTTACGGGCAGAGCTTATATAGTGATATTTCTCCCATCATGGATGAGGGTTTTTTTACAACATACTCAAGAACCTGTGAATTCAAGTTCTTTTTTCTTAATTCCTTTACTTAATTTGTGGTGTGTGTGAGCATTACTGGCAAGACCAGTATTTGTTGCCCAATCCTTATTGACCTTGAACTGAGTGGCTTGCTAGGCCATTTCAAAGGGTAGCTGCATTTGCCATTGGTCTGGAATCAGAAATAGTCCAGACCAAATAAAGATGGCAGATTGCCCTCGCTAGAGGACTTCAATGAACTAAGTGGGTTTTTACCATTGCTGGTCATTTTCACAGTCAGGATTACTGAGACTAGGTTTCAATACCCCCTTTTATTAAGCAAATTTATATTTTACCAGTTTCCATGGAATTTGAACCTTGACCCTTAGCCTAAGGCTCTGAAAGACTGATCCAGTGACTTTACCACTAAACTATCATTTCCCTAAAGCAGCAGACATTCAGCAAACTGACTGGTGATGTGTGACGACTAGAATAAATATTGATCTCACTGGGCTACAACTTGTTGATTCTCTCACAGTTGGGCTTTGAGACAACTGATATAAGTAGACATAGGGATATCAGAACAGGAGAAGTATATTCAGCTTCTCAAACTTGCGCTGTCATTCAATCGGATCTGCACCTCCGATTACACACCTTCACCATATCTTCACTGACACCCAAACTTAAAAGTCTATCAACCAGTTTTGGAGATGTCCAACTGTCCCAGCACCATTTGAAGCAGACAGTTCCAGATTGCTACTGTTATTTGTTTTGGAAAGTTCCTCCTACCCTCTTTCTGAATAGCTAAAATTTAATGCTAGAATTGTGTTTAATTTGTACGAGATCTCTCCCGCCACTGTAAATAATTTCTCTGCATCCATCTTATCACTCATCACTTTGAACGCTTCAATCAGATGACCTCTCAATCTACAACATGATCTGCAACACGACAGCATGGTGGCTCAGTGGATGCCACTTAGGGTCAGTGTGCACTCGATGGGCCGAATGGCCTGCTTCCGCATTGTAGGATTATTATGATTCTGTGATAAAGTCAGGTTTATGCAACCTGACCTCTGAACTGAAAGGATGGGGCCCAGATATGTATCATTTTGGGTGAAT
The DNA here is from genome assembly GCF_021869965.1 of Rhincodon typus. NCBI lineage: Eukaryota > Metazoa > Chordata > Chondrichthyes > Orectolobiformes > Rhincodontidae > Rhincodon > Rhincodon typus. The sequence continues at coordinate 165,717,619 of NC_063332.1, forward strand.
GTGTGCTGTACCCTCATCAGGGATCCTTATACATAGCCTCAAGAGCCATTCATGGGGTCAGCGGTCCCAAGTGCAACTGGCTGTTTCACATACCCTTTCATGGTGCCCTATCTCATGTGGGTGCAACAAAATATTCATGATTGTGGTGTCTGTCCCTGCACTCATTTTCCAGAAGCTGATAGGCATGTCAACTTGGAATTTAAATGATCGGAGCTGTCGAGCTCTGTGGGAAAAGAACCAAATTATGCAGATCAAGTCTGTGCAACATAACATTAATGATTGCACTGGATTTCCAGGATCTGATAAACCAGCTACAAATTGAGAGCAGCTGGCATATTGACAGCTCGGGTCCATCCGAGGAAGCAATTTGGTGCGGTTCACTTGATGGTTAATCAGGTAACTACGTATAAATAGTTCTAACGAACTGTTACCATGTGACTCTAAGTGAACTTCGTTTTGAGGTACAGCAAGTACCAGCTATTGACTGTAAAAAGGAGAGAAATCATGTCCATGCAATCCCACTTGAATTTATTGCTTGTCTTTAACAAAGTTTGGCATCCCATTTGACAAGGGCATTGTCTGAGGAACAAATTAACACCAAAGCAAAAATGGAGACATTAATACATGTGACTAAAATTTTGGGCAATAAGGTGGGTGCTAAGTGGCATCATGAAGGAGGCCAAAGAGCAAGGGCTCTTGTAGTATAGCAGCAGTGTCCTTACCTCTGGACCAGGAGGCCTGGGTTCAAGTCCCACCCACCTGCTCCCAAGATGTGTGATAACATCTCTGAACAGATTGATTAGGAACAAAAACTTGAAAACAGCCTGCAGAGCAGGTGGAATTTAGATCTTCTGGCCTAGAGATAGAGGGACTACCAGTGCACCACAAGAGCCAGTAAGGTGCTTTTGTGTGCAACAAGTTAGACATTTACAATAGCATCAGAAAATCCATAGAAGTTTGTAATGTGGATGGAGACTATTCATTTCAGCTTTTTACCAGGCTCGATATCCTAACCTTGCCCCATAATCCTGCATAGTTTTGTTTCAAATGTTTAGTCACTTTGCCTTCATGAAATGCAATGTTGTTTTTCTGCTTTGTATAAATAAATTGTAAACTCATATTTTATAATATTACATTTGCATGTTTGGTTGGAGAAAATAATAAATCTCTTTGTTTACCCTGCTTGATGCATCTTTTTGTTGATAAAGTAGGGCACTGACAAAGCAGCAAATTTAAAATGCTTAGTAAAAAAAACAATTATTTTTTCTTATGGGCATTGTCAGGCATTATGTGATGGGAAGGTGGCACAATGATCTCCTTTTATTTCCAATAATGTGATTATTACAGTGGCTTTTGTCCACAATATGAAAATCAACTGAGGCCAGGGTACAGAGGCAAGAAACAAATGGGAGATTCCAACCACAGATGTTCCTGTCATGTTGTGACCAAGAGAAAAATTGGTACTTTATATTTATGGATCTAATTATGATTCAATACTGGTTTCCAATCTACAAATCTCCTCAAGGCGAAAATTTAGTGTTGGTGCAAATGGATCTTTCACATCACGTGATTGATAAAACCGAACAGAGTTTATAATTCATTTCTGAAGAAGGGTCTAGGCCCGAAACGTCAGCTTTCCTGCTCCCCTGATGCTGCTTGGCCTGCTGTGTTCATCCAGCTCTACACCTTGTTATCTCAGAGTCTATAATGCTTTGGGTTAGTCCAAATCAACCCATAAGCATAAACCAGTAAACCCAATGATGCATAAGGCCATAACACAATGGGGCAGAAGTAGGCCATTCAACATCCTGAGTCTGTTTCACCATTCAATGAGATCATGGCTGATCTGATAACCCTCAGCTCCACTTTCCTGACTTTCCCTCATAACCCATTATTTCCTTATTGATTAAAATGATGATTAAATGATTTAAACTAAAATGATGCTTACTGGTCTGAATTGCTTTCTGTGCCTCAGGACAATGCTCCAGTGCAATCAATTCTTTCATGTCTAAGTATTACTGTTTTGTTCACCATTTTTCTCCCCTACGGGAATGTGAACTCACAGATAATACAGATCTGTCTTGTCTCATTAAGCACCATATTCTGAAAGAACTTTGGTGACCATGGATATTGATATTGGACCATAGCAAATGGCTAACCAGAAATATCGCCTGCTCTTACTGACTACCATTGTCACAATGTTGGAAGGATTAACCAGTTAACACTCAAACTGTTTCGCCACATTCTGAATGGCACCATCCCAGAGCTGCACTTGAACCCAAAGCTCCTAGCTCAAAGTCATGGACATTATCCTCGGCACTACAGCATCCTCACTAAAGATCAAAATCATTAAGCTATTTTTTTAGCCAGCAGGATAATTCCCTTCTTCTATGTCATCCCCTTCTCTTAGTCTAGACCACAGGAAAATCAGCCATTGTTTGGAGGTTCTGCACCATCTCAAAAATAGGCTGTAACTTTGGATCAGCCTAAAAGTATCGTTACATTTTTTTAAAGCAGGAAGGAGCTTTGTACAAATCTTACTTGTAAATGGAGGTCAGAGCTTGCTTTTAGGTTTGATGCTTCACATTCTCAGGATGTTCCAAAGCTTGTTATAGTCAATGAAACTCTTCCGAAGCCCAGTCACTTTTGGTGTGGAGATGAAGACAGCAACTGACCTACACACAGCAAGATCCCACAAACAGCAAAAGATAAATGATCAAGTATCTGCCACAGTGGTGTTGGTTACGGAATAAAAATCAAACAGGACATCAAATCCTTTGCTCTTCTGCATTCAATGTTTTGCATCCACTGGGGGAGCCGAGACTTTGGTTTAACACTTCATCCAGCAACTCCCTTTATAACCCTCAGCTTAGATGAAGTACTCAGATTTCTGACATAGTGTATGAAGTAGCAATCTTCTGATGAAGCAACAGTACTACTGCTCACATATATAACTCCTAAAGATAACTCCTTCTATACTTTCCAACAGCTTCTAGGTGACTAATTGTTCTGTGAATACTTGTTTCCAACCCTTCACAACAGACCAGTGAAAGCTGCCTGATCTGCTTTATTACATTTGTAGTCTCTGAATCGATCTCCAGTTCCAGTTGAATTCCTGGCAAAATCTCAGCGTGCAAAGAAATTCTGATAACGACCTTCACCTCAGGTGGAACACAAGTCAGGACTTTGTTGCCTGAGTCACTATGTCACATCATAGTGCACATAGGCAAAGACAATGCTGACTTCAAGTGGCACCTTGCCAAGGAGATTTTGCTCAAAACATTTAGTTCATCAATTCATATTTGGCGCCTAGCAGGGGGATGTGCATAGATGGTGTGAGATTTGGCAACACAGAAACCATTCATCTCCCCTCTCTCTTAAAAGAATTACCATGCAGCTGAATTCTGCTGAGCATCAGTGGATGGTATTGGAACCTTTTTCTGATGTGTGAATTAAGTATTTGTCAGTTTTTACAGCCAGTCTCCGAGCTGAGGCAAGTGCAGCTCTATCCCCCTCAACTGATGAGCATTCACATCGGGATATACGTTATTATAAAAATAAAGCATAAGATTCATGAAAACAGGGAGAAAGTGTGGGCACTTGGAGGGAAACCAGAAACCAGAGATGTAAGATAACATGAACAAATCCAGTAGGGAATTCTCGAAAATCTTCTTCACTCAGACAATGTGGAGCCAACTTCCACAAGCAAGGCTGATGCGAGAGCATATATGCATTTAAGTGAAATCTAGATAAATACAAGAGAAAAAAGAATGGTTAATGTAATGTGGCGTTGTATAGATGATGTCGTAACACGTAAATAGAGCTTCCTGAGGACAAAGTAGGACTGAGATGTTGTATATGGTGATGATTCTGAAGAGCTTAAATGTTGGTTCTCCCCTCAATCAGCATTTTTGCAAATTTTCTTGATGAGTACAAAATGAAAACCATGGCGTGGAGGTGCCGGTGTTGGACTGGGGTGGATGAAGGGGCAACGCTCCGAAAGCTTGTGATTTCAAATAAACCTGATGGACTATAACCTGGTGTCATCTGACTTCTGACCTTATAAGATGAAAAGCATGTCTTTTCATCAGCAATACTGAAATTCTGTATGACCAAACATCTATTTGAAGATATTACTCCAAATTAAGAGGCATAATGAATCATTTTGGATCTGCGTGCGCAGATACAGAGATATATTTTATTTCAAGTATTAAATCCCACACCACACACAAAATTTTGCTTTTCAAGAAACAAAAAGAAGAATCTTTTTCTCTCTTTTCTCTCGCTCTTCCCTACTGCGAATGAAATTTCAGAGTGTGAACTTTTGAATGATTTCTAATCAAGATTAAGATTCAGTTAATGCGGTTAATTGTAGGGAAACATTGACTTCCATGGAATCTCTTCCCTGACTGCTTTTTTTTATCGCTCTAAAAAGTGCTGATGTACAGAGAACAGAGAATTTATTCTAGTCACTGCTGTGGTTTTTTTGTTGTAGATAAGCATCAAGGGTTTCTTTTTGTTGATCTTGATGGGTGGCACGCATTAAATAGCTCTGAAAGCGGAATGAAATATTGAGCAGAGGGGCGATCGTGAGGCAAGTCCCCAGGAGAACTCCACTCGCATTCAGAACATAAAGAATCTGGTCCCTTTCACTCTGCACTCAAGTTGCAAACATTTGCTAAAAACCAACTCCTCCACTCTACCCTGTCAATTCTTTCACTGGATATAGAGGTCAGATTTATTGTCCATCCCTAATTGCTCTGACAGTGGTAGTGGTGAGCTGCCTTCTTCAACTGCTGCCACCCATATTGACAATGTTGGAAATGATGGTCCCTTTATGAATGAACCAGAACATGCCCCAAAGATCATAAAGGGCAGTTGATGTTCATTGGAATGTATATTTAAGGGCTGCTCTTTTTCCCCAGTAGCTGATTAGACATCACAGACAGCAGACTGGGGTTTGTATTGAACTGTAAAATAAAACTAAACTATTGTGGAAGACTGACTGACTCGTGCTTTGGTAAATGGATTAATAGCAATGTATAGGTACAGCCACAGCACTGACAGGACTGAACCCATTGACTGTATACTTTTCCCTATGTATCCGCACACACTTACCTGAAATAAATCATCTCACGTCTGAATTTGGAGAAATGTCTTCTTCTAATAAAGAAAACAAAACCTTGAAACTTAGCAAGATTTTCTTGGAGAAGCAACTAAGAGGTCAAGCAAGAGAGAGAACAGAAGAAGGACATAGATTAAGCATGAGCAAAAAGTTGGAAGAAAAATAGATGCTTCAGACATTTATCACTAATAGTTACTGGGGACAAAGGGTGGAGGAAATTTTACTCAGTAGCAACAGCCCGTAACTTGTTGGTCTTCGAGAACAAGGACTGGACCTTGACCTGTGTGTTGCAGACTGGCACATTACAAGGTCCCAGGACTATGTGCTGAGGGATGCATTAAAGTCTGGGGCAGCTGCTGGCCAAGGTACAGAGGGGAAAGACCACTGTCTGAGGTCGTTGTGATGAAGTTAAATAAGGGTCCATTCAGTTACTAGACCCTCCTAGTGCCTCAAATGCATGTAAATATAGTTTGGTTCAAGTAAGAGATGCCTTTGGTTTGTTTGGATCTAACTCCAATACTTGTTTAAGATAACAAGGTGTAGAACTGGATGAACACAGCAGGCCAAGCAGCATCATAGGAGAATCTGAGATAACAAGGTGTAGAGCTGGATGAACACAGCAGGCCAAGCAGCATCAGAGGAGCAGGAAAGATGACGTTTCGGGTCTG
>NC_063332.1:165723811-165827574 GCF_021869965.1 Rhincodon typus
CGAAACGTCAGCTTTCCTGCTCCTCTGATGCTGCTTGATCTGCTGTGTTCATCCAGCTCTACACCTTGTTATCTTCCAATCACATTGTGTTTCTGCCTGTTTCCACTTTGTTTTGCCAACTGGTTTTAGGTCTTCTCGTTCTTCTTCCAGGTATATCCACCTCCACCACTCACCTCACATAATCTCCCTCTCTCTCTGTGTGCAATAGCTGGCCATCCCCTTTCAATGTCCTTTTGGCTACTTTCTTCGACATAACCGTAATCTTCACTGACCTGCTCATGTGCCGTTTCCTGATTTTGCAAAATGAGTCCATGCCAGTGTTTATGTCTCGCTCAAGTCCTGTTGCACCTTTCCCCAAATAAATCCTCCATTGTAACCAACTATTCCCTTCTTCGTCAATTGCTCCTCTAAGGTACATCTACACTATTCTCTTCAACCATTCCCTGTGGTTGCGAGGTCCACATTCTTTATCATTGATTGGATAAAGAAGAGCCTCTGAATTCCTTATTGCAATAAAAGGGCATGAGACAAGTGGAGGAAGAAATTAAAAAATAACATCAGTCATGATTCAATTCAGTTGCACAGTAGGCCTGAAGGGTCAAAATGATTAGCCCCTGGTTATTAATATTGACCATTATATTAACCAGATGTTCAGCCAGCAGCAGGTGAGAAATTTATATTTTCTCCCCAGTCTTTGTGGTTACTTTTGTGGGAAGTAATTGATCTCTAGATACGAACCTTCAGGATGTGGGGTGGAGGGGCAGATATGTTGTGATTTATCCTAGAGGCAGCATGGGCGCAAATCTCTTCCTTGCCACATTTATCTGAGCTACCAGCTGCCAGTTCACTTATGTTAATGTGTTGTTTAATACTGGTAATAATCATACCGCATAAAACATTATAACTCCATGGGATTCGTTTTACATTCAATGCTCTAATCTTTCACAATCAGGTAGAACGTGTCACACCAGGAGGAAGATCTGCACGTTTTTTGTGCAGATTCTTTTGTGAGGCAAACTGTTTTTATTTGGTAGGATTCCTCTGTTTGATCCTATTTTCATCAAACGTAATGATTCTGCTTTTGGAAAGTTATAAACTCAAACTGTTTCCTGATCTGTAAAAACGTTCCTTTTGTGATTAGGTTGTTTATCAGCATGCTCATTGAACAGCATGTCCCCATCTTTGGCAGCATTGCCAAATGAGGGTTATTTCTAAATGCATATTACGATTATAGTGAATATCAAGGAATGGAAAATATATAACAGAAACACGTGATTCAACTGCTGTCCATTCTAGATATCCACAATTCCATTCTAGATATTATTCTTGATATTACAAAGTACTATTTGTTATGAACATTATCCAGTGGATTGAAGTTTAACTAATAAAACAAACCAGTTGTAACAGTTACTGGTGATATAGGAATGGAAGCTGCTCTGTGAGTTAATAAGCACTGGCAGATACAACAGGATATAAGACCTTAAGGCATAGGAGCAGAAGTAGGCAATTTAGCCCAGTGAGTCTGCTCTGCCATTCAATGAGATCATGGCTGATGTGATAATCCTCAACTCCACTTTCCAGCCTTTTCCCCATAACTTTTGATTCCCTTACTGATTAACAATCCACCTATCTCAGCCTTGACTACACTTAATGACCCAGCCTCAACAGCCCTCTGTGGTAACGAATTCCACAGATTCACTAACCTCAGAGATAAGAAATTCCTCCTCATCTCTGTCTGAAATGTGCAGCCCTTATTCTGAGATTATGTCCATCTGGTCCTAGACTCTCCAACAAAGGGGAAACAACCTTTCCATATCTACCTTGTCAAGTTCCTAAGAATCTTATATATTTCAATGTGATCACCTTTCATTCTTCTATATTACATTGAGTACAGGTCCGATCTACTCAACCTCTCCTCATAAGACAGTCCACGCCTGGTATCAGCATAGTGAACCTTTTCTGATCTGCCTCCAATGCTGCTGTATCTTTTCTGAGATAAAAGGCTCAAATTTTTTTCACAGTATTCCAGCCGACTAATGCTTTGTAAAGTTTTAGCAAATCCTCCCTTTTTTTAATACTCCATTCCCTTTGACATAAAGGCCAACATTCTATATGCCTTACCTATTACCCACTAAACTTGGATGCTACCAATGCACCAACTGGTAATTTAACCAGTGACCTTTGGAATTGTTAAGGACAAGGCAGTTTTCATGAACTATCAGTTGAAAGTGATTAAACCTAATGGTGTTGAGGAAAATCCGTTCCTGTCTTAGGTAATTTCTCTTTTAATCAGTAAGGGAATTATGAACATGCGTTCAGGACGCCAAATAGATTTCAGTGCAAAGCAGCCATTCCCTTTAGCTACGACAGACAAAACACAAACTGCAAGCAATGTCATTCTCTCACTTTGTTTGCAAACAGTTGGATTATGTGATGCTGAGGTCCAGTCTCACTGAGTACAGAGCTCCATACTGCGTAATCCTTTCCACCATGACTCAGAGAACACAGCTGCTGATTGTTGGCAGAGGCCATAACTACTGACATGGTTGGCATCTCATAGGAAAGGGAAAAAATCGGACAGAAGATCTGTCGTCCTTCAGTCCCCGTAAACAGCAGGTTAAAAGTTTAAGGACGTGGCTCTTGACAGCACTGTGTAGTATGTTATGGAGGCATACCCGCCAGGAAAGTTCAAAGTTGATCCCAATGTCTCTGGATGGATGCAGGGACATGACATTTGGACTCAGTGTCCTTCAGCTTGTTAGGCAATCCAGGTTCTCACCCCTGATCCATATTCAATGGCTGTGTCAGCACTGAGTGAGGATGCAATTGTGCTCATCATGAAATCAGCTCCTTTCCAGTGGAATGATTAGCCTGCTGGTGTTATCTTTCTGTAATCACATTTGACCTCCGGGGGCTAATGTACCAGAAAACTGCCAGGCCTCACATGAGTCACTACCTCAAGGGAAGACATAACGAGAGAATTAAGCACAGGGACCTGCCAGAAATATCTGCTGATCGCAGCCTTGTGACTCAAAGGTTTCGCTGCTGATACCTACTTTGTCTAACGCAATTACTGCATCACTTGTAAGTTATAGAATATGTAGTTAAATTATTGTCCTGAAGGATTTGCAATGATATTCTCCGGAAGGATTGGAGTGCTGGGCTGTTAAATTGCAAGAGGCAGCATCAATTTTGTTTTGAAATAGAAAAGCCAAGGTAAGATGCTAAAACCAAATGAAAGGCACCAAACTTCAAAAGAGTAAAAGGCATAGGTTAAGTCAGAAAGTTGTGATTGGGTGACCTCACTAATTAGATCCAGTTTTATAGCTATAGCGCTGACAAAATAAATTTTGGATAATTTCTCTCAAGAACAGGTACCAGAACAAATCATGCTCATAGAAGCATTTTAGATGTATTTTCTTGAAATAAATGCTAACATTCATTTTCCTTCATAACTGCCGACTAAACCTGCCTATTAACTTTAAAAAAATTTCTGAAGTAGGACTCGCAAGTCCCTTTTGCTTCAGATTTCCAAAACCCTTTCCCATTTAGAAAATAATCTATGCCTCTACTCTTCCTGCCAAAGTGCATAACCTCACTCTTCCCACATTGTATTCTATCTGCCATTTCTTTGCCCACTCTCCTACCCTGTCCAAGTCCTTCTGCAGTCTCCCTGCCTCCTCAACCCTACCTGTCCACCCACCTAACTTTATGTCATCTACAACCTTAGCAACAATGCTCTCAGTTCCTTCATCCAGATCGTTAATGTATAACGTGAATAGATGTGGTCCTAACACTGACGCCAGCGGAACTCCACTAGTCACCAGCTGCCATCCTGAAAAAGACTCCTTTATCCCACTCTCTGCTTTCTGATGGTCAGCCAATCCTCTATCCATGCCAGTACCTTGCCCTGAACACCATGGGCTCTTATCTTATTTAGCAGCTTCCTGTGTTGCACCTTGTCAAAGGAAATCCAAATAGATCATCTCCACAGGCTGTGTATTGTTTGAATTGCTTGTTACCTCCTCAAAGAATTCTAGAAGAATTGTCAGGCATGACTTCCCTTTGAGGTAACTGTGGTGTCTCGACCTTTATTTACCATGCACTTCCAAGTACTCCACAATCTCATCCTTAATAATGGAGTCTAAGATCTTACCAAAGACTGAGATTAGGCAAACTGGCCTATAGTTTCCTGTCTTCTGCCTCCCTCCCTTCTTAAACAAGGGTGTTACATTAACCTTTGTTAATGGTTTTATCACAAAGGCTTCATGGTTGCTATCTGGTTCACAGAATTGTTAAAGTGTAGAAAGGTACTGTAGTGATTGGAATGAGGGACAGGTGAATCTCATTGAGTATGAGATCCTTGATTGGGGTTGTTAACCTGGGCCAATCAGGGAGCCCTGGCTGACTGATAAGAAAAGGAGTGTCAGACATCCTGTTCACACTGAGAGCTGACTATGAGGGAGCTGGATCAGTGTCAAGGAGTCTGCACATGTAAATAAAGGGTGACTTAGTGACAGGATACCAGCCTCTGTTCAGTTATTTCAGGTGCCATTCAGCCCCTTGTGTCAGTAAGTAGCAGTTTATGGCATTTGAAAGGGTATGAGGTACCAACAAACATCTAAAATGCTTCTATGAGCATGATTTGCTCTGGTGCCTGCTGTTGGGAGAAGTTATCCAAAGTCTATTTTGTCAGCACTATAGCTATAAAATTGGATCTAATTAGTGAGGTCACCTAGTCCTGACTTTCTGACTTAACCTATGCCTTTTACTGTTTTGAAGTTTGATGCCTTTTATTTGGTTTTAGGATCTTACCTTGACCTTTCACTTTCAAAACAAAATTGATGCTGCCTCTTGCAATTTAACAGCCCAGCACTCCAATCTTTCTAGAGAATCTCATTGCAAATCCTTCAGGACAATAATTTAACTACATATTCTATAACTTAAAGTAATGCAGTAATTGTGTTAGACAAAGTAGGTATCAGCAGTGAAACCTTTGAGTCACAAGGCTGCGATCAGCAGATATTTTTGGCAGGTTCCTGCGTTTAATTCTCTCGTTATTTCTGGTCAGGTCGTATTCGGAATATTGTGAGTTGTTTTGGGCCCCATATCTGAGGAAGGATGTGCTGGCATTGGAAGAGGTCCAAAGGAGGTTTACAAGAATGATCCTTGGGATGAAAGGCTTGTCTTTTGAGGAGTCATGATGTGGAGGTGCCGGTGTTGGACTGGGGTGGACAAGGTCAGAAGTCACATGACACCAGGTTATAATCCAACAGGTTTATTTGAAATCACAAGCTTTTTAAGCACTGCTCCTTCGTCACTTTACTCACACCATATGACACTTTTGATCCCTTGCAGAGATTTGTTATTCAGCTTGTCGAAACTCCACTCACACCATTTATACGATCTTTTGTTCTCTCTGCTTATAATTCCTCTGCCTGTGCGCTTCTCTCACTTTACCTGATGAAGGAGCAGTGCTCCGAAAGCTTGTGATTTCAAATAAATCTGTTGGACTATAACCTGGTGTCGTCTGACTTCTGACCATATGAGGAGTGGTTGAGGATTTTGTGTCTGTATTCTATGCAGTATGGATGGATGAAGGGGGGATCTGATTGAAACTTATAGAATACTGAGAGGACTGGATAGAGTGGATGTAGAGAAGATGTTTCCACTAGTAGGAGAGGCTAGGACCCGAGGATACAGCCTCAGAGTAGTAGAGGGGCGGCCCCTTAGAACTGAGATAAGGAGGAATTTCTTCAGCCAGAAGGTTTTGAATCTGTGTAACTCCTTGCTGCAGAAGATTGTTGAGGCTACATCATTGAGTGTACTTAAGAGGTAGATAGGTTCTTGATTAGTAAGGGTTCAAAGGTTATGGGGACAAGGTGAGAGAATGGGGTTGAGAAACATATTAGCCATGATTGAATGGGAGAGCAAACTCGATGGGCCAAATAGCCTAATTCTGCTCCTATATTGTATGGTCTTATAGACTAACATTTATAACAACACTTTAGAAGTATCCAAAACACCAAACAGTGCTTATTGGGTTGTCTAAGACATTCCCAGTCTTCCCAAAGACTGCAGTAACTAGATGCCACTTACGCGCATTTTTTCACAAAAATATGCTTCATTCATAAAATTTGCAATCAGTACTTTACAACATACTTGGACTTGAAAATTACAGAAGGTGCAACGAAATTCAACTTGTCCCCCATACAGCATGTTCCACTCTTACTACGTCTCCATATGATGAGAATAGTCTTAATATTTACAATGTACATTCCATTGCCTGAAGGCATAGCGTTTCAAATGGAAAATTCAGTAAGTGCAATGGAAATAAACTTCTCATCATGGATCATATTCTATTCTAGCATGCCTCAATACAATTTCAATATGCTTGATGTACACAAGGTACATTGCATGTCAGGACCACAGATTCAGCCCCTTGAGATGCCTTAGACACTGACCTATCTCCATTGCACTTCTGAGGAACCATGGGTACCTCATGACTGCAGAGCAGCTGGGACCCTTGGTGGTATCCAGCAATAGTACCACCAAGCTACCGTGGAGGCTGGAAAACCAGTCTAAAAGCCTTGCAATAATCTAAATTCAGAAAGATGGAACAGCAGATGGAGCTTATGCAAATGACTGTGTATATAAGTAATAATATCTGACACCCATTAGTTATTGCTGGATCTGATGTCTTTCCTAAGTGGGAAGAACATTTCTGAACCTACATCAGGTCAATGTGGATGCTGTTAAATTCAATCTACTGAGATTGGCTTAACTGTGGGTGCATCAAGCCAGGGCTTCAGAGCCTGTATAACTGCTGAGGGAATCTGCATGCTGTGAAAATTCTCTGCATGCTGGCTGAGTTGTATTGGGCTCTGTCAGACATCTCTTTCTGGAATGCTTTGGAGAAGTAGAGGGGGTGGGACCGAGAGAAGGAGGGTACAGAGAGAGACAGAGAAAGAGAGAGAGAGAGATGCAGTGGTTTTTGTTGAGGTGCATCCTGAGCAGCTCCGTGATGCAGGACTATGTGTTCCATGGGCTGTTGTTTGGGACACACACCAAGACAAATATCAATTGCACCCAGAAGACCATCAACTCAGTGAAAAGTGCTGTTTGGTCTGCCTGAAACTTGTTAGTCTTCCAGCGTAAAGGGTTGGCCTCATCCCACTGTTTGCAAAGTGGCACATTCCAAGGTCCAGGACTATGGGCTGAGGGGCACACTAAACCTAGGGGCAGCCACTAGCAAGGTGCAGTGGGGAAAAACTCCTGTCTGAGGTCTTTCTGCCAAAGTACAACAGGGGTCCATTCAATTATAAGACCCCACTTTGGCTCAAAATGTATGTAAATAATGTCCTGTATGAGTAGGAAATGCCTTTGGTGTTTGCAACTGCAGGGAATGATGTCAAATTCTGCTTGAGTGCAAAGACTGTACAGAACTGTTTTACTACCTGTGTATGTCCACAAAAAATTTTTGCAACATTTTGTATTTCTGCAATAAAGAAAATTGGACTCTGTGGCATTAGGCTGGCCTAGCCCCAGTCCGACTGCAGGTATACAGGATGAAGCTTTGGGCTAGCAGCATGTCTGAATGTGCGAGAAATGCACTGCCCGCTTCGCCGACAAGTTAAAGGGGGAGAGGGCAGTAACTGGAGATAGGCGACCATCTTACTGCCAAATGTGGACGACAAAGCTCTGCTCAGGATCATTGCCAATTGGGGTTAAGTCTGCTCTCTGATCTGGTAATTCACCCTAAACCCGACCTGCACTGCACTGACAGTAAGATCTCGCCCTGTTGTCTGTTGTCTGAAACCAACATGAATGCATAACCAACAGGACCTATTTTAGGTCACCCCTGACACTGACTGTACCAGGCCTGCATGTGACTGCTCATGGCCATGGTACAACGACATTGTACCTCCTCAGAGGAACCACCACAGGCTGCTGAGGGAGAAGGGACATGGGGAGCTTTCTATAGGTAACACAATGTGGAGCTGGATGAACACAGCAGGCCAGGCAGTATCAGAGGAACAGGAAAGTTGATGAAGGGTCCCGACCCGAAACGTCAACTTTCCTGCTTCTCTGATGCTGCCTGGCCTGCTGTGTTCATCCAGCTCCACACTGTGTTATCGCTGACTCCAGCATCTGCTGTTCTTGCTATCTCTGGGGAGTTTCCTTACCTGATCGAGGAGCCAGTGGTCAGGAAGGGGAGTTGGAGGGGCTCCATTACTGAAAATGCAGGTGACTGCTCTCTACTGCCTATTCCGCACCCCCTCTGCCACCACCTCCTTCTGCCTACCCCGTCCCCTCTCTGACTCCTCCAACAACCGACTACTGCCTTCACAGCGATGATGTTGACGTGTGGGGCAGGTATCCCTGCAGCATTCCTCTTGCCCAGCTATTACTGGGGCACCTCCCAGCCTCTCTGCTCCTATGATGCTGCTTGGCCTGCTGTGTTCATCCAGTCCTGCACCTTGTTGTCTCCCATCTCACCGCTGTTTTCTGCCCCCCTCCCCCCGTTCCATCACATCCCCTAGCCCCCACCCTACCCAGTTACCATTTAACATGGAAACCATGACAATCTGATCAGAGTAGTGTGTCTGCAGCTTCACCATTCACTATCTCTGCCAGTACAGTTTGAAACCCTTCCCTGTTTAAATGAAGGGGGCCCTGTGGAGGGCTGGGTGAGATATATTGCGGGATAGACTCCACTGAAATGTTGAAATGAAAGCAGGGTTCTCCCTCTACAAAAACAAGTGACATCATCCTGTGCTATCCCTCAGTTGTTTGCTTTATCGGTGCATCCGATACACAGGGAGTTACTGAGAAAAGGGCTATCAAGACTTCCTGAAGCAGATGGTCCAATCTTAACGCTGCTGACAAGAAAAAAAACCCTCAGAGCATCACTGCTGGTGCTGAAGCTATTTTTAGACAGAGCCGCGGCTGCGTTCTCTCACATTTTAATTGTTCTTGTGCACCCTGGTTCTCCTTGTCTGCACCGCCACCTTTATCAGGAGTAATAGCCAGCTGGGATAACAGCAGGAGCTATTTTTGTGTACAATGCATGTTGGAATTAAATCTGTAATGTCTGCTGAGGGGGAGAAAAATATACTGCGATGATTTCCAAAATGAACTTGGAATCGCTGAAAAACAAAAATGCAGAGGGAATGTTTCCAATTCACAAGAGTTCAGAATTAAGCGCTCAAAAACATACCTCTTATTTGCAGACTGAATCATTATTTACATCTTCGTGCAGGCCAAATCGGTATTTTTTCTGTGCAGTGGTATGCCGCACAATTCTAAAGGGGTTTCAGTAGCAGAGGTTGAATCTGTGCATGTGTCATCAAATGTGGCAGGGCAGGTGAGGAGAGCAATGAACAAGAATACATACTGTTCTCAGTTTTATTAATGGAAGCATAGATACAAGTGCAAGGAGGTGATGTTGAACTTGTACAAGCCACTTGTTCGGACTCAGCCTGAGTATTGTATACAGTTGTGGGCCCCACATTATAGGAAAGGCTAAATGTTTTGGAGAGAGTGCACAAGTGATTCACTGGAATGGTTCCAGGTATGAGAGACTTCAGCTATGAGGATAGTTTAAAGAAATTGTGTTTGTTCTCCTTGGAGGAAGGAGGTTGGCAGAAGATCTGATTGAGGTTTTCAAAACCATGAGCAGGCCGGATAAAATCGATAGTTTCCACTTGCAAGAGTGAGAAGAATGAGGCATCAGAGATTTAAAGCGATTTGCAAATGGAGCAAGGGTGATGTGAGAAAGAACTTTATCGCACAGCAAGTTGTTAGGGTATGGAATGCACCACCTGGAATTGGAGGCAGATTCAGTTGAAGCGTTCAGGAGGGCATTAGATGGTTATTTGGATGGTAACGGTGTGCAGGGATATGGAGTGAAGGAGATTGTCACTAGATAATAGAGCTGGTGCAAGCATGATGGATTACGTGGCCTCCTTTTACACCATGATAATTCTGTTATTCTGTAAAGGTCATTTCAGGAGAGGTACCCCAGTTCGGCAAATAATAGGGTTTTTAATCCTTTATTCATTAGGCAGCTCCTCCCTAGTCTAGCACTCCTCTGGAGTGTCAGATCGTTTTAAACTCAGATCCTACAATGACTCGAAATCATAAGCTTCTGAATCAGAGGTGGAACTGCTACTAATTGAATCACAGTGGACATTTAAATCAAGTTACTTTCCAACTGGCACAGGAAGTTGGTGCAAGAGTATTAACTTCTTTATTTATTCATGGGAAGAGGGTGTCACTGGATGGACCAATGTCTATCGCACTTCCCTAATTGCCCTTGGTGAGCTGCCTTCTTGAACCACTGCACTTGTTGTGGGGTCAGTGCACCCACAGTGCTGTTGGGAAGGGAGTTCCAAGGCTATGACCCAGCGGCAGTGAAGGAAAGGCAATCTAGTTGCAAATCAGGATGGTGTGTGGTCTTGGAGGTGATGGTGTTCCCATCTGTTGCCCTTGCCCTTCCTGTTTGGTATAATTCATGGGTTTGGGAAGGTGTTGTCAAAGGAAACTTAGCATCTTGTAGATGATTCACACAACACTAAATTGTCCAATGATGGGAGTGTGGGGGCAAGGTAGGCATTTGACAAGGTGTCCAAACAGTGTTAGTAATCCTACCCTTAGAGAAGTGAATCTAACTCATGAGATGCAATGGACAGAGGCCAGAATACACAAGTTGAAATTCAACCAAAAGAGAGTGCTTCTGGTGACTTTCCCTATTTGCCTGTCTTTCAGACATTCCACTGTAAAGATCACTGACATGAAATGTTAACACTGCCTCTTTCTATCTCTCTACACATACATGCTGCCTGTTCTGCCAAGTACATTTCCAGTGCAGATTTCCAGCATCTGCACCATTCTGCTTTCCTACTAATGAATGATTCACACCGGGGTGCTGTTGAATAAACTCCATGTAGTATTGACTAAAAAAGCAACATAGGTTCAACCAAAATTAATTGTAATTCCAGCAAGAACTGGACACATCCCATGCATGAGGGAGGATAATTGGTAAGAATAGCATTTTCTTTAAACTATAGGGTTGAGTTGCATATAAAGTTAATATGAAAGGGCTTCCTGCTCCACATTCCAGTCCAACAGTAGTTTAGACAAGTTCAGGAAACCAGCTGGCCCAAACTTGTCCTTCTTACTACTGAATGGAATTTCCAGCAGGGCTCCTTGCAGGTTGAAAGAATAAAACAAAGGAATAAAACCAAAGTGAATTAAAACAAACTGTTCAAAATGATAAAAAGAGACATAAATATTTATTTATTTCAAACATTCAAGATGCAGAAAGTTGCTGATCAACAAAATAGAAGAGGTATAAATCTTCAAAGGATGCTTAGGGTCTATTGCAATGACAGACAGTAGGTGGCCAGTGCCTTGGTGTTTTAAGAACGAGGTTGGTGCCAGCACTGGTAGATGCCAGCTGTGAAACTTCAGGCATGTCACGAGAGGTTTTTTTTTATCTTTATTCCTTTTCAGAATGAAGACGTCACTGGCTAGGCAGCATTTATTGCCCATCCCTAATTGCCCTGAGGGCAGTTAAGAGTCAACCACATTGCTGTGGGTCTGGAGTCACACATAGGCCAGACCAGGTAAGGATTGTAGTTTCCTTCCCTAAAGGACCTTAGTGAAGCAGATGGGTTTTTGCTGACGATCATTAGACACCAGATTTTTTTAAATTGAATTCAAATTCCACCATCTAACAACCTGTGGCACTACCACACACCAGAGGGGATAGCATGTTCTTCACATTGGGTTGGGCAGACGTAGCTAACTCATTCCCTCATATCTGCTGTGGTTTAGTGAACACGACCATAAGAATAAGGAGCAGGAATTGGCCATTTAGCCCCACAAGCCTATTTTGCCATTGAATAAAACCATCGCTAGTCTGACTGTGGCCTTAACTCTACTTTCCTGCCCGTCTCACCCAACTCGTCTCACCCCCTACTCTATCCCCATCACCCTGCATTTCCCATGGCAAATCCAACTAACCTGCACATCTTAGGACTGTGGGAGGAAACTCACACAGACACAGGGAGAACGTGCAAACTCCACACAGACAGTCGCTTGAGGGTGGAATAGAACTCAGGTCCTTGGTGCTATGAGGCAGCAGTGCCAACCACTGAGCCACTGTGCTATCCATTACTCTGGATAGTTACTGTCCTCCATTAAACAGGATTCTTAAGTAACGTTCCAGTCTCTGCTCCATTTTCTAGGAACAGGATTTAGTTTGGAATGATGAGATTTGGAGGACAGTGGAGTTTTACTGCTCTAGCTATCTGATATGTTCTTCTCTCTGCCTAATTTTGGCACTGAGGCAGATTTCTGACTGGGGTGACAGCAGGTCTGTGCTGTGACCAGAATCAGCAATGGATGTTCGCTGGAAACACAAGAAGCTACCGTTTGCAATGATTTCACTGCATCAGGCCAAACACACCAGGTACTTTATTCATCCAGAGAATGAAAAAGAAAGGTCATTGTTGGAAGTTGCAGAAGGTTAAAAAAATCAGTAGTAGAACAAAGCTTGCCTGCGTAAAGAAAGGTAAAAATGCTGTGCCTGTGGGTGTTGTAAGCACAGCCAGGCACTCCTACAACCACCTGAGTACATTTTCCCTCTGATGTTTTCTATTATTATGAAATGCCGCGTGACATAATCCTGTGGAGTCTTGGATGCTTCCCAACAGCACATATCATTTCCGTGAAACAGAGATCAGGATGTTTTCACCTGAATAATTTTTTTGTGAAAGATGCCTTCAGGACATGTTATTGGATGGCATGGTGACTGCTCAACTATTGACCTCATGCATGGAGAGCAACACACAGAAATGTGTGGCATAATTTGATGTTATTTGATCCATTTAAAGCCACGGTCCTGATTTTTCTCACAATAATAATCATTGTTATAATAATTTCCAATATTCATACTCTACCTCCTGAGATTGGAGAGCTAGTGGAAGGATTAACATCTTGATTGAAAGTCTGTTAGCCCTTTGATGAGAATGTCCTTTTCAAGGTCCTAACCACTTTCATACCAGTTTACTGCAGGAGGACTTCATAATGCCCTTTGCCCCTTACAATGAGGGAGGACCAATCACATTCATGAGAACCTATTATCCAGATGGATGCCAACACTGATTTCAGACCAAGGGATGAAGAATTTCCTGGAGGAGCGGCATTCAAAAGTGATGTGGGAACACAAAAAATTCCTCTGAAACCATAGGTTCACCAAAGAGCTGGCATATCATTGCATGACCAACTACTAAAAGATTGCAGCAAATATACTAAAGCTCAACACTGAACTGCAAAAACACAAAACTCAAAATAAAAATGGAGAATTCTGGAAATACACATCAGGTCAGGCAGCATTTTTGGAGAGAGAAACAAGAGGGAAGACCTTTCCATCTGAACTGAGAAAAATTAGAAAGGTAATTGGTTCTGTGCAGGCGAAAAGAAAGAAGGAAGAACAAAAGGGGAAGATCTGCCTTAGGAGACATTAAATAACAAAAGGTGTCAATATACCAAACCAAAAAGAAAAGTTATGAGACAAGCGAAGAAACAAAAGATGCGTCGAGCAAATGGCAGAATGACAGCTGTCTGAATGTAAATTAAAGGGATTAAGAAAGAAAGAAAAACTAAAAATGAACTAGCTGAAAAACACAAAACAAAATGGGAGCAGAAGCGATGATGTGAGATTGATGAATTATACTATTCTTCAGTTGTGATCCAATGAGAAGCATTAAGCATCACACAACATCAGGACCTTCAATTATCATTAAATGAGCTGCAGTGTGAACGTTTTCAGAATCTTTCACTCTGATGGGAGGCTTCCTACTCCGCAGCTTTTCTTTCTGGCTTTTATCTATAACTTTTCCAGTGTGGTTTATTGTTTTAATGCAATAATGCACCTATAGGGTACAACTCTGTGACCTAGCCAGGATTATTTCCCTGACTTTCTCTTTGCCAAGGGGGTCTTGTGCATTGTCAGCATTCCCAAAAGGACAAAAAAGCTTTGGCAAACATGCTGAGAGCTATTACACCAGAACATTTAAGCTCCAAAAATATTGCAACAACAGATGTAATTCAGGCGTTATAAAGCTGCTCGAGATTGCTGAGCATGATAGCATTGTGCATAAAATTGACACAGTGTGGGGTCCTACACTAATTCATTTTATAGTCAGCTGATAAAAGAACCTTTTTGTTTTCATTAAGAAGCTAATTATCCAACACAGCTGTCATCGTCTTAAAAGGAAGGCGGTCCATGGAGCAAATGTTAAGTTCCTAGAATAAAACTGATCCTCTGAACATGTATTATGTTCTGTTACTGATGTGACATAACTGCTACAGTATTTCAATGCTGTTGTTGCAAGCTTTTATCCAAACCAATTACCCTTGTCAAATGAACAACGAAAGCTCAAGCTGGTATTGAATTGTCTGCACCCAGCACTCATTAGAGCACATTATTAACCCTAGCTATTGTCTTTCTCTTTTGGGTTCCACCATCCAACACAATAGGCGAGCTGGTGCTTTCAACTCTCCAGCTACCATTTCCCCTAATCCAGAGTGCAGATTAAACAGGCAGGAATACAATGTTAGAATTAGAATTAGAAATAGAATTTTATTGTCATACGTACTCAAGTGCATGAGTACAGTGAAAAGTGTACAATATCGTCATTCCCTGATAGAGTTAAGTCATTCAGGTGAAAGGTACATCATCACACAGTCTGGATGTCTTTCCCACAAGAAACCCAGTCAATTGAGAAATTCCAAATTAAGATCAATAGATTTTTCTGAAACAGGGCTTCGAAGGGTTACAGAAACAAGGCAGATTGGAACAGGAGCAGGCCCTTCAGCCCCTCAAGACTGCTCTGCCATTCAATGAGTTCACAGTTGATCTGTGGCCTAACTCCATTTAGCTCCCCACCCATTATTACCTTTGCCAAACAAAATGTTAATTACCTCCAATCTATGAAATTGCGGTGCAAATCACCTGTGATCGAACTGAATGTCAAAACAGACTGAAGGGGGATAAATGATCCACTTGTGGTTCTTTGCTCTTATGTACTAGCATCCTATATCAGCATTTGTTTTGAATTAACCCCCAGCTTCTTTTTTTGTTGGCACTTGACATTAGGTAACATTGGGATCTCAAGTCCAACCCCATGTTCACAGTTAAGGAGGTAATGCCCATGGTGGCCAAGAGCAAACCGCCAAAGGTTTTGTTACATAGTTCAAGTCGCAAGCTTAATATCTAAAACAGCAGAATGCTGAAAACAGCTTTGGACAAGAGTTAAGGTTTTGGTGCGTAAACCCAGTGGGATACACTTGTTGCAAAATCTTTCTCCTGTGTGTTTATTCATTTAGGAATTGATCCATTTTCCAATGAAAGGCTTCAGTGGGGTTGACATTTCTTGCACAAAGCAGCCGGCTGCTCCACAAGTCAATAATTTTAAGCATGAAGCATTCCTCCACTTGGTTCTCTAATTCGGGGATAGCCTCCCAACAGCGTCCATTTGTGCTTTCAGCAAAAATCAATTCCCCAAGATAATCTTCCCTTTCTCATAAATGAAAACGTGACAGCATTCCAACCAGATGAGAAGGGATGAATTGGTTCCTTCTTTTTCTTTTTTGTCCCTCCCACCTCATCCCCCCTAGTTAATTCCTTTTACTACTCCACTCTGTCACACTTCAATTAAAATGGGGAGCTAGTCAAAATTAAGGAGCCAATGACAAGATTTTCTTGGTGACCTGAAGTTATAGAGGAGGGAAAATTGCCAGGATTTTCTAAACCACTTATTGTTAAATCATCCTCTTAAAGGGCTCATGTATCACATCAGTTTTGATGGCATTCAATAGGGCATTGGGGTTCTTGAGGCACAGTGGTAGTGCTCTTACTTCTCAGCTGGGAGATCCATGTTCAACACCCGCCTACTCCAGAGGTTTGATATAACATCACTTAACTGGCTGACAAGAAAATATTTATTCAAGAGGGCACTGCATGCATGTTCGAATAAAAATAATGTGCAAGGTAATGGGGATGAAGTACGGTGGCACTAGGTAAGAGTTCTGAGGAAGGGTCACCGGACCCGAAACGTTAACTCTGTTTTTTCCTTCACAGATGCTGCCAGACCTGCTGAGCTTTTCCAGCAACTTTGTTTTTGTAAACTAATCCCATTTGTCTGCACATGGTCTGTATCCCTCTATTCTCTGCCTCTTCATGTGTCTGTCTATATGTCTCCTCAATGTCGCTATTGTATCTGCTTCTAATACCTCCACTGGCAGCACGTTCAAGGCACCTACCACCCTCTGTGTCAAAAATTTGTGTTGCACATCTTTCAGTTTTCTCCCTCTCACCTCAAACCAATACCCCTTTAGAGTTGATGTGAGGAAAAACGTTTTCATCCAGAGGGTGCTGGGAATCTGGAACCCGCTGCCCATTAGGGTGGTAGTGGGAAGAAACCCTCATAACATTGAAAAAGTATGTAGATGTACACTTGCAATGCCACAGTATACGAGGCTATCAGCCAAGTTATGGAAAATGGGAATAGAATAGTCAGTGGTTGTCTTTGACTGAAGGGCCATTTTCTGTACTCTAGATCCTTATGACTCTATGACTATGACAACATTTCAGTGCTCAGGGAGGGCAATAAAGTAAATCCAGCATCCATGCCTTTACTTGGGCAAATGGGGTTAAAGTGGGAACCTACACGTTGACTTGGCACACTTTCTTTCCTGATTATGCTTTGGTGAGGCATCTTGGGAATCAGGCAGCCATGTTGGAGTGACACTAAAGTCACATGTAAAACAGACTGAGGAAGATAAGACTGTAACAAACAGAAGTAGGCCATTCGGCCACTCAAGCCTGCTCTGCTTTTCAATAGGATCATGGATGATCCGACATTCCTCATGTCCATTTTCCCGCATTTTCCCAGTAACGTTTGATTCCCCTACTGATCAAGAAACTAACCATCTCAGCCTTAAGTATACGCAAGGATTCTGCCACCACAGCTTTCTGTGTCAAGGATTTCCAAAGACTCAGAACCCTCCGAGAGAAGAAATGCCTTCTCATCTCAATCTTAAATTGATGCCCATTTATTCTAAGACTGTGCCCTTTTTTCCTGGGCCTTCCCATAAGGGAGAGCATTTTCAGTATTTACCCTGTCAAGCTCCTTAAGAATCCTATATGTTTCAATGAGGTCATCTCTCATTCTTCTAAACTCCAGGGAATAGAGTCCCAAACTGTTCAGCCTTTGGTCATAAGACAATCCCACCGGTATACCATGGATAAACCTGGTGAATTTTTTCTGAACCGCCTCCAATGAAATGATATCTTTCCTTAGATAAGGGGACTAGAACTGCTCATACTATTCCAGACGTGGTCTCACCAGCATCTTTTACACCAGATAGGTGTCATTACCAAAGGGAAATTGAACCTGTTGAGGTGGCATTGATACTTTTACAGTTACTTTTATTGAGGGCTGCTTTATAGTTCTATGCCTTTCAAGCTGAATTTGTTTTCACGAGTTGTCAAGATGAAATGCGAACTCAAGCTCTCTAAGCAATCACCAGTCCAGGCCACTGGATTACGAATGCAATAATATCATTACCGTACCTTAGGCTAACATCACACAACTGCACAGATTTTGATACAATTTAGAGAGATGTTAGTTGCTTCATGCACAAAGCCGTCAGGATTATTGGAACACACTAATAATGAGTGAAGTGGGGCAGGGGCAGAGTCGAGGGACATTTACACAGTGCCTTGCCCAAACTGTACATAATCTGGCACTGCTTCATGTGCATATTGGTTGCAAAGAATGTAACCCTCAGCAAGCAGATCTCTGTCTTTGATGAGCAGAAAAGTTCATCCAAAGTGGATGTGACAAAGTGATATTGGTAGGAATGCCATCAACAAATATACGAGGAGGAAGTAAAGCAATAGCTTACTGGAAACTAATTTGCTGACGGAATTATGTTGTAAAAATAATCATTGAGTTTAGATGTGTGTTTATTGAAGACTTGCAATAACTGCTGTAAACAAGAAATGTTTGCTTTGAACAAGTTCCAGGATGATCTTGTAATCTTGTGCCTCAGTAATGTCCAGAGAAAGAGCGCATGATCCAAACTGACACTGTAGTACTGTACTGAGGGAATGCTGCATTACCATAAGTTTAACATCAGATGCAACATTAAATACAGTCCCTAATTGCCTACTCAAGTAGACACGAAATATTCCATGGTACTTTTTCAAAGAAGAGTAGGGGGTTAACCTGGACAATATTAATCCCCAGCTAGCATGACCAAAAACAGGCATCTGATCATTATTTCATTGCTGTTTATGAAAGCTTCCTGTGTGCATATTGAGTGATGTGTTTCCTATTTTACAACAGTGACTGCACTTCAGAAAGTACCCCCTTGGCTGTATAGCCCGTTGGAACTTCCTGAGGTTATGAAAGATGCTGTATAAATGAAAGTTCTTCCTTCCGATATTAATTTTCCTCTTATTTGCTCAGATCAAACCTAGCTAATCAATGCTGAACTTGCTCAGACTTTACATCATTCCCAAGTAAGTTCTTTTAAAAAATGTCACACCTTGAGAGGTGCTAGCTTTCGGATAAAAGTTGGAATGTCAGCCCTCTTTACTTGTCCTTCTCCCTCAACTCTCTTGATCCAAACCAAATTAACCAGCCGTCCATTCCTAGAATCTTGCTGTTCAATAAAGGGCTGCTGTGCTTTAGCTGCAATCGCTGAAGTTCTAATTTGTTGCATTATAGGGTATAAAGGCATTGATGTGGGATATGATGAAGATGCTGTAGAAATATGTCTTTTCAAACAAGGCATGTTTATATTGAGTCACGGTTGATGTTTATTCAAGTTAATGCTGTTGCTTATTTACTCGTTGAAACAGGCTTCCAGTGCAGATTGAGTGACTTGGCTGAATCCCAGCTTAGTTGTGGCATTGTGATGCCAACTAAAATAGATGTTGGAATTTACTGGTGGCAACACAGGACCAAGCATAAAGTCTTCGAAGGGATGTGGGGCCTCTTGTTAGCAGCAGGTAATTAATTAGCAAAACATTAGCAAAAAAACAGCAGGAAGAGACCCCTAATTGGTCACTTAAGTGCCAGGAGGCCCATTCAGTATCTTATTCTCTATTGTCAAGGTGGCAATAATGGCAGGATATAGATGGCTTTGCCAATACCTTCCTTCCCACCTTCCTGCACCATTTATAGGCCACTATCTACCAGCCCATCACCAGAGGGCTGATAAAACCCAGTCCAGTGAGCTCACATTTCACAAACAATTGTAAAATAATTATCTTGTCACAGGCAGAACAGGAGGTTTACAGGAAAATGGCATCAACCCAGCAACCTTTTACAAGGTGTCAGCTCCCAAAGTGCATATCAAAGTGCTTCATCGCTAGATTACATGTCAGGAACTGTTGTTTTATGAAAAATAAATTACTTGTGTAATCGTGCTATTGCTCACAAGTACAGTATGCACTCAGTATTACTCAGTGGTTTGCTTTTCATTGAGGATGTTGAACCTCACTCCCCACAATTAAATAAACCTCCAGTATATTAACAATGCCAGGGGTCCACATCAGGGTGAACATGCAACTTTTGTATTTCAATCTGTTTAGCAGATGCGACATGGTATTGCTCAGTGTGGGAAAAGACAAAATGTTCAAAGCTCTAGGCTCAGCTTAATACTACTCCCTTTGCACCACTCCGTTAGCAGAGCGAAATGAGATCACCTTTGGGGCAGTCTTTGGCAAGGTGCGATTATAGGTTCAGCTCTCGATCACTGAACTGGAGCACACAATATACCATCTCTTGGCTTCTTATTTTCACTCTGTAACAAAGAAAATCCACCAAGGGTTTCGATGAGCCTATGACTGACTGCTGAATGGGGACACATGGAGTTATTTCCCAGCAATTTCCAAGAGGGAAAGCTAGAGTTTCAAATGCTGATGTCATTTGATGAATATAACATTTCCCAAACAGAGAGATGGGAGAGAAAGTTTAAAAAGTTTCCTAACTGTCACATGAAGATAATCGGCTCCCATCCAGTATTCTAGGTGCTTTAGGTGTTATTTGGATGTGGGGTAGTTTTGTTTCATTTTGGGAGAGGGAGAAGACATCCACATTTTTTCAGTTTGGAGATTTTCCCCCTTTGTTCATATAGCAAAATGTAACATGCAAATGAATTTTACAACAACTTTTCATGCACAGACTGCATTCGCTCATTGCTTTTTCTCTTGACCTTCAGATGCAAGGTTTACAACTCACACATTAACGCAATCAGAGGTTCGCATGTCAGTGTAATTAGCTTGTTAGCTCCTGATATTGCCGCTGTCCATTTCAGTCAACCATACGTTGTTTGTGAGTTGTAATCATTTTCTTAACAAGTTTAACCTGTAAATTGGTCAGTGAGAACGTCACAAGGTATTAAAAATTCTGCATGGGCCGTGTCAATTTTCAATCTAGCCACTTGTGCAATAATCTGAAGCGGATTTCTTATACGGATCTCGAATGGATAGATGATCTGCTCCAACATAATACACGAGGCGCCACTGGGTATGGGAATAAGGGAAGCTGAGCAGCAGGAAGATTGAGGCGGGGGGCCCAACACAGTTGTCGGCCTCATCATCTGATTTATCACATTCCCCCCCATCATATCTCAGCCCACAAAGCATGAGGTCAATTCAACTCAGTTTTCATCTTCGTAAAGTTGATGAGCTACGATCTGGCACTGGAGAAAATTAGCTACGGATGGACAGCTGCAACTATCATGCAAGGATATAAGAGTCTGAAAGGATTACTAAGGAGGAGTGTCTTAAGCACATGGATCATACGGACTTGGTGGGAGAACAGCTCTGGATCTCAGAAGATGAAGATATATCGCACGGGTCTTTCTTGTAGTCTCTACAACAACATTGAGCATTTTCCTGGAACTCGTATATAGATGCTGTCAAGCAAAAAAAAAAGGCGTCTTGTTTAAAACAAAAGTCACCTCTCATTAGATGACCAAGTGGTTTTGCTCGGACACACTAGATTAAGCATGATTTGTAAATCCCTCCCAGGGAAGTGGAGGGTGGCAGCAGATTCATCATATAGCATGATGAGCAGTGGTGAGGACACAGCAAGCGATGTGGGCTCCATTTAGACACTTCCTACATTCTGGCAGTGGTGGAGGTCTGGAAAATCTTAAGGCACAGCTTGTGTAGCCAAACAGCAGCTAGTAGAGTTAGACATTCAAGAAATCTACAGAAGAGAACCTTGTGGCAAGATTCAAAAAAGCAGAATCTACAGTCGCTGGTAAAAAAACATCTCACACCTGGTAAGAGAAGCGTAGCAGAAAGACTGAGTGAAGGTCTCCATGGAACTGGAGCAATAGTCACTCCCAGGAAGTTACACATTGCATGGGATGAGAAGGAATGCTTCCAGAGTGAAAGTAAACATCAGAGACTCCATGAATAAAGTTGAAGTCCCTAGTAGGCATGCAGGAGTCTTTTTTTTCAAAAAGACGAGCATATTGTATGGACTGAGAAAGTTACAGGTAAACTATGGACTTACAGCTCCAATCAAATGCCCCCAGAAGGCAAATCATGGCAACGGAAGCAATCTAAAGTGAGATCACAAATCTGGGAATGTCACAAAGAAAGAATTAAATTAAACCATGCTGAAGGTGGGTAACAATCATTGAAACTGCACACAGCGGAACTCTTCCAGTGAAAAACTGTGAAAGTGACAGGGAATATTAGTTAGAGGCATTGCCAATGAAAACTATCTTGGAAAAACTGTTAAAGGAATGGGATTCATCTTATAGAGCCTTAGAGAGTGGGTTTAATTTGGTAAAGCCACTAAGGAAATTGGAATCATTTATATATGCTGCAAAATTTACCTAGAGAAGCCATACAAAGGTGGAAATAATCCATTTTACTGGTAAAGCATGGGAAAAATTCTCCATTACAGCAGTAGTGTTGCCATACTACAGAAATAAAAGCATTGAAACAAAGAAAATAAATATTCACACGGGGAAGACTTGGCAACGGGAATAATATTGTCAGGAAGATTTAATTTCAAATTTGGGCCAAATAGAACATGCAGTTGACATTGTAGAGAAAACAAATCTGAAGATACACAATTTCTTACAAAATGATTACTGACTCAGGGCTGAACAAGTAAATACATTTTTTGCATGCAATTAGGAATCTAGCTGATGACATTATAACTTGCCAAGGTACAGCAAATACACTTGATTAAATTCCAAAAGTTTCGACAAATATTTCAACTGGAGAACAACTAAAATTCTTGAAAGAACAGTTCAGCATCAAAAGGAAGCCACAGATAATTTCATTTGCGGAAGAAGGCAACTATATTGCTTTAAAGACTGAATTCATGAGCAACAGATTTGTTATTGAAATTACTGATGAGTCTATGTCAGATTTATATCAGTCAAAGGAAGATTTAACTTCAGAGAAAGCCATTCAGATCATGAGTGAAGCCAAAGTCCAGAAGCAGCACAGATCAATTATAGAAGGAAAAGATCAACTTCACCATTGAAGACCAGCTAAATCTGTTCAGTTGTTATAGCACAAAACCCCTAAAGACATGTGAGAATCCAACACAACAAGTAGGACAGGCACTAGATACAGTCATTGATAGTACTGTTGAAATAAATTTCATAGGCAGAGCAGTACTTGGTATTAAAAGAGAAGGCTTCATCTGTAAGGCACGAGGCCACTTTCAGAAAATGTGCCTGTGTAGGATACAGCAGCAGAGTACCAAGAACTCAAATGGATACTTACACAAATAAGTACAAAAGTTAAGTTCAAGAGAAGAAAAGCCAAAGGTATTCTCTGGGGAAATAGAAAATCCAGGTCTAGTAACAGAGGACATTTATGTGCACGGGTATCTCACTAATTCCATGCTTGATCCGATAGTATATGGTGATTGAAGAAAAAATGCTTACAGCCTACAGCAATGGAATCCCATGGTCCAGGGGATACAGCACATAGCCCTGCAAGGAAAGGGGTTTCCGGTAGTAGAGAACTTCTATGTATTTCATATATCAAGAATTTTCCCTCTTGAGCATGAATTTCAGTAATGGCACAAAATATCTTCCAAATAGTGGAAAGAATAACAATAGTTAAAGGTGAGAACCACTTAAGGAACAATCAGTTTGGGAACAATTGGCCAAACAACAGTTCATTGTTGTACAGCTAGTTGTGGAACTACTTTAGGAGTGTACATAAGGCTCCCTGGTCTTATGCTGGACTCAAACTAGAACCTAAGCAGTGGACAGAATTCATTGAGACCAGCTAGCTTGGCGCAAGAAACATTCATATTATGAGCAAGGAGGATAGCTGTAACATTTTAAATTCATTCACGGGAAGTGTGGGTGTCCATTTATTGCCCTTCAGATGATGGTAATGAGCTGCATCCTTGGACTACTACAGTCCATGGAGTTAGGTACATCCACTGATACAGCAATGGATCAATTATCCATTCCAGCATGAACAATGTCCCCTATCAAGAATATCCAAGAGATGTCACACTGGTAGGAATAGAATCAAAGTCCAACAGCTTTCAACACAGAGATCTACCAATCTTCCAAGTCCAAAGAGCATTTAATCCAGAAGAATAATGAGCCTTCTTTAGAAGCAATACTGTTAACCACCACTTGCAGTCTCAGGGAATATCCTACATGCTTCTATTAGAAAGTGTCTGTATAAAGTTGTGGAGGAAGCGTCAAACAAGCAGGCTGCTTTGTTCTGGAAGCTTGACACCATTCAGGGTAAAGCTGCCTGCTTGATTGGGACCCGATTCAGCGCTCAAAAGTTTAACTCCCTCCACCACTGAGTGGCAGCATTGCGTACATCTACGAGATTCACAGCAGCAACTCATCAAGGCTTCTCTAAATAGCACCTTCCAAGCCCATGATCCCTACAACCTAGAAGGTCAAAGGCAGTGCATGTAAACAAGTCATGCAATCATCACCCTGACATGGAAATATATCACTGCTTCTCCAGTGTCACTAGATCAAAATCCTGAACTCCCTCCCTAATGGCATTCTGGGTGGACCACACCAAATGGACTGCAATGGTTCAAGAATGCAACTCACCACCATCTTCTCAAGGACAACTAGGGATGGGCATTAAATGCTGCCAAGCTAGTTATACCCACATTGCATGAATTAATTAACAAATAGTGCATCTACTGGGAGCTTTGGGATTTTGATCTGGTAAATTCCAAGTCAGGATGGTGAGTGGCTTGGAGAGGGAGTTGCAGATGGTGGTGACGTTCCCATGTATTTACTGCCCTTGTGTTTCTACGTGGTAATGGGTTTGGAAGGTGCAGTCTGGGGACTTGGTGAATTTCTGTCGTGCATCTTGTAGATGGTACAAACTGCTACTGCTGAGTGTCAGTGATGGAGGGAGCGAATGTTTGTAGATGTACTGTAATTCAAGTGGGCTGGTCTGTCTTGGATGGCATCAGGTTTCTTAAATGTTGTTGGAGCTGCAATAATCGAAGCAAGTGGGGAGTATTCCATCACACTCTTGACTTGTGTCTTGCTGATAATGGACAGGATTTGGGGAGTCAGGAGGTGAGTTACTTGCTGAAGGATTCCTAGCCTCTGACCTGCTCTTGGAGACAATGTATTTTTATGGATAGTTCAGTTCAGTTTCTGATCAATCATAACCCTCCGGATATTGATTGTGGGAGATTCAGCGATGGTAACACTTAAGGAGTGATTGATAAGTTCTCTTTTGTTGCAGCTGGCCTTGTCAGGTACTTGCATGGTGCAAATGTCAGTTGCTACTTGTCAGCAACTTGCACCCCAAGCTCCCTTTGTGTATCAATGTTCCCAAGGGTGCTGCTATTTAGTGTATAATTTCCTCTTGCATTTGACCTCCCAAAATGCATCACCTCATACTTGTCTGGATTAACATCCATCTGCAATTTATCCGCCTAATATTGTAAGTGATCAAGATCCTACTGTATCCTTTGATAACCTTCCTCACTATCTACAACTCCACCAACTTTCATGTCATCTGCAAACTTAGTAACTAGACCACCCGCATTTTCATCCAAAACCTTTATATATATTACAAACAATTGAGGTCCAAGACAAATCTTTGCGGAACACTATTGGTCACAGACCTCCAGTCAGAAAAACACCCCTCCACAACTATGCTCAGTCTTCTATGACCAAGCCAATCTTATATCTAACTTGCCAGTTCACAATGTGTTACATGCGACTTAATCTCCAGACCAGCCCACTGCGAGGGACCTTGTCAAATGCTTTAGTAAAGTCCATGTAGACAAAATCCATTGCCCTAACCTCATCAGCTATTTTTGTTACTTTCTCTCAAAAAACTCAGTCAAATTTGTAAGATATGACCTCCCCTGCATAATGCCGTGCTGACTAACCCTAATAAGTCCATTCTCCTCCAAATGTGAGTAAATCCTGTCCCTAAGAACTTCTCCAATAATTTCGCTACCACTGATGTAAAGCTCACCAACCTATCATTTCCTGGATTATCCTGTTGCCTTCCTTGAATAAAGGAACAAATTGGCTGTTCTCCATGCTTTTGGGACCTTGCCTGTGGCTAAAGAGGATATAAAGATCTCTGACCAGGTCCCAGCAATCACATCCTTTGCTTCCCTTAGTATCATAGGATAGATCCCATCAGGCCTTGGGGATTTATCTGCCTTGGTGTTTTCAATTCACCTAACACCTCTTTCTTAATATGGACATGCCCCATAGTATCAACGTATCCTTCTCTAAATTTGCCACCATCCATGTCCTTCTCCTTGATGAATACCAATGCAGAGTACTCATTAAAAATGTCACCCACTTCCTCCAGCTCCTTGCATAAATTCCCTCCTTTATCCTTGATTGGACCCACTCTTTCCCTGGTTACCCTCTTGCTTCCAATATACATATATAATGCTTTGGGATTCTCCGTAATCCTACTTGCCAAGGACATACCATGATCCTTTCTAGCCCTCCTAATTTCTTTTTTAAGTTCTTTCTTACTTCCTTTTGTACTCCTCAAGGACCTTGTTTGATTTCAGGTTCCTAAACCTTAAATGCGCTTCCTTTCTCTTTTTGACTAAACTTTGTCTAACTCACCCACAACAAAACTCTATTGTTTTTACATCTTTCCATGATTTGCCTACATATCTGTTCCTCTATCTCTCATACTGCAAATGGGAGGCCTATAGAATAATCCCAATGGTGATTGCACCATTCTTATTCCTGAGTTCTACCCCTAAGGCCTCACTGGATGAGCCCTGCAAGATGTAGTGCAGTTGTGACATTCTCCAAAATCAGTAATGTAACTCTCC
Source organism: Rhincodon typus (assembly GCF_021869965.1). Lineage (NCBI taxonomy): Eukaryota > Metazoa > Chordata > Chondrichthyes > Orectolobiformes > Rhincodontidae > Rhincodon > Rhincodon typus. The sequence continues at coordinate 165,750,208 of NC_063332.1, forward strand.
TGTCCCTTTTACATCCTTCTCTATGTCACCTGAAACACCTAAACTCTGGAATGTTGAGCTGCCAGTCCTGCCCTTCTCTCAACCAAGTTTCTGTAATGGCTACATCATAGTTCCAAGTACTAATTCAGGCTCTAAACACATCTGCCTTATCTGTTATTCCTTGCATTAAAATAAAAACATTTCAGACTCCCAGTCCCGCTGTGTTTATGAGCTTGACCCTACCTGTTCTTCCTATTAGACATACTTGTCTTAACATCTACCTTCTACTTAATCACTCCACATGCTGACTGACTGATCCATTTTCCACCCACTGTCACACTAGTTTTAACCATCCCAAGTGGCACTAGCAAACTTCCCTGCAAGGATATTGGTGTTTCTCCAGTTTAGGTGCAACCTGTCCTTTTTTACAGGTCCCTCCTGCCCTGGAAGAGATCCCAATGATCCACATATCTGAAGCCCTCCCTCCTCCACCAGCTTGTTAGCCAATTATTCAACTGTATTATCTTCCTATTTCTGGCGTCACACGCACGTGGCATAGGGAGTAATCCTGAGATTACAACCATTGAGGTCATGCTTTTCAACCTTTTACCTAACTCCCTAAATGCCCTCATCTCTCTTTCTGCCTATGTTGTTGTTACCAATATGGACCATGTCTTCTGGCAGCTCACCGTCCCCTTTTGGAATATCCAGAGCCTGCTCAGAGGTATCCTTGACCTAGCACCAGGGAGGTAACATTGCATCCTGGAGTCTTGCTTGCGGCCATGGTAACACTTATCTGTGCCCCTGACTATAGACTCCCCTATCACTACTGCTTGCCTACACTTCCACCCTCCCTGCTGTAAAACAGAGCCAGTCATGGCACCACTGATCTGGCTGCTGTTGTTGCTTTCCCCTGAGAGGCCATTCCCCCAAGCAGTATCCAACACCGTGTATCCTTTTGAGAGGAGAATGGCCACAGGGAACTCTTGCACTACCTGCCCATGTTCACTTGTCTTCATGGTGGTTAGCCATCGCTTTTCTGCCTGTGGAGCCCTTACTTGTGATGTGCCCAGCTCGCTAAACGTTCTATCCATGATGTTCTCAGCCTCCTGGATGCTCCAGAGCGAGTCTATTTGTAGCTCCAGCTTCTCCATGTGGCAAATCAGGAGCTGCAGCTGAACACACTTGAATTGTGAACATGAATAAAATATGAAACAATCATTGGGTATCAGACAGCGTTGAAGGAAACCCTTTAGCCCTTCATGTCTCTGCTGTGTCTTTGAAAGATGCATAGAAACATGCAAAAAGGAAGTCCAATACACTTCTACACTTTCTGCACTGTCCAGACATTGATCCTTTTCAATTCTGTGACAACATTTCCGCATGTTTCATTACTGACCACACCTCAATGTCCACCTCCAGCTACACAGTGTTCTAGGGCACCCAGAAGTCATTGAATGCATCACACAAATCCCTTTATATATTCAAATTCCTTTCAAAAGTTACTGTTAATCGTGTTTCCCTTTTAGGCAGTGCATTTATTTAATTTTCAGATAAGGCTTGGACATGCATTTCACAAGGGCTGGTAATGCCAAGTCACTAATTGTGGTGGAGGATTGTTTTTCTGACTGGAGGCCTTTGACTAGCGGTGTTCCACAGGGATCAATGCTGGGCCCACTTTTGTTTGTCATTTATGTAAATGATTTGGATGATAATTTAGGAAGTATGGTTAGTAAGTTTGCAGATGAAACCAGAATTGGTGGTATAGTCGACAGTGAAGAAGGTTATCTAAGATTACAAAGGGATCATGATCGATTGGGCCAATGGGCTGAGGAGTGGCAGATAGAGTTTAATTTAGGTAAATACGAAGTATTGCATTTTCGTAAAACAAGCAAAGGCAGGACTTATACAGTTCATGGTGGGGCCCTGAGTAGTGTTGTTTTACAGAGAAACCTAGGGATTCAGGTAAATAGTTCTTTGAAAGGTGCATCACAGGTAGACGGAGTGGCTAAGAAGACATTTAGCACACTTGCCTTCATTGCTTAGACCTTTGAGTATAGGAGTTGGGACAGCATGTTGGCGTTGTATTAGGTGTTGGTGAGGACACTTTTGGAGTACTGTGTACAGTTCCGGTGGCCCTGCTATTAGAAGGAGAGAGGGTTCAGAAAAGATTTACCAGGGTGTTGCTGGTACTGGAGGGCTTAAGTTATAAAAATAGACTGGATGGGTTAGGACCTTTTCACTGGAGTGTGGGAGGTTGAGGGGTGACCTAACAGAGGTTTATAAAATCACGAGGAGGAAAAAATAAGGTGAATAGCAAAAGTCTTTTCCCCAGGGTGAGGGAGTTCAAAACTAGGGGGCATATTTTTAAGGTGAGAGGAGAAAGAATAATAAGGGACCTGAGGGGTAACCTTTTCACACAGAGGGTGGCTTGTGTGAGGAATGAACTGCCCAACGAAGTGGTAGATGCAGGTACAATTGAAACATTTAAAAAACATTTGGATAGGTGCATGATTAGGATAGGTTGAGAGAGATATGGGCCAACCGCCTGCAAATGGGATTAGTTTAGTTTGGGAAACTTGTTGGCATGGGCGAGTTGGGCCGAAGGGTCTGTTTCCATTCTGTGTGACTCTATGACTCTAGTTGTAATGTGTTGGATTTAATGCCCTTCCCTGTGTCATGTTTGGTGTGGATGGTGCATTTCATTAGGCAGTAAGGTGATGAATGGGGGCCTGGATCTTCTCGAACTCTGCCCCAATTTGCTCGGAAGTGGGAAGGCTGGTAGACAGCTGTCGTGCCCCCTATTGAGGCCCTGAAGAGGGCATCTGAAGGCCTTACCCCACCATTGCTGGCATTCAACCAGCCCTGGATGAAAGGCTCACTTGCCAGTAAGCTAACACCATGGCAAGAGTTCCTCATTCAAAGGCACCCACTGTTGGATTGAGGAGCCCAGCATTAGCATGTTGGGGTGGTTGCTGGAGGTGTAGGGACCTGTTGAGATCCACCTCCTTGCCCCTGCTGCCTACTTTCCTCCCCCATGAACTCTCTATTGCCATCACTCACTCATGGCCTGCACACTTGGTTCTGGACTCTCCCTCTGCAGGGAATTGCTGCTCTTTCTTGAACTTATCAAAACTTTTAACCATCTTAATGGTATCACTAAGTAATTTTCCATATCCAAAGAAACACAAGCCTTGTCAATGCAACCTGCCTCCATGATTCAATCCTTTCTGCCCCATTATTGGCACTGGACTGGGACCAAAGGAAGGGAAGCCATCAACCGAGTGGGTATCATTGCTGCCATAGCCTCCAGGAATGATGGATAAACTCCAGCCACTTATCAGGAAATGCTGACTATTTGTCTCACTTATTTATCAGTCGTTGATGCTATCAGGGTATTAGCTACATGGAATGACCTTAACACATTATTTTTTAAAAAGGTAGTTGTCATTTTTGCTCCTGAACTTTGTTTAGCCTTTGCATACATCTCCTTGGTGAGTGCCAGTGTCACTTTTTCTGTTTGGAAGGAGCAGCTTATGTCGATGACTTAGAGTTCAGTCTTACACTTCCTTTGGTTGTTACATTTTACTTAAAGAACCCAAAAGCCAAGAGTTTGCAAGTCGCAACAGGACAATTAGCAAGTTTCTGATGGTTAAGGTCTCAGCTTAAATGATTCTTTTCATTTATAATGTTTGAGAAACATCGGTCCTGAATTTCCACAGACACTGTACCAGACACTCCCTCCCCCTCCCCATCAACCTTGTGACCTCAGCAGGAAAACACTTGGAGAAAGGAGTCAAACTGACATTATGCCTGACCATTGAGACACAGGGAAATTCAGGGTCAATTTATTTTGATGGAGAATCGCACACTGACTTTTCATCGCAATGTCATCACAAGATATAGTCTCAAATTTTAAACAGGTGCTGACAGCAGGAAACAGTAACACTGAAACAGTGTTCAGCATGGTGGCACAGTGGTTAGCACTGCTACCTCACAGTGCCAGGGACCTGGGTTCAATCCCACCCTCCAGCAACTATCTGTGTGGAATTTGCATGTTCTCTGTGTCTGTGTGGGTTTCCTCCCAGAATCTGCAGACTAGGTGGATTGGCCATGATATATGCAGTGATACAGGGTTGAGTATGGGCCTGGGTTTGGGTGGGATGCTCTTCAGAGGATTGGTGCAGACTTCATGGGCTGAATGATCTCTTTCTGCCTTGTAGGGATTCTATGAGGATAAAGTTTAAGAGTTCATGTAATTTGATACACTTCAGGCCCTACCTGGGCATAGGGGTAGGGCACACTAAGCATTTCTGTTTCCCAGGGCAATTCAGAGTGCAATTGCTTTTCACCAATAGTATAAACATCCACCATTAGATTGATCACTGTTTATTCATCTCTCCCAATTCTTTTTCTGTTGATGTCAGCATCTTTCTTCATTTTAGTTTAGTCAGTAACAGCATAGTCAGTGCCCCTCTGAATTTCTGCCCTTACTCTCTTATGCTCTAGATCAGGGCATTGGGAACCCAATGTGAGTTGAAGTTTTGGGGTCACAAGCTCCAAGACAATGATGGCCATCGTGGAACTCTGACTGGGTTATAGCAGCTGCCAACAAGCCAACAAGCAATATCTCTCACAGGTCTGCCCTCCGCACCTCCCAGCCTGCTCTCACAGTGATCGCAATAATTTTCAAGTCTTGAATGAGGTCAGTGAGGAAGAAGGTTTGGGAAGCACTGCTCCACATATTCTGTCTTGCACATGTTTTCCCCTCCCTACATCTCCGCCATTCCAAAGTCAGGAGAAAATGCAAAAATCCAAACCTGCGACTACTTGCACCCAGAAGGACAAGGGCAGCAGATACATGGGAAACCCAGCCCCTTCAAGTTCTCCTCCAAGCCACCCACCATCCCGGCTTGGAAATACATCACCATTCCTTCACTGTCGCTGGATCAAAATCCTGGAATTCCCTCCCTAAGGGTGCTGTGGGTCTACCTACAACACATGGACTGCAGCAATTCAAGATGGCAGCTCACCACTTATTACTCAAGGGCAACTAGGGACAGGCAGTGAATGTTGGCCAGGCCAGTGACACCCAGGAGTGAATTAAAAAGAAATGGACATTCACAACTTGTAAAGTCCCTAGTCTCCGGAACACATGGTAGGGAGGATCAGAATACAGGCTGTATACAGTTCTACAGAGAAGATGGGAAATATCAGAGAGGTTGCCCCTTCAACACACACTCCTTCATATCTCCTGGAGGTCAGCTATAGAATAATATTCATAAAGGCTTTGAGACAGATCATCTCAGCTAAGTAGTAAAACTGACACGTAGAGAATACAGCAAGACAACAAACTGGACAATAAATAAGAATGTGTCTTTTCGATGGTCCACATCGAATTCGTATATTTTAACTGTGCTTACTTAGCAGAGACAAATTTCTAAGTATGAGGAGCATTTTGATGCCTTTTTGAAATCTGATGTAAACGTCACCCCCTGTAGATGCAGTTTCTCAGCAATGCAATCTCCAACGTGAGATGAAGCAATTTCTCAGCATAGCAATATAATCAGATCAAATACTTTGATAATAGCCTATCACATTGAAACATGTCAAAGTAATTCACCCAGGGAATGGCTCTTGAAAGGAAGAGGTTCACATTTGTATAGTGCTTTTCATGACATCAGAATGGCCCAATGCACTTCACACCCAATGAAGTAGTTTTATAATCAATGTTCTAAATAGAAAATGCAACAGCCAATTTAGTTCATAGCAAGGTTCCACAGGCAGAAAAGTGGTAATCACATTTTTGGTGATTTATTTTTGATTTGTTCTCAGGATGTGAAGGCCAGCATTTGTTATCCTTTTCTAATTGCCTTTGAGAAGAATGATAGCTGTTGTCTGGGATACCGAGAAGAATTGCCCCATGCTTCAAATTAACACCATGGAATGTTCCTTGCCCTGTTGGGATAAGTACCTCAGTTTATTAGAATCCCTACACTGCGGAAAGAGGCCATTTGGCCCATCAAGTCTGCAACAGCCCTCCAAAGACCATCCCATCCAAGCCCCATATTTAGCTAGCCTACACATCCCAGTTAGAATGGCTAATCCACCTGACCTGCACAGCTTCACAACCATGGGAAGAAACTGGAGAAGACATAGGGAGCGCACAGACAGTCACCCAAGGCTGGGATTGAAGCCAAGGCCCTGATGCTGCGAAGCAGCAGTACTTACCACTCAGCCACTGTCCCGCCCTACTGTTGCACCTGAAAGCTGGATACATGTGGTGCGGCAACTGCTATCAAAGCATATAAAACAACCATTTATTTATTTCGTTCACCTGTTCTGACCAGGATGATGTTTACAGACATGCAGTTTAAAACATAGTGTCAGGCACGAAACCCTACAGTTTTGATCTTCCACAGCGCACCTCTTTAAGAATGAAATGTTTTTACTTATTCCCGGGTGGAGACCAGCCAGATTCCTTGTGAAGGTGGCCAGAAGGCGGGAGGTAGAAGAGGCACCAGATGGTGTGAAGAAAGCGTGCTGTAGAAGCCTCCCTATTGTGTTCATGCACTTTCCAGGGCTTAGATTAGGAAGAGGAAACCCTAGGCAGCATATGTGGTGGTTCTCTTGTTTTCCATTTCCTCCCCTTGCTCCACTCCTTCCCTGAAGGTAGTGACTCATTCCACAGCAAATCTCAACAGCCACTGGCAACCCTCCAGTATCTCACTCAACTGCTCACAGATTCTTGACGTAAAGTGTTGACCAGATCATATCATCACCCACACATGCAAAACCCTTATAACAGACATTAAGGAGCAGGAGCACATTTCAATTTTAATTTTCCAATCCTTATCCAATTATAGCATGGCCACTAATAACCCAGTCCTGAGCAGCAGAAACCAGAGATCAAAGCTTGATCCCTTGCAGTGTACATATTACAATATGTTACATATAGTTTGTTAGAGCACAGAAACATTCACTCTGCTATTTCTGATCCGCATCAGTCTCCTCCCACTTTCTTCATCAAATGTAATCAACATATCCTTCTAATCCTTTCCCCCTCATGTCTTAATTTTATTTCTTCTTAAAGGTTATGCCTCAATTATTCTTTATAGTTGTTTGTTTCACATTCTACACATTTGCTAGCTGAAGATTTTGTTCTGGATATCCCAGTGGATTTATTCATGATTTTTAAAAAAAATTATGTTCATAGTTCTTGTCATCTGCAGGTGGAAACATCTTCTCCATGTCAATCCTATTGAACCCTTATGTAGGACTGACCTAAACAGTCCACCCAGAGTAATAGTGTCATAGAGATGTACAGCACAGAAACAGACCCTTCGGTCCAACTCATCCATACCGACCAGGTATCCTAAACTAATCTAGTCCGATTTGCCAGCGTTTGACCCATATCCCTCTAAACCCTTCCTATTCATATACTCATCCAGATGCCTTTTACATGTTTTAATTATACCAGCCAATACCACTTCCTCTGGCAGCTCATTCCATACATGCACCACCCTCTGCATGATAACATTGTCCCCTCAGGTCTCTTTTAAATCATTATCCTCTCATCTTAAACCAATACTGTCTAGTTTTGGACTCCCCTACACTGGGGAAAAGACCTTGTCTATTCACCCTATCCATGTCGCTCATGATTTTATAAATTTCTATAAAGTCACCCCTCAGCCTCTGATGCTCCAGAGAAAATAGACCCAGCCGATTCAGCCTCTCCCTGTAGCTCAAATCCTCCAACCCTGGCAACATCCTTGTAAATCTTTGCTGAACCCTTTCAAGTTTCACAACATCTTTCCTTTAGCAGGTAGACCAGAATTCAAAAACCAAACTCATAACTTAGGGCATCATGCCATCAGCAGTGTATCCACTACCTGCACTGTCACAATTTTACAGAGTGGGTGAGTCACCCATTTAAAATCTAACTAAAGCCCTTAATTGGGTAATTAATGCTCAACTAAGGGTCTTGTCATCAGGTCTCTACTCTGGCTTAACAGACAGCAGGAAAGGCATGCACTCAACATGCAGTCTGGCAGGTTTCATCCTTTGGCCTTGCTGGTCCATTAATGTAGGAAAGTACCTCACACCAGCCCCTTGTGCAGTTTGGATGCCTCTTCCCAAAGTTTTACCTTCCTCCATCCGAGCTTCCATCAAATCTCCCAGTACTCCCACTCTGTCCGTCATGCCCTCTCCTCGCTAGGGACTTTCAGCCCGGACCGTGTGATATTCTGAACATCTGGGTCCATCACGCCATCATCTCGATCTACCTGCAGTACCTGCTCTGACCACCGTTCCTGTAGGTGCTCCCGGCATGCAGAGAGTCTGATTGGTCAGCAGCTCCGTGAGACAATGGCCTAGTGGTATTCTCACCGGGCTGTTAATCCAGAGGCCCAGGTACTGAGCCCCGTCTATCCATGAAGAGCAATGAATGTTTTTCAACTTTGAGGTACTATTTAAATGAAAAGTTATCCAAATCATGAGAGCCAGTGATAAAATAGATAGCCAACAGCTTTTGCCTATGGTAGGGGAGTCTAAAACTAGAGAGGTGAGAAGGGAGAGATACAAAAGAGTCCAGAGAGGCAATTTTTACACAGGCAGGGTGGTGAGTGTCTGAAACAGGCTGCCAGAGGTAATGGTGGAGGCGAGTACAATTTTGTCATTTAAGAAATATTTGGACAGGTACATGGATGGGATAGGTATGGAAGGATATAGACCAACACAGGCAAATGGGACAAGATTAATTGTGAAAACTGGGCAACATGGACAAGTTGGGCTAAAGGCCTTGTTTCCATGCTGTAAACCTCTATGACTCTATAAATAGTCATTGGTAGTACAGAACTCAAATATTGCTTCATAAAACATTGCTTAATTGGGATTGTTTAGAAGAATACTAATGTAAAGGGAAGCCAACATTCATATTATATGAAAGGACCATTTGGCAAGTCCAAGCTGACTTGTATAGGTGTTGCCTAGGAAAATGCACCAGCCAATGACAACTGACAGTTAACTGCCTATCGCACAAATGTTATATATAAATATCAGTGCCCACGTGATGCTTGGTATTTAGGTAGTACATCCCAAAGACTCATGTCAAACAGCATACTCCTTTAGATGTTCGCAACAAGCAAGGTACTGATCATAACCAACCCACTGACTGGGTTAACTTGCTTATAGAAAGAACTTTCGAGATATTCTGCATTTCTATTCCTCAAGCTCTGGCAGAACTTTCTTCCTACCTCTTTTACTCAGTATCAATGAATGATTGAATGTTGTGACTAGCTGACATTCCCACCATTTGGAGAATTAATCCAAATCTACAATAAAGCAAATTGGGGCTGGCACCAGGGACCAGGGTTCAATTCCAGCCTTGGGTGACAGTCTGTGTGGAGTTGGCATTTTCTCTCTGTATCAGTGTGGGTTTCCTTCAGATGCTCTGGTTTCCTGCCACAGTCCAAAGATGTACAGGTTAGATGAATTGGGCATGCTAAAGATTGTCCCATTGTGACCAGGAATGTGCAGGTTAGGTGGGTTAGCCATGATTAAAAACACCATGCAAGGTTATAGAGGTGAAGTGGGCCTGGGTGGGATGCTCCTCAGAGGTCAGTGCAGACTTATGGGCTGAATGGACTCTTTGTGCACTATAGGGATTTTATAATTCTAGGTTTGAACTAAAGGTCATCTTTACAACTGCTTTGTTCATGGATGGACTTACTTCTTATAAAAAATGCTTCCCATTTTCTATTGCTTTCCAAACAACTACATCTTCTAAATATCAAGTGTGGCATCTTCCGAGCCAACAGCTGGAATCTGAATAATCCCTGTGGGTTTCTTCCAATGTTCTTGTTTGTTCTTGGTATCAATAAACAGATGTCAAAAGGTCAGATGTGAATAATCCAGCCTGTTTTTTAATTGCTGCAAAACGATGTTGATTAGCATCATGCTTCCTGCCTACGCTCCTCAGCAAATTGCAATATGGATCGTGACCTACAAAGCAGTTTCTGAACTGCAGCAGTTAGAGTCGCTTCTCCTGCTAATAGGATTTGAGCAGGCTTAAGTGGTCACTATCTCACTGGGAAGGTTATTAAATCTTGGTGGTCTTGTCTTATCATTTCAGCATGTGACTGGCCAGGACAAACTACGATATCTTGTAAACAGAGGTGGTCATCAACTTCTGGGAGAAAAATAGCTGGATTGAACAACACAGTTTTGCTATTTATAAACAAGCTAGCAGACTGGGAAAAAAATATGCTTTTACGTAGCCCCTTAGCACCTACTCCGACCACAAATCCCATCATGTGTAGTGAATTGATAAATCACATTGGGATATTATACCAACATTTTACATGGTGAAATCCCCTCACCCTTGGCACGTTGATGCTAATGTTGACGTCCTTTATTTATTCTTTCATGGGACATGGGCAACGTGGTTTGTTGCCCATCCCTGGTTACCCTTAAGCTGAGTGGCCTTATAGACCATTCAGAGGGTAGTTAAGAATCAACCACATTGTGTGGGTCTGGATTCACAAGTAGGCCAGACCCAGTAAGGATTGCAGATTTCTTTCCCTAAAGGACATTAATAAACTAAATGCCTTTCGCATCGATGGTGATAGTTTTATCGTCACCATTACTAAGGTTGCTACCACATTAGCCTGCACCTCTCAATGATGAGTCCAGTGACATTACCATGATGGCACTGTCTCCCTGTAAGTGCTGGATCAGCTACAGTGGCCTTTGTTACTCTACTGTGAGTCCATGCATCCCCAGAGCTTTGCAATGCAGGTCATGCACCTGCCCTCTGCCCTCCTGGTCAAGCTTTCCCTGGTTTTAGGTCAATGCGGAGGGGCAATTTGGTTGCTGCATCCAAAAAGACAGCAAAGACTCATATTTATACAGTCTCCCCACTTCCATCCTAGCTGATGCGTTGCTTTTGAAGGTTTTATTAATGAATTTTCCACTCTTGGTCTGGTCTTATTGTATGGAACAGTGGGCAGGATAATTATATCCTATTGCAGCCTGAACATAAACCTATGCCCCAGTGTCATAAAACTCCTTGCTGAGACCCCAAGGCCATTGGATGCTCACTGGGACTATTTTCAGATGAAGATGAATTGATGACTCTGTGAAAACAGATTTAAAAGACGTACAAGATGTTCTCAGCCTGTCTATTGCTGCATTGGAAGTTCCTAATGTGCAAGCTGGGAAACATGATATCATTTCCACACAGTTAGGGGAGAAACTGGAGGATCTTTGCTGGTTAATGTAAAGAATAAGGCTGATATAGATGGTACATTTACAAACCATACTCTGGCAGCTGAAGACATACCAACAAAAGGTCCATGGATACTGAACATTTTATTCCATAAAATTGCAAACTGCTGCTGGAGTTACCATTACAAATCTCATCTGGTGGAAATTGTGTCCCAGGCACTACATCTCAGCAAATTTAAACGTCTATAAATCTAGGGGATGAAAGCTAATAAACAACTTAAAACTGCTATTTCAGGAATAATTTGCTGTTTTGCCGACACCAATATTGCTGGAGGAAAGTGATGACTTTAATTAGCAATAGTACACAGCAGATATACTCACTTCTACTCAGTTACAGGTGAGATTTGTCAAGTTCCTGAGGCAGAAATAACTATATATTCAGCCAGAAAGCTTTTGAATTAGAACTGCACAAACTGTTAAACAGGGATCTGTCAGTATTCCTTCCGGGTAGACTCCCTCTGCTGGTACGGGCATGTATGGTAGCCTCAACTGGACAAATGCTCATTGCAAATTTCAACGCACTACAGGGTCGGCAGGTTGAATGCAGACAAATTGGAAGTGTGCAGTTTCATTTATTTTACTTCTCTGTCTCTTCCCCCAATATCTCTCTCTTTCCTTCATTTCACATTTATTTACTCCTTTCATAAAAACAGATTTAACAGGGAGTTAGGAGAATGTTGGAGAAAGAAGATTACACAAAATGAGGAGTGATTATGAGAATGGAAATTTGACTGTATGGCCTATGTACGGAAAAACGGTAACAGCGTCTTGATGGGAAAAATGGCCTGTATCTGTGTTAATACATTCTTGGATTAATAACAGAAAACTGCCATTACGTTGGCAATAAATTGGGGGTATAGGTGGCAAATTACTCTTCTTTGGATGCAGCAGGTGAGGATGGTTGCAATCCAGAATCTAATCATTTAGAATTGGGATTGGTTAATACTGATCAAACTGTCCTACATGGCTGAAGTCCTCCATGATCAGAACAGTTGCTCAGTGGTTAGCACTGCTGCCTCACAGCGCCAGGGACTCTGGTTCGATTCCAGCCTCAGGCGACTGTCTGTGTGGAGCTTGCGCATTCACCCCGTGTCTGAATGGGTTTCCTCCGGGTGCTCTGGTTTCCTCCCACAGTCCAAAAATGTGCAGGTTAGGTGAATTGGCCATGCTAAATTATCCACAGTGTCCAGAGATATGCAGGTTAGTTGGATTAGCTGTAGTAAATGCTGGGTTTCAGGGATAAGGTGGTTTTGGGTGGGCTGCTCTTCGGAAGGTTGGTATGGGCTGAATGGCCTGCTTCCACACTATAGGGATTCTATGAGCTGGATTTTTACTATGCATTATAGTCCCCAACACTTGCCAACTAAAAAGTTAAAGTTGTGACCACCCACAATACCTACATTTGCCCCACAGTAATTTAGCACTGGGAGTACTACTAATTGCTTTAAGGCAAGACTTCCACCCTTATCCTGTGAGGAAATCCTGATTCAGAGAGTTGCTGGTCAATCAGATGGCTGCCAGCTCTGTATCACTCACAGCATCATCCAGGAATAGTGATCACTGCATGGACTACAGGTTGTTTCACCTGGCCAAGGAGCCCAGGTTAAGTTCAGGTCTCAGGAGGTCTCAGCAACAGCAATGAAGGGTTTGGAGACTGGGTTCAAGAGACTGGGGGGACAGTCAAAAGGAGGATTACCTTGGGGAAGGGGTGCCTCAAATCACACCTGAAAGACCACTTCTTGGAAGATACCAGCCTGGTCAGCTATTGTTGCCACCTCCCCGGATTGCCCCTACAGCTAAAATACCAGTATGGAAAGAAACAGCCTTTAACTTAACATTAATTGGCCACTCCCCATTCTGAATATTCCTTCAATGTTGCTGGTTCAGAATCCTGGAACTCCCTCCCTAACAGCACTGTGTGTCTACCTGCTGAACTGCAGCAGTTCAAGAAAGCAGCTCATCACCACCTTGTCAACGGCAATTAGGAATGGGCAATAAATGCTAGTGACACCCACATCCAACAAGAGAATTTAAAAACACTGAAGGGTGTCAATTTGCCAAAGGTTGAGGAGTTGACCTACATTCCTCTAGCCTCCCACATTAAAATTCAGATAGGTCAGGGGTGGGGGTGTAGGTGGTGGGCAGGCAGTCTGATGTTGTAGAAGATGGCGGTACTTCAGAGTTAACGTTGAAGTCATATTAGCTCCATCGAAGTTGATAACCATAGAATCCCTATAGCATGGAAGCAGGCCACTTGGCCCATTCCAACCCTCCAAAGAGCATTCCACCCAGACCCCCATCCCTGTAACCCTCCATTTCACATGGCAAATTCAACTAGCCTGCACATCATTGGACTGTGGGAGGAAGCTGGTCCACCCAGAGGAAACCCACACAGACACAGGGAGAATGTTGAAACTCCACACTGACAGTCACCTGGGGGTGGAATCGAACCTGTGTCCCTGTCACCATGAGGCAGTAGTGGTAACCACTGAGACACCGTGCTGCCCATGATTGTCTTTGAATTGGAGACAGTGGGTTCTACACCAGCCTTTGCAGGGTGCAGATGTGTTTTGTAGAACTTCCATGAGTCTTAAGCAATTTGGCCTGATGAGATATACAAACTGTACTTTTCACCATCATGCAATATGCACATGTCTTTTCTGCTGAGACTTACCAGTGGTCTATCCACTGATAATTAGACAGGTCCTAAGCATATAGACTAAGGAGAATGGGTGGCAGCAAACTATCTAAAACAAGCTTTAATTTGTAGCACATACTGGCAGAGGAGGAGGAGACCACATGGTGCCGGCTGTGGCAATCATGTCCGACACACCACACTGCTGGATGTTCCTGACCTCTCCCTGCTGACCCCCAACAACACCAACCCCACCCCATCCCCAGTCCCAAGCACCAAATCCATTGGCGGGGAGCAAAAGTTGCAGCCTTATGCCTCAGCATTAATATCAAAACTGTTAGGAGCTCCGAATTACAAAACACACTGTAACATTCGTAGCATTAACAGATTTGAGATAAGGGAAACTTATTATTCCTGTCACATTCTACACATATTTCATTGAGACAGAAATGTTCTACATTGGAACAAGCTAATTCATAACCAATTCCATAGATTTGACCATAAGATTTCTTGCAAACTGCAACTGCTCTGTCCTACTATCCTGTGAATTTCCAGGCTTTAGCAACTTTTCATGAAAAAAATGACCTTGGGGTGCAGGTTCACAGTTCCTTGAAGATTGAGTCACAGGTAGACAGGATAGTAAAGAAGGCGTTTGGTATGTTTGCCTTTACTCATCAGTGCATTGAGTATAGGAGTTGGGAGTCATGTTGCAGATGTAGGGGACATTGGTGAGGCCACTTTTGGAATGCTGCATTCAATTCCAGTCTCCCTGCTAAAGGAAAGATGTTGTGAAACTTGAAAGGGTTCAGAAAAAACTTACAAGAATGTTGCCAGGGTTGGAGCTAAAGGGAAAGGCTGGGGCTATTTTCCCTGGAGTGTCAGAAGCTGCAGGATGCCTATATAGAAGTTTATAAAATCATGGGGGGCATGGGTAGGGTGAATAGTCAAGATCTTTTTCCCAGAGTAGGAGAGTCCAAAACTAGAGGGCATAAGTTTAAGGAGGGAGTGGAAAGATTTAAAAGGGACCTAAGGGGCAACTTTTTCACGCAGAGGGTGGTGCATGTATGGGACGAGCTGCCAGAGGAAATGGTGGAGGCTGGTACAGTTACAACATTTAAAAGACATCTGGATGGGTATATGAATAGGAAGGGTTTAGAAGTGTATGGGCCAAATACTGGCAAGTTGGACTGGATTAACTTTAAGATATTTGGTTGGCATGGACGAGTTGGACCGAAGGGCCTGTTTCCGTGTTGTATAGCTCTATGACTCTAAATCTCATCAGAAGTGGGACTATTAGGTGAAGAGCAGCTCAAATGGTTCCCTTCTTTTCCTTCTCTTTGTTTGACTGCAACAGGTATTTTTTAAAAAAGTATATGCCTGCAATTCTGTCAACGGTTTACAGCAGTGATTTTAACAGATAGAATTGGACAGGTTTTCTTGAGTTTTAGTAAAGAAAAAAGATTAGGTTTTTTTGTACCAAACTTAGTCTAAGTTTAAAAGAAATATTTTAGCTAAACTTGGTGATGCTGTTGGTTTCAGCATTGAGGCACTATAAAGATATACCCAAATGATTTATCTATTTTTTTCTGGACACAGCAGCTGCTGGGATGAATTCTTTGTAAAGTTACTGTCTGTAGCACTCAGATAGTCAAATTCTGCAGACAGGACTTCAAGCTTACAAGTTGTCTGGAGATCTTCTTCATCGCATGTGTTATCCTGGTCTGCAGCAAATAAAACACACACACACACGCAAACACACACAAAGGGCTAATTGGCTTGTCACACAACATTCCCTCTCCAACAGTCCAGTGACCCAAATATTTTCATGGCTATTGTATTCCAGTTGCCTGACTTATACAGTAGGATTTTGCGTGAACCCATTGCTTTCATAGCCAGAGTTCCATTTCCTGAATGATTATGTTAAATGGTTTGTCTCCACCCAGTTGAGAACCCAGGAGATTGTCCTGATGTTATGCTAATAGTGTAGGTGATAGGCCCCATTCATATATCTGCAAAGCATTTATTATTCATGTAACTTTGCATGCAGGTTACCTCCATTTCAAATATGGTAGGAATATGGAAAGGACAGGGATGCAAAAATGCAGCTATCTTTGATCAAAATATCCAGTCACTGAGATGTGGCTATTAATCTTCGTTTAAACAAAAACAAAAATTGATGGAGAAACTCAACAGGCTTAACATCATCTGTGGAGAGAAAACAGAGTTAACATTTCGAGCCCAGTGACTCTTGTTTAGCTCTCCACATATGCTACCAGACCTGCTGAGTTTCTCCAGCAATTTCTGTTCTTCAGTCAGATTTCCAGCATGTGCAATTCTTTGTTTTATTTTCATCTTCATTCAAAGATTGAATTGGAGATTTTTCAGTCAGTAAGTGCAAAAATTATTTTCTGACGTAAGGCATGGTTTCACATTAGCTTAATATTCAGCATCTACATCAATACCATTTAATATCCTACTCTGGGAACCTTTCCAAATACTCAACTAGGATCTCAAACAATGTCTCAACAAGTTTCCCTTGTTAAACAAATTGACTGAATGGTGGAATTTAATGCCTTCCGTTGACGTGAGGAAACATTTATCAAAGTGGAGAATATGGGGTGTTGTTCCCACCATCTCTTTCCTGAATGGATGACCTTCCCACTCCATTGTCAATTGAGGTTCTTAGGAGGACAATTGAAGTTCGCTTAAGGATCTTATCTCAACTATAGGAAGTGGGTGATACAGTAGCCATGAGGGAAACCGAAAAGTCTGGAGTTGGAGAGATATGCCATATTTTAAAGGCACTCAGTGTCTAACACTGGCACGGGAGAGGGCGTCTGTACTGAGAGTCATCTCCTTGCCATTGATACCAATCCACCCTCCTCCTTTGACCAACCTTGAATTCCTGCCCTCATGCACTTGTGGTCTGGGTGACCTCAAAGCCCCAGTCTGTGCCCTGCGTGCATGGCTAGTGGATGCCTCCGCTCCTGCTGGTGCTGCCTGCAGCGGCAGCATTTGGTCTTGGGATATCCACAATCCCAAGGTCACAGATATTACAGGAGGTCACCTCTGGCTTCTTAAGTTTCTGGGAGGCAATTAATATTGTCAGGCCTTCCCCAGAGGGGAAAGCACAAGTGTTTCACTTGGTGTCCAGTCAACAGGCACTATTCCCTTCACCTGCAATAATATACTGCCCGATGTATCTGCTATTCACTTCAGCATCATCTTGGTTCAGTTGACAGCAGTCCAGCTTTTAGAAGCCACACTCCAGGGGCCTGAGTTCAGCACATAATCTTCACTACAGTGCTGTATAGAATGATTGTCAAAGGTGAATGAGATGTTACACTAAGACCTCATTCACCTCTTCAAGGGAGATAATAAGTCAAGAAAGATACATTTCTGTACTTAGTCCTCTGGCCAGTGCTATTTACTCTACCAACGTCACAGAAGAGCAATTATACTTTTTTTTAAAATGCTTCTTGTAATGTGTAAAACAGTGATTGTAAGCACACCAACAGCACTTCAAAGGGAACCTGGCAAAGCACACTGAAATCTTAAAAGATATTCCATAATTAGATGCAATTTAATTGTTTCTTGTATAGCCCTTAATTGGCAAGTGAGACCTACCTTACCTTCATATCTGCTAAACCCTTTCTGAATTTCAGTTTCAATTTCTTCAGTCTCATTTTCCATGGTAGACGTTTAAATGTTATTGTAATGGCCCTTTTAGGAGCTGCTGTGCTTTCAAGAGATGCCCACTTGGTTAAACTTGAACTTATTAAACTGACATGGAAGACAGAAAGAGCACCTTGGATACACATCAATGTTGTATCAGAATTCTTCACAAATACTTTTTTTTTAATTCCATTGAATGACTTTAGATTGAATGTGGAATTGAATATTACACAACATAATAACATGTTGATCAAGTATTTTTCTCAATTGCAATCGAAAAGAAAATCAGGGAGGACAAACAGTTTTGCTAACACAACACACTATCAATTCACAATGTCTCTTTGGCACTTCTATGGTCAATGTTCAGTCTGGATTAGAAAAGTACCATTAGTCTTTAGACTGATTACTGTAATGGATTGGAAAAGCTTGCTACTTCCCACAGAGGTCACATTCACTGTGAATAAATATCTGTAAAACACTCCCCCACTGCTGAGCAAAACTGTATTAAAGGCTTTTTTTCTTCTCATACTTTATTCATGTTGCCTAATTAGATTTTTAATCTCCAATTTATTTTAATGTTTGAACTCACATTTGAGATATCCCATTGCTGTAATACTGTACTGTAACCGCAGATGGAATGATAATACAATTTTCTGATAGTTTATTCAAGACTCATTATTGTGCAATAATTGAATACTTTGAACAAGATTAAGACTCTTTCAGGCCATTGTTTTAATTTCTAGTCCTTTAGGTGACATAAAATACGATGAAGCATCTGGCACAGGCATCTGCAGGATATGACTAGTCTTTTTTGATAATTAAAATATGATGTATTTGTTTTTCATTTGCAGTTTAATGAAAATAGCGTCCACGATAACCTTTGCAATACAGTCTTAACCTCGCATACAACACAGAAATGACATATTTAAACTACCTGATCTAAATGAGTTGAATGAACATTTAAAATTGTGTTCAATCTGGCACCGTCTCTCAAAGGCAATATTGTAATACTTTTCCAGATTTTCTTTCTAGTGGGACATCAGTAGTGCCCTTACCACAAGGCTAAAAGGTCCAGGTTCAAGTCTCACCTGGTATTGCGGTGTGTTATAACATGTCTGAGCATGTTTAACTCTTTTTTTATGTCTTTCAAACAAAGCAGCTCTCTCAAATGGGATGAGAGCAGTGTCCTCATGTATCCAACTGTGCAAATAGCGATATTCTTTACTGCAGCATGTTAGTCAATAATTGAACAGGCTTTTCCTAATTATGGCCTCCTCCATTGCAAAAAGCGATGATGTAATGACTCATTAAAGATGGAGATGAATTTTGACATTGGCCAATCTTGTAACCAGGCAACAGAGGATCAGCTAGCTGGCAATCAAGTAATGGGCAGAGGCTGGTCACCACCTTGCCCTTTCTTAGTGCACTCTTGGGATTCGAGGACCACTGGTAGCCTTCCAGCATTGAAGGAGCTTCAGCCTGCTGTTTCAGGTAACAGACAGAAGGGCACCTCCTTCAACACTTCCTTTAAAAATGGAAGAAATGGCCACCACTGCCAGGCCATCATTATATCCTCTGCCAGGCAGCCTGCAGTCCCATCTGTGGTCAAAAAGGTGAAACTGGTGGGAGTTGGAGGGGTTGCTGGATCCTGGAGAGGTGGGTCCTCTGGCACCAGGAAGCTACATCTAGCCATGTGTCATCTCTTTGAGGAGACTGGCAGAAGAATGGGAAAAGTCCAGTCAGGACCTCATCAACAATCTTAATTAGCCTTGCAGTTAACAAAATAACTGCTTGCTATCGGCCAGTCCAGATGGGTCGCCACTTTTTTCTGGATCTGGGCTCCAGAAAAACGGCTGGGAGTCCTGACCTTGGAGTGGAATTGGCTTCGGGAAATTCTGTGCCTGTTTGACTCGCCCATGTAGGCACCAAAGACCTGCCCAATGGTGTTAAGAACTCTATAAAAGCAAGAACTGGAATAAATCCTTAGTATAAGGATGACCGTTAATGCAATATCTAATAGAACCTAGATATAAACCTGGAAATTGTCGGCAATGTTAGCAAAATACACGTTATGGAGAAAGTGCCACAGAGCACTATAAGAGATGGCAGCACTGATTCTCCAAAGAGCTCATAGGCTGTAAGGCATGACCAGCTCAATCGTAGAAGCCATAGCTCATGAATCATGAATTTAAAAATGTTCCTGTGAGGAGACAGCTGAATTATCTGATGTGGGCTAGCCAATGAATATAATTTACTTGTGTATTTTTGGAACAGGCTTTGATACAATTCTATCTGCAATGCCTGTAGATTAAAGTTCTGCAAAGCAATGTAAATTACTGTATTAGCCTGTCCTGACAGGGAAACAGTAACTAGTAATGATTCTCAGGGATGTGCTGGAATGTCCTATTATGTAGAGCACAGTTCATGCCGGAACATCATGTAGAATGTAGCTTATAAATTTACTGATGTCAAATCCATGTTGTTCTGTGAATGTTATGAACGTGATTGACAGTACTCCTGCTGGTCAGAAGTGTATAGTCTAAAGAATAGCAGATAAATTACAATAGGACTTAATTAAATGTAATGTTTATTACCATAAGAAGCATGAAATATACATACCCAGGGAACAGATGTCCTTTAGCAAAAGTGCAAAATGGTTACTCAGTACCTTTATGCCTTCACGCATTCTCAGATGCAAACATGGGCAGATTAAAACTAGTACCATTAACTCTATATAATTTAGTGGCCAAATTTAAAATGTTTTGTGAAAAATTGGAATTGGTTCGTTGGAGTAAGCTTATAAATGAGTAACAAGAATGCTGAAGACTTGCATGGTGGGGGTGTCAATTTTTGAACCCCATCACACTGGCGATGTGAAGGTGGGGGGTGCGGGAGTGAAACAAAGTAGTTATCGGGTATGACATCTTCCCAATCACCCTCAACCCTCCAACCTGATCTATCCCCCATATTACAGCTACCAGGCAGCCTATCTTTAGGCGCAGAGGGCAATTAAGCCACTTAAGAGCACCAATCCACCACTATGGTGTGTGAGGCAGGGGAGGGTAAATGCAATATATAGCCAACCTGACTTCCTTTGACTTTGCAGGCTGCTGTCAGGCAAAAAAGGGTAGATGCTTCTTTTGGGGTTTCCTCTCTGGCCATTATCGAAGTTCTCCTGTCTCCCAAAATGGTACCTCCCTTTGTCCTTAATCCTACTCGCCTTCAAAATCTAACCCACCCCCGCCACTGCCCTCAACACTGATCCACTGTGATGTCCTTGCCATATCTGCCTGAGACCCCTGGGCGTAGCTGAAGTCCTGGAGACGTCTTCACCGCTCATGGGAATTGGTTGCAGTCCCAACAGTGACCACTATGACTGCCATCAGACTGACTGGCAGCTCTCATGTCCCTGAAGGGTGAAAGTCCCACTCTGCACCAATTAAGGCCATTCCCTGTACATAATGGCTGGAGGAAACCAGACTTTATGTTGGCGAAATGCTGATCAGCTTTTAAATTGGGGGGGTCAGGTCATCCATTGCCCCTTAAAATCTGCCCTGTAGGTCTCCCATGCAAACAGAGACTCAGAAAACTGAACACCTGGCACTGGAGGGCAAACAGATGGATAGGGAATGTGACGGGCACCTTAATGATGCACGGGATAGATAATATGGATTCACGCAAGTTACTTAACTGTGTTTTATGACACAAGGGATAATATACAAGTGTAAAGCTAACGAATCTTGAATAAAACAAGTCACAGGATAAAGAATCAGGTTCAAATGTTACAACAGTGAAACAACTGGATTTGCCGGATGCAAAGAAAGCTGGCCACAGAAATATAGTGATCTCAACGGATACCTTCCTTACCAGGGTCAGTTTGAATCTGGCACCAAGTTGAAAGGATATCCAGTTATGCAGTAATTATGATGTTATCAGGCAGGATAAGAAGCCAATAATTTGTAAGTATTCTCACAGGCTGCAAACCAGCAACAAAATATACAACAAAAACCGGAAATGCTGGAGAAACTCAGCATGTCTGACAGCACCCATGGAAAGGGAAACAGGGAGAATATTTTGTAAGTCCCAAAGAAGAATCTTTGGGCACTACATGTGAACTCTCTTTCTTTCTCCACAGATGTTGCCAGACCTGCTGAGTGTCTCCAGCATTTTCTGTTTTTACTTCAGATATATGGCAGTAAAATACATTCAGTTTTTCACTTCTAACTACAATTTAACACAGAATGAAATGAATGATTGGTATATACATAAAAGATTAACATAGAAGTTGGAACATCATAACAAGACTCCCAAAGAAAATACTATTTTAATGATATAGGAATTTAGTTTATCATAATAGAGAAAGGTGACATCTCAGAAATATCAATACATTTTTCAGGAATAGAATGGCCTTTCAGCAGTAATTATTACTAGTAAGTTGTTGTAAGACTAGCTGCACTTCATTTAATATAGTGTAAGTTTTTCAAAGGTTTTCTCAACAGTACTAATTGTGCAATAAGAGAGATTTTCATCCATTTAGTGATTTTTAATTGTTTGAAGACTGTTAGGACTTGTATGGGGAAAGGTAGAATCCCTGACACCAGCTTCTATATCTCTATGTTTATCTGCACGTGTCTCGATTCCTGGGCAGAATTCCAAAGGGAACAAATGGTCAGCTTATGCCTAGTGCTACTGACTCCAGCAAAATAACATTCTTTGGGGCATTAATTGTCTAGTGGTGTGACCTCTGCCCCCCCATCTGGTGAGGGCTAATCAAATGGCCCCAAAGTACAACAGTGACACCAGCAGCTGAGGCCACTGCTGGTACTGCAGGAGTCCCCAGTCACAAGAACTACATGGTGTGATCATTGGAGGTTGGGTAGGAGGGGTGGATGATAATGGGTAGAGGTCAGATTGGCAGGTTCCTGCTAAGGTGGGTAGGGAGAGGGCAAGGGGTAGATGACCAGACTTTAGGAAGCCTGTAAAGTTATCAACCACCACCATTTCCCATTAAATGCCTAGATGTCTTCCTGCAGGGTCATCCATTGCTCAGCATACCACCTAGAAAGTAGCGGCTGTGAATTGGGCTTCAATTGGCACAAGGGAGCATGAGACATCTGACCTGTTGCCAACCAGCTGCAGAATTGTGGCGGAGGTAGGGGTTGGTGGGGAAGGGGATGGTCGGTACGAACCAGGAGCGGCACCCTTGGCATTTTACCGGCTTCCTGCCTACAAATGTGCCCACAGGGAGATCATAACACTTCCCCTGAAATTTCTGTCAGTTTCGGAGGATTAATTCCAGCAAACGCTGACAGTTTCTACCGCAGATTCTGAGCCGTTGTGATAATTGACAGTTTAACCGGTCAATTAACTCTTAAAAAAGAACTGGATAAGTACACAGTTAAAAGGGAATGGAAGGCTATAAGGCTAAGAATAGATACATCATGCCTCAGGAATGCAATAGTGTGGGCTGTAAAATGGTGATTGATAGCTAGAGGGAATTTACCTGTAAGTGATCGTTTCCTTTAAGAAAATTGGATTGTGTCGAGTTACAATAGAGCAGGCAGTGCATGTTCAACTGGGGGAAAGGTTTTGAGGCTAGTGGAAGATTCACTCCCTGCTTTTGTATTCCTTTCTTATATTTTAAAAGCACCATGTGAATTATGGTGTTGACTTGATGCTGCCGCATAGTGACCAGTTTGGCATTTATCGACCTCGCATTTTAACAAAAAATTCACAGGAAAAATTAGCATATGTAGTCAAAAACATGGGAAAATTCTCGTCTCTCAAATTACGCAAGTGCATAAGTCATCGAAACTAGGAGATAGTAGGAACTGCCAATGCTGGAGTCTGAGGTAACGAGGTATGGAGCTGGAGAAACACAGCAGGCCAGACCAGGAGAAGGGTCCAAACCCGAAACGTCAGCTTTCCTGCCCCTCTGATACTGTCTGGCCTGCTGTGTTCCTCCAGCTCCACACCTAACCATCAAAACTAGTTGTTATGTTAACAAACACATTTGGCTTGAACCGCAAATGGACTCATAAACTTGTCATGTGTGTGGCTGATGATAGAAGTTTCAGATCTATGCAGTACCAGCAGGATCAAAGAGACCAGCAGTCATGCCTGACAGAATGGTCAGACTCCGAATGGTGATGTGTTGTTTTATTATATCGTTGTCAATAGTAACAAGATGACTGTTACTTGGATGGAGGAAGGGTGTACACTCAACTTTTGAAGGCTACTACTGCTTATTAAAAGGGGCCATCTATTGTTGATGGAAAACTGTAAACAGCTTGTCAAAGACAGAAAGTGACTCCTATATTCAGGTGTCTTTCCCCAAGGTGTCCATCTGCTTGGAATCCAAGGCAACTCCCCTCTTAGGGACTAATGGGCACAATCACCACTTTGAGCTGTGACTGTCTGCAATACAATACGACAGAGGGCAATTTGTGAGGTGTGGACACACTGACCATCAGAGGATGATCCATGTGTGCTTCCATCCATCTAAATAAATGGTGACAACAGCCACTTAGCTATTTGGGAGGTGTGGGGATATAGGGAGGGCAGGAGTGTGCCTGGTGAGGGGGTCAAAATAATAGGCTAGGCAGCCCTCATGGACTTGCGCTGGTAAGGCACCTTCATTTGGCTGCTACAATTGGTCCTTAGAGGAAGGTTGGGGGAACCTGCCCAGTGCAAACACCTTCCCAATAATGTGCACTTTGAATTACCAGCTTGGCTGTCCACTGTTGTCTGCTAAGTGGGCACTGCTGGTGCTGACCTGCCTTCAGGAAGACTGTCCGGAGGCAGAAATTCCCTCAGGCCACCGGTCCAAATTATATTTCTCTTAAATCCCTCACAGTGCAGTCTTCAAGCCTGCCTCCACAGGACCAGGATGATTCCGCCCACTAGGAATTTGCATTCAAATGGAGAAAGCTTGCGGAAAGCTACAGCACCAAGGGGATTTGGGAATCCTCATGCATAAATCACAAAAAAACTAGCATCCTAGTTCAGTGTGTAAGAGGAAAAGTGAAGTGAATGCTGGTCTTTATTTCAAAGGAAATGGGAGTATTTTGCTAAAACTATACAAGGCGCTAGTCAGACCACAGCTGGAATATGTGAACAGTCTGGTTCCCTTACCTAAGGAAAGAAGGATTGATATTACAGGCAGTCCAGAGAAGGTTCACTTGGCTGATCCTGGACATGGAGTGATTCGCTTATGAGGAGAGGTTGGGTGGACTGACTCTGCAGTCACTGGGATTTGGAACAATGTAGGTGAGCAGAGAACATAGAACATAGAACAGTACAGCACAGTACAGGCCCTTCGGCCCACGATGTTGTACCGAACTTTTGCCCTAAACCTAAGGTCTATCTAACTTCCATCCCTACCTTATACTATCATCCATATGCCTATCTAATAGCTGCTTAAATGCCCCTAATGAGGCTGACTCCACTACCCTCTCCAGCAATGCATTCCACGCCCCTACCACTCTCTGAATAAAGAACCTCCCTCTGACGTCTCCCCTATATCTACCTCCACTCACTTTAAAACTATGCCCCTCGTAATAGCTACCTCCACCCTAGGAAAAAGTCTCTGGCTGTCCACTCTATCTAACATATTGAAATATATAAGGCTCTTAGGGGACTTAACAGGGTTGAGGTGAAGAGATAGTCTCTCCTTGTGAGACAGTCCAGGACCATATAGCGTAATCTCAGAGTAAGGGGTCACCTATTTAAGACAGAGATAAGGAGTCATTTCTTCTCTCAGAGGGTAGTGAACCTATGGAATTCTCTATTGCAAAGGGCTCTCAAAGCTGAGTCATTAAGTTTATTCAAGGTTAAGACAGAAAAATCTTTAATCAGGAAGGAAATAGCCTCCTTCTGCTCCTACATTTTATGTCTGATTGGATGCAAGTAGTAGGCAGAAAAAAATACAAAATACAACAATTAAAGGATAACCATACAAACAAGAAGCATTTGTAACCCTGGGTTTAATACCTGAAAAGCAAGATGATAGTTGAAGATACATCAACAAAATGTGGCCAATTAGTACTAAACAGACATTATGAAGTCAATGGAGTTTTGAACTACAGATAAAAAAGTAGGATATAAGCCTTCAAAAATTATAAAATTTAAATCATAAATTAAAGTCCAACTCTCTAAATGCAACTGGAAATGAGGGCTGGGATTCACATTTTTGGATCATTGGGATCTCTTCTGGGGTAGAGGTGACTTGTATAAGAAGGATGGGTTGCACCTGAATTGAAAGGGGATCAAATCCTGACAGGGAGATTTGCTAATGCTACTCAGGAGGCTTTAAACTAGTAAGGGGTGGGGTGGTTCATCCCAAACAGATGGTAAGAAAAGAGATCAGTCTGAGGCTGGTAAAGAGAAGAGGAGCAAGTTAAATAGTCAAAGCAGGAAACAGCAAGGCAGAGAATGAGGTAAGACTGATAAATTAAACTGCATTTATTTCAATGCAAGAGCCTTGACAGGTAAGGTAGACAAACTCAAGGCATGGTTGGGAACATGGGACTGGGATATCATAGCAATTACAGAGACGTGGCTCAGGGATGGACAGGACTGGAAGCTTAATGTTCCAGGGTATAGATGTTACAGGAAGGATGGAAAGGTGTGTGTGTGGGGGGGTGGAGGGGCAGGGGCAAGACAAGAGGTGGAGTGGCGCTTTTGGTTAGGTATAACATTACAGATTTACTTTGGGAGGATATTCCTGGGAAAACATCCAGTGAAATTATATGGGTGGAACTCAGAAAAAGGAAAGGGATGATTACCTTATTGGGATTATACAAAGGGCCCCAAAAGTCAGCTGGAAATTGAGAAGCAAATATGAAAGGAGATCTCAGATTCCTGTAAGAATAATAGGCTTGTAATGGTAGGGGATTTTAACTATCCAAAATAGACAGGGATTGCCAGAGTGTTAAGGGGCTTGGATAGAGAGGAAATTGTTAAGTGTATACAATAAAAATTTCTTATTCGATATGTGGATGTACCTATAGAGAAGGAGCAAAACTTGACCTACTCTTGGGAAATAAGGCAGGCAGGTGACTGAGGTATCAGTGGGGGAGCACTTTGGGGCCAGTGACCATAATTCTATTAGTTCTAGAATAGTTATGGAAAAGGATAGATCTATCTAAAAGTTAAAGTTCTAATTTGGAGTAAGGCCAATTTTGACAGTATTAGGCAAGAACTTGAGAAAGTTGATTGGGAGAGGCTATTCACAGTTAAAGGGATGGTTCGAAAGTGGGAGGCCTTTAAGAATGAGATAACAAGAGTTCAGAGACAGTATGTTCCTGTTACGGTGGAGGGCAAGGCTGGTAGGTGTAGGAATACTGGATGACTAGAGAAATTGAGGCTCTGGCCAAGATAAAGAAGGAAGCATATGTCAGGGTAGTCCAAAACCAGAGGGCATAGGTTTACGGTGAAAGAGGAAAGTTTTAAAAGGGATCTGAGGGGCAATATTTTCACACAGAGGGTGGTGCGCGTATGGAATGAGCTGCCAGAGAAAGTGGTAGAGGTGGTTATAATTAAAAAGGCAACTGGATCGTTACATGAATAGAAAGGTCTTTTTAATTCATTTACAGGATGAGAGTGCCACCAGCTAGGTGGCATTTATAGCCCATCCCTAATTGCTCAGAGGGCAGTTCAGAGTCAACCACATTGCTGTAGATCTGGAGTTACATGTAGGCCAGATCAGGTAAGGATGGCAGTTTCCCTCCCTAAAGGACATTAGTGAACCAGATGGGTTTTTCCCCAATAGTCAACAATGGATTCATGGTCATCATTAGATTCTTAATTCCAGATTTTTTTTTAATCGAGTTCAAATTCCACCATCTGCTGTTGCGGGTTTCAAACCCGAGTCCCCAGAACAATAGCTGGGTCTCTGGATTAACAGTCCAGTGATAATACCACTAGGCCATCGCCTCCCTTAGAGGGATACAGGCCAAATGCTGGAAAATGAGACGAGATCAGTTTATGATATCTGGTCAGCATGGAAGAGTTGGACCGAATGGTCTGTTTCCGTGCTGTATAACTCTATGACTCTATAAGTATTTAGATGTGCACTTGTGATGCTAAGGCATACAAAGCTATGGGCCAAGTGATGGGAAATGGGATTAAAATAGTTAGGTGGTTGTTTTTGACCATGTGGACACGATGGGCTGAAGGGCCTTTGTCTGTGCTGTAGACCTCTATGACTCTTATTGGGTAATGAAGAGTGTACAGATTTTCGGATTAGTGTGAGAAGACGGGCTCACTACGATGTTGGAGGTTTCAGGCAACAACTTTCGGAGTATGTAAGAGGTCGAGCAGTTTGAGAGAGGGTCAAGGGTCACATGATGATGGCTCTCGGAATGTTGGACCTACCAGGTCATGTCCTCACCCTGTTGTTGGGATAATGGCCACCAGATAAGTTTATCTTCTCATTCACAGAATCACAGAATTGCTGCTGCACGCAAGGAGGCCATTTGGCCATGTTCCTGCGCCAGGTCCATTGCTACAGCCAATCTCCTCTCCTATCCCCGTATCCCTGCACATCATTTCTGTCCAAATAATCATCCAATTTCCACCACTCCTCTCCTGAATGCATCAATTGAACCTGCCTCCACCACATTTCCAGGCAGTGCAATCTGTACCCTAACGATGGTAGGATTACAGTCGGCATGGACTGGTCGGACCGAAGGGTCTGCTTCCATGATGTAAGACTATATGACTCACTGTACAAAAAAATCTTTCACTTCATCACATTAAAGTCTTAAGACAAACATTGCTTTGTAAAAATCGGACTGATTTGAATTTGATAAGACTTATTCACTTTGCAATCCAACTATTGAGAGCATGAGATGTTCCTTCATGAGGCTGTAAGTTAACCTGTTTCACGTACTCTTTCAATGCGTTCTCCACTCAGAGTACATGCAATAAATATTCCACCTTTCTCAATTAAAATGAATGAGTTTGTAATGAATTGTTATTTGCAATGTCAAAATGTTCGACTGAAAGAGGTTCATTCTATGGGGAGAAACCTGAATTAATTTAACTTCACTGGAACATTTTAAACTGTTCCTTATAAAGGGAATTTAATTAAAAGAGTCCATTACAAGCATTATTCAAATGCATATGGGTACTTTCAATTGAGCCTGCATGCCAACCATATATTATAGCTCCTTTACTTGGATAAAAGTAAAGCAGAATGACGGAGGCGTCAGAAAATAGCATCCCCAAACTATAATATAATTTCCTAAAGATGTTTCGACATGAAATAGTGTTAATCCCAGGTGGTGCTGTGCCCTTCTGAGCTTGGTTGAGCTGGTCGAATCTGAATGCACCAGTCAAGAGATTGGTACAAAATGTCCAATATTTATGACCTTTTACCCATCCATAATCAAAACTACCTTTCTCGCTAAACAGCAAAATAATGAAATCCACTAAGGACTAATATTGAGAATGATGTTCCATTCTTAGCTAATATATCCCAATGGACTTACATTTGAGCAGGATTGGAACATTTTGTTTCAGATGATGGATATGGGGGAGTGTCGTGTAGTTGTCTAATTGGCGTTATAACAAAGTGAATGAGAGCTCTGGTAATGGCAGTTTATGAATTTGTGTTGTTTTATTTTGAAGCCTGGCAATAGAAAGCTGCTTTCAATAGAGGCATTTTTGAAGCTGTCAGAAGACTAATTAATGACCTTAGGGATGGAAATGTGTTTGTCCAGTATGGCCAATGTGTGATTCCAGTCCCACACTAAAACTGGAGCTGATCCCAAGGAATGATCGACCTCCATAGATTCAGCCCTAAGTCTTCAAGGATGCTGGTGACTATGGGCTTTGGGTTTTGGCATTTGATCCTGAGGCTGTTCTCTTAGACTATACTATCCCTACTCTCTGTCTTCTAAATTTCTGTCTCTGCTATATCTAACAGCGACCCCAGCCTGACTCTTAGGATTTAGCCATGGTAAATGCAGGGTTATGGGGATAGGATACGGGGATGTGGGTCTGGGTGGGATGCTCTTCAGAGGGTTAGTGTTCCTTAAGGTGGAGAAAAACATAACTTGGAAAGCTTTTGCTTTTCAGTTTGCAGACATTCTGTTTGAAGTTGGATTTATGAAACAGTTTCCCCTCCAGAAAGGAGTTAGTTCAGAAAAGTTAGGAAATAGGTTACCTGAGTGCAGAGATTTTACTTTGAATGTTCCGGATTAGCAGCGTTCGGTTAGAACTTTGAAGGGGTAATGTGAAGTTGAGTAAGTCTAAACTCAGTTGTGTGACTGATCAAGAAAAAAAATCTGAACTTTCAAGGCCAGGAATTGAAAGGAACAATTCAGTTAAACCGATAGATGTGACAGAGAACTGAACTCTGTGTGGTATTTGAGTACTGGAAAGCGATGGCATTGGGATAGATGGATTTGTATTTTTAATCCATTTTAAAACCTTTCAAATTGTATTATATGTAAATTGCTTTGTCTATTCTACTTCATCTTCTTTTCCTTTTGCATAATTAGTTTCTGTTTTATTGTTAAAAACAAATTTGCAGGATTCCGTGCTGAAAGACCATCTCACTAAATAAGAAGAAAAAAAGAAAATTTGATCTAAAAAACCAGATTTCATTCTGGGAACTGATTTGTCCAGTAATGACATGAGCTGGGATCAAAAAAATCATCATATACATCATCATCTCTCAAAATATGCAAACTCATTTTACTCCAGTAATTATTTTCTGAAGTGACAGAAAGGGACAATGGATAATTGCTGGCCTTGTCAGCAATATTCACATCCCAACAATTAACTTAACAAAAGCTTGTTTCCAGCACCTAATGGCTGAAATTACAGCAAAAACAAACTAAGCTTAAACAGGAACTTTGATGTGAGAAAGCTCAACAAAAATTGATCCTTCATAAATGTTCAATCGCTTTCTCTTGGATGTTGACAGAAGCAAATACAAAGGATGGGAACCAATTAAAATGTCATCATTGGCAAGACTTTAGTGGTGGAAGTTTGAAAGAAGTTAAAGTTTTAAACTATTGAACCATTTACAAAGAACTGTACAGCAAGTATGGAACAGGTTCAGACCATTTAACCCAATTGGCCCTTACAAACAGCCCAAGACCAGATCTCCCACTTTACCTCATACTGTCAACATAGTTCCCTATTCTTTTCTCCATCATGTCTTTATCTAGCTTCCCCTTAAATACATCCAAACTATTTGTCTCAACTGCTCGAGCAGTGAATTCCCCATTCTCACTGCTAGCTCCGTAAATAAGCTTCTTCTGATTTCCTTCTTGTATTTAGATATTTTCGAACCAACCTGCTGAGAGATGTTATTACACATCTCTGGAGCAGGTGGGTCTTGTACCTAGGACTCCTGACTCAAAGATTGGGACACTACCACTGCATCACAAGAAACCTCTTTAGTCGTGACTGCTTCATATTTAAGACCTGCTTCAAATTCTGTTCCACATGTTGCTGTTATACATGGAGATCCTGTCTTTGTGAACATGTCTTCCCCTTGACCTGAACTGCTCCTTCCCTGAAGTACCTCATCCTGAAAATGTCTGGCAAACATTCTCTGATGATCCTCTGACTCTCTCTGACTCATCCTCTCGTTGAACCTCCTGCACTCTGACTCTTGCAAATTGTGCGAAAGATTTAAAGGGACAAATATGTCAGTAGGTTTCTGAATGCAAACCAAAAGGTCAATAATAGTTGAGGGATTCAACTACCTACATTCCAATGGAAGACAAACAGTGCAAAATGCACAGAGGGCATACGATTTTTGGATAGAGTTAAAGGCAACATTTTTAACCAGCACATAACTTGAAATGTTGACTGTGTTTCTTCCTCCAAGATATTGTCAGACCTGCTGAGTTTATTTGCTGTTTTTATCCACCATCCTCAGCTTCATACACAAAACCACACTTCTTTGGGCACACTGCAGACATGTCCCCACAAAGAAAATGGGTGGTGCTGCCAAATCTGGAATCCCGTGGTAACTCAGAAGCACACAGTGTAATATAAACTTGAAAGATAGGTCTTATGACAATATCGATAACTGTATTACTTTGGGAAGCTTGGAGGAGTGTAGAAAGTACAGGGGTGAAGTGAAAAGGAAAATTAGGGAAGCAAAGAGAAAAAAACATTGGCTGATAAGATCAAGGAAAATCCAACAATGTTTAATCAGCACATTAAAAGCAAAAGGATGAGTAAGGACAGAGCTGGGCTTATCAGAGTTGTACATAGAAACTTGTGCCCGCAGAAGATGTGGTTTTTAACAAGTATTTTATCTTTGCCTTCACAAAGGACAGGATGATGCAAACTTTCTAGTTTAAGAGGAGGTGTGTGAAATATTAGATAAAATAAGCATAATGAGAAAGGAAGTACTGGAGGGACTGACCTTTTTGAATGTGGATAAATCATCAGGGCTGGAATGAATTATATCCTAGGCTGTTAAAGGAAGCCATGGAGGAAATAACAGATGTAATGAGGATCATTTTCCAATGTTCACTAGACACAAATTCGATACCAGAGGATTGAAGGTCTGCAACTGTAATCCAAAAATGGTGCGAGGCATCTGCCGGTCAGTCTTGGTGGTGTGCAAATTACTGGATTCAAATTTAGGAAGTAGGATAAATTGTTACTTGGACAGGCATGGCTTAATCAGTGAGGGTCGACATGATTTTGTTAAGGAAAAGTCATGTCTTACAAAGGAAATTGATTCTTTTGGGGAAGGAATAAGAAAGATTGATGAGGGTATTCCAGTAGATATTATCTAAATAGATTTAAGTAACCAATCTGACAATATCCCACATGACAGACTGTTCAGAAGAATTAAACACATAGAATACAGGGGAATATAGTGAATTGGCTCAGTGATAAGGCACAAAAAGTGTAAAGGTTAATGGACAATTGTGCAAATGGAAAGCAGTTTCTAGTGTGTTCCTCAGGACTGAGTGATGGGTAATTTGCTGCTTGTGGGTATATATTAATGATTTAGACTTAAATGTGGGAGTTGTGATTGGGGAAACTTGCAGACGACACAAAAATTGGCTGGGTTGTTGACAGTAAAAAGGGTGACTGTTGACACAGGATGATGTCAATGGTTTGTTTGAGTGGGTGGAAAAGTGGCAAATGGAATTCAGTCTGGAATGGTGGCAAAGTTATGTGCTTGGGGAGGGCAAACAAAACACAGGAATACATAGCAAATGCCGGGGGGGACGGTGTTGAGAGGAGCAGAGGAAGTAAGAAACCTTGGAGTGCTTATGCTCAGGTCCCTAAAAATGGAGGACAGGTCAGTAAGGTGGGGAGACAAGGCGTGTGGGATGCTTTCCTTCAGTAGGCAAGGTATTGAAGACAAGAGCCATGATGGAATGTTGAAACAATATATAGAGACACTGGTTAGGCCACAGTGGAGTTTTGCTCTCAAGGGAGCACAGAGGAGATTGACAAGAATGTTGCCTGGGCTTGAAACTCGCAGCTGTAATGAATGATTGGAAAGGGTGGGGCTGTTTTTCTTACAACAGATTAAGCTGGGGGTGTGACTTAACTAAAGTGTACAAAATTATGGCACACCTACAAAGAGTGGACACAGAAGCCAGGTTTCCACAAGCTAAGAGGTTCATTACAAGGAAGCACAGATTTAAGGTGTTTGGTAGAAGGAGTAGGAGACACATGAGCAAAGTTAGTTTCACCCAGAGGATGATGGAGGTCTGCGATTCGCTGCCCAGTTTGATCCTTGAGGTGGAAACCCTCAACTCATTGGAAAGGAATGTGGATCTGCACCTGAAGCACTGAAACCTGCAAGGCTACAGATCAAGTTCCGGGAAGTGGGATTAGAATGTGCAGCTAGTGCTGACGCAATGGGCAGAATAGCATTTTTTCTGTGCTGTACCATCCCTTTTGTTTTTTTGCTATAGTTTCTATTCATCGTAACAGCAAAATTTGGCATAGCTTGTACCAACAGAACCCACGTTTTCACAACGCTGGAATTCCAGCTTCAGAGTGACGTTCCACGAGTACTGGTCAAGGAGCAGGAGGCATTGAGCAGGAGAGCTGTGGAGCAGGACGATTGGTCAGTGAATGAGTCCGGGAATGGCAGAAGCTGCAATTCGCTTGGCAGAAAGAGAGTGGATTAACAAGCAAAAAAGATTGTACCAAAATGGTGCCAATCAGTTCATGCAGCTCCACCTCAGCCTGACCAGAAACAACTTTAAAATGAATCTTGTGGTGTTAGATGAGAATACAGGTCCCATGAACTGAATGACCTTAAAGCAAGACACCTCTTAACAGGGCAATGTTAAACAAGGGCTTCCTCTACTCCACGATAAACATAACTGGGCTAGAATAAAACTACACTGTCTTTTATGCAAACTTACAATGATCTTGATGAAGCACTGAAAGATGATCTCAAGGATGACCAAATATATATTTGTCTTATCTCTCTCATACAGGACCTGCCTACTAAACCTTTCCTCAAACCCTCTTTTCAGTTAAGCAATTGCTTACTTGTGTCCCACTGAACCCCATTTGGAATATTTCTGTTTCTGTCATTGCTTTTTTGTGACATGCCTGGCTAGAGGGAGAGAGACAGTTCACAGAATGAAGCCTGGTTTGGCGAGTCATCTATTGACACATTATTGCTTGGCATCTGCCTTTCACCCACTCATCAGCTCCCCAACACTTGAAGTGACACAAAGTAATTGCTTTGCAGTCAACCATTTGACTCAAGGGCTTGAGTTCCCAGTTCCGCAGCCGCATCCATTAATCTTCTGGAACTTCTTCCAGAAAGAACCCTTAATGGTAATTGATGTCTTTCTTTATAGGAATGTTATAATTTTCCTTTCAAAGTACAGAGTGAATCTATCATTCATTTCAATCACCAGTGTTCTATGGTCTGGAGCTTTTTGTAACTTTTGGAGTTTCTCTTGTGAACTCATGAGAGCAATTTATAAGGAATTTGCATTTACATGGCACCGCTCATGACCCCAGGACTTGGGATGGGACGGGGGCTGACTTCAAAATGTTTACAAAACAGCAAACATTTATAGAGGTTTGCGTGCTGTTATAAAACATGGGCCATTCGACCCATCAATTTTGCTCTGCTATTCATTGAGATTGTGGTTGATCTTTTCCCTATAATTCTCAATTCCCTTCCTGATTAAAAATCTTGTGATCTCGGCCTTGAGTATACTTATTTACCTGACCTCAACAGCCCTCTGCAGTAAAGACTTACACAGTTTCACAACACTCTGAGAGAAGAAACTCCTCCCCATCTCTGTCTTAAACATGTGAGCCCTCATTCTGAGATTAAGCCTGCTGGTCCTAGACTCTCCCATTAAGGATAACACCCTCACCACATCTACCCTATCAAGTGCCCTAAGAAGCTTGAATGTTTCAATACGATCATCTCTCACTCTTCCAAATTCTAATGAGTATAAGCTTAATGTACTCAACCTCTCCTCATAAGACAGTCCCTGCATACCTGATATCAATCTTGTAAATCTTCTCTGGGCTCTCTTCAATGCCATATTTTTTTTCTTAGTTAAGGGGCTCAAAACTGTTCACATTATTTCCAGTTGTGGACTGACTAGTGCCCTGTACAATATTAACAAAACCTCCCTACATGGCATCCCTTTGTTCACAACGAGAGTCCAGAAACAGCCACAAAAGAAATGGCTGAATAATCTGTTTCAGTGATATTAGCCGAGACATACGCATTGGTCAGGACTTGTTCCACTCTTTCTATTCATTCGACTTTTACATTCAAATCGGGCAGACATGTCTGGAATTTACAACGCACCTGAAAAAAAAAGTTTCTCTTACAGTGCAGCACTCTTTCAGCACTGGTTGGAGACACAGCCTCGAAAGGATCCTTCGAAACCAGTTCCAGTTCTGGGTTTTTAGCTCCTAGATTGCTGAGTCATCTGGAAGGAGTTTTATAATGGCCATTCACCGAATTAATAAAAATGAAGCCTAAGCACAAATGATTTCAATACCATCTTTTTCAGGTGGGTCTGGTAGAGCCCATCCACTGACCAGTTAAGAAACAGCAAGAACCATTGGGCGTGGCATTTTCCAAATGTAGATAAGTCTTAACCTCTGTCCACCTCTATTGCTAGAACCTATGGAGTATCCTCCTCCAACTTGGCTGCACTCAAGAATTTGCTGCCATTTCTCATCTACACCACAATAACATCATGCCGTATTCCTCAGTTATGGGACCACCAAAGAGGTCTATGCAGACTGGGGGATCGATGAAGGCTGGCCATTCATACCATTTTGCTCACTGAAACACCACACCTCTCCTCCAGCAAATCACCTACAGGGCTGGAGATAATTTACAGATCAGGGAGGAAACTATTTATCCTATGCCACTTTCAATCCAAAGCCAAAATCAATCCAACTAGTCATTGAGTTCCAGCACTGCATGCTTGTGATGATCTTCCTTTTTTTTATTGTCCCTGACCCTTCTCCCAGCTCACTCTGGTGCTTGCATTGGTTTATCATCCTCTTGTACTAGCCCCCTCTAAGTTTGTAAATGTGTTCCCTTATTCTTTGAAATTAATACAATCTAATAGGTAAACAGAGGATCCTTGTTCCTGCCTTTTGAAGACAGACAAACTGGTGAGTTTCAGGTCTTAACAGCTATACCACTCATTTTCTGATGAAGTAGTCATGTTTATCACCACTTGATTGTGATAATTTATTACAGCTCATTCTGAACAGCCTGTTTTTGATCTGTTCACAATATTTATCTCATTGTAGCTGCCGCCAAGGGTTACGCTTAGAGGATCTCTCCAAATATTGTACATACTCAATGCAAAAAAGCAGCTGCAACTCTTAACAACCAAGACATAGCCTTAGACATGAAGTCATTGAGAATAATATGAGTCACTTCTAACAATTCTCTCTTGCAAAGTGAGCCAACATGCCCCTCATAGCAAGGGCTCCCTGCCATAGCCTGGAATTTTGAATCCAACTGAGATGGTACGGGACTCCGAAGGAACTCAAGAGAACCCAGGAGAAAAGTCACAGGAGGCATTGTACAACATTTTCTTTCCCTCATTTCTTTTGAAAAGTTGTTTTCATTAGTGACATAATCTATTGGAGATGGGCAAGGAAAGGCAGGTTTACTGGTAGTTAGGAATAAACCGGTTGGACAACAATCTGTTCTTTTCCCAATTGGAAGACAGTACATTCAGAGGATGGAACAACAAAGGGATTGTGGGGGTGGAGTCAGCCACATTGTTGGCAACACTGTGAAGAATAACCAGCAGCCCAACAGAAGACCACAACAACTGCTCTTGGGAGTGTCTTTGCTCAATTGGCAATCTCTAGTCATACAGTGGGCGCAGTGTATGAGACACGATGAGCCTGTAGGGGAGATTTTGACCGTATATTTTTTGCCTTGATCCATTTGCCAGACCAGGTGTAGCTTTCTCAGCTCAGCCTAACAGAGTTTATGGGGCGGGGGTTTGGACTGGTGAAGAGAGCAAACTGGTTTTGCTGCAAGATCACACAATTGTCCAAATACCTTTGATGTAAAATTATTCCACAATTTATGCAGTTATTTTAGCTGATGTCTGCCTCATTCTTGCCAGGTTAACATTGATCTCACATAACAACCTTCTCACACTGTCTCCCAACAGGTTGTTCCTGAAATTCCATGACACCAATTTATTTTTGTCCACATTTATCCAAAATTGTGTCTCTGCAAGTTTACAACAGGTCAAATCCTGGCTTTGACTCAGGGTTAGTTGTTAGAATCAAGTATAATATTTCCTTCTGAGTATTTTAATTAGGGAAATATAAGAGTAGGGGAGAGTCCACTCAGCATGTTAATCCCTTTTGATAAGGCAAAGCAATTCAATAAAGTAAATCTGAGTAAGGCTTCATCTGAGACTAATGTTATTGGCTGACAACCTGGCCTGAGAAAATGTGACACACAACTACTGATAAGTGGATGAGACCTAGAGGATGACATCAGCTGTCAAAAAGAAAATAAGAGCCCTAAAAATAACAGAATGTTTGGAAGAGCGATTCAGTGTCAACAAAACAGACTGCCCTGATTTAAAGAAAAGTCTCTATTTGCCATTGTTGCAGGGAATCTAACTGGTGGAGGGACGCTAACATTGGAAGGGGAGATTTAGGAGGGGCAGGGTAATCGGACGTCAGTAGGGGGAACATCGGGAGGGTAGCAGTCATAGGGTCATACAGCACAGAAATAGACCCTTCAGTCATACCAGTCCATTTTGACCGGAATCCCAAACTAAACTAGTCCCACCTGCCTGCGCTTGGCCCATATCCCTCCAAACATTTCTTATTCATGAACTTAACTAAATGTCTTTTAAATGTTGTAACTGTACCCGCATCTGCCACGTCCTCTTGAAGTTCATTCCACACATAAACCACTCTCTGTGTAAAAAAATTGCCCCTCATGTCTTTTTTAAATCTTTCTCCTCTCACCTAAAAATATGCCTCCTAGCCTTGAATTCTCATACTCTTGGGAAAAGGGGTTACTCTTTGCCATTTACCCTATCCATGCCCCTCATTATTTTATAAACCTCTATAAGGTCAGCTCTCAACCTTCTATGCTCCAGTGAAAAAAGTCCCAGCCTATCCAGTCTCTCCTTACAACTCAAGCCCTTTATTCCTGACAACATCCTGGTAAATCTCTTCTGAACCATTGAGGAAGATATCAGTAAGGGCAGATATTAGGATGGTGTCTGTGAAGAGAAGTTGGAAGCAGGGACATCAACCTCACTTAAGAAGTTGACACCATCCCAGGTCAAAGATTCCAGTACATTCAGTTCTTCTGCCCAGTTCTGGGATACATTTAACTGTCATCCAGCCATTCTCACCTTCACAAGCCTGGTTTCACAAGCTCAGGAAAACACGACCAGTAGGCTATAAAATTGAAAATGGGGACAAAAGGGAGGCTATATTGCTTATTGTAAAATTTAAAATCAGGACCTACCTCACCCAGTCATTCATCACCCACAAACTGGCTCCATAAAAATGGAACTACCCTTAACTGGAGCTGTCCAGTTCCCTTACCCTTACAACTGGTCAGATCAGAAAATCTTAAGATGAGAAGAAATAGGGTTAGATAGTACAAGATATAGACTCCAATCATTTCCAACTTTAGATGACAAATAGGAGGACTTATTATAAGGACCATGATAATCCCATTATGTGTCCATTTGTAAAAGGATCTATCACCTAAGCAGGTTGATACTTTGGAAACTCTGCAGTAAGCAGTGTTAACAGGGTGGAAAGGCTACCACTCCTTTTTAAGGTTGAGCAAAAGTGGGGTAAATCCATCTGACCAATTTACAGGAAACCTAAGACAGTCATTAAAGAGATTTGCCAGAAGCATTAAGAGTAACCATTCAACTAACCTCCCTGCTGTTGGCTTTTCTCAGGCTCAATCAGGTGATATGGTGAGCTTCAGCCAGTACCAGCTGGATTGAACAAAAGAGTCTGCTGCTTTCAGCGTGGTGTGTAATTAGCACAAACACGTGTTGAAACATCTGTCCCTAAAACTCATTTGCCAGGACAGGAAGATTCTCCATTTCCAATGTGCACAAAGATAGCTTCAGATGATGGATAAGCACCAAATTATGCTGATCCCTCTCGTAAAGTAAAATCCTGAAAAAGTCGGTGTGACAAATATCAGAAAACAAAGGGAGGCAAGTAGGCTGACTCATAAGGTTTAGTCTGTCATTTCTTCATGAATTTGAACTTCAAAGCTCCATCTGTATTGCAGTATCTTCCTTGTACATGTCCAAATGGTTAGGATTTGAAATACTGGCTTCTTTATAATTAAATGAGACTCTATTTGTAGCATACATTTGGAACTACTCGGTCCATTGTGCTTTTCAAAGGAGCAGCCCATTAGTCCCTCCTCTTTTCCCGGAGCTCTACGAATGCTTTATTTTCAAATACACGTCCAATTGCTTTATGAAAGTTCCCATATAATCTGCTTTCACCATCTTTGCATACTGTGCATTCCTGAATATAACAAGTCCAATTAATTCCTCTCATTGCCCCTTCGGTTCTTTCACCAGTTTTAATGCTGAATCCCCTGGTAACTGCTAGTGTCAACAGTTTCTCCCTATTTTTTTTGTCAAATCACCTCATCATTTTAAACACCGCTGTTAAATATCCTTGTAAACATCTTTGTTCTGAGGGCAATAATCTCCTAATGGGGAATATTGGTCATTTGGGCCATAACTGGCTGCTCAAAGTTATGCTGAAATTAATGGTGCTTGTCATTATTTATGTGAAAATGCTACAGCAACTTCAGCTGAGGGTTAAACACAAATTTAAACATGGAAATCGGAAATGTATTACCTGCGTTGTGCTGTTTGACCACTAGTTTTGCAAGAACAACATCTTGCTGCCTGCTTCACCATTGAACTGTATTGAAAGGCAAGATACTGTCATATATGTATGGTAGTCATTATCTCAAAATTATTGTTAATTTAGTTATAATACACTCAAGATAATACAGTGGGTGTTTTGGAAAATATCTAACACATTTGTTTTGGGTTCTGCAAGCACAAGCTGGTTGAGATTTAAGATAATCAATCAAGCTTGTAATGTGGCTCAGTTAAACTTTCTTGGAAAACATGCACTTGTTGTATGCGTACCTTGACTTTAAGAGAGTTCAGTTTTAAGGGTGATGTCGGGCTGTGTGTATTCAATGTTGGAAGTCTGCCTAGCCATCAGTCCATTGCACATTTACAAGCTCCACACATAGAAATCAGTCAATTTACAGTAATGACTGTTTTATAACTCTACTATTTTATATAAACTAACCCACAATTAGACCATTAATTAGTATTAGAATGATAATCAGACCATTATCATTAACGTGACAACGTTTGCACGCAGGGCCCAGTTCTCCGCAAACAAAGGGAATATGTTCAAGTTTTCTCGACTGCATGGGAGCTAAGGATGTCTTGCTCATTGCTTTCACCATGGCAATTCTCTGGCCAATCATGGTTGAATTGTCAACTATGTAATGATGCTGTGGCTTTAAGGGTTTTTTTTTTCTTTTTTTAAAACAGAAGGTTCTGAGCTGTCCAGTTGGAAAGTCAGTAATTTAAACAGCTTGTGAGGCCTTTATTTTTAAAGTTGGAACAATAGAAGCAGCCTGAATGGGTGTGGTCAAACTCCCACAGAACCCAGGATCTTTAGTTTAGCTTTCAGCAGTTGCTGCTGGGGTCTTGATGAAGTGAAAGCTTTTCTGTCCTTCTCTTAGTTATTGCCATAAGCTGGGGGTTCTCTGCCTGTTGTGGGAGCTGCGTGTTAGACAATCTGTTTTCTGAATTTGTCTTTTGCCAAAGGTGTGTTTATGAGATGCTACTGTATTGGAACAATTCATTAGTAATAATTACTGTATCTCTTATTCTGTTATATTTTCCAATAAAGTGAAGCTACTACAATTCCTTCTTTCTTTTGTCGTATTTTAACTATAGTGGATGAATAAAGTATATTTTGCTTTAAATCCAGTAGTTTGACAAATCAGATTGCAACTGGAATGAAACACCTTACATTTACCTTTAAAATAAGAAAAAGATAGAGTCTAGACTACCTTCTGAATATTTTGAGAGGGCTTGGTCTGGTCCATAACAACCAATCATTGCTTTTTTTCTCCAGTAGTATAAATTGTCATTATTGTTTGAAATTTGGCATTCGTCCATTTATTCTGATGATTGCAAGATGTAGAGCTTCAGCAATGTGTTTCACTCTTCAACTGTATTAAGTTCTGAGGAAGGGTCACCGGACCTGAAATGTTAACTCTGTTTTTTCCTTCACAGATGCTGCCAGACCTGCTGAGCTTTTCCAGCAACTTTGTTTTTGTTGTTGTATTAATTACAATATTGTTTCTTACTGCCAAACGATGTCTCTGACGTCAGCTATTACAAGTGTGGAGTATCAGACCTTTAGGTTTTCATTTCTGTTGGAGGTTTAAAAATATAAAATTAAAATTGAAAAGAAGTATTTTCCATTCTGTCTCTTCTTCTCTCTTATAGTGATAACAAGTTGCAGTCATACTGCAACTTTAACATAAACCATCCCAAGGCACTTCAGATGCACAGTACCCCATACGTGGTCTTGTCAATGCTGTGGATAAATGAAGCATAACCTCCTTGTTCTGTATTCAATTCCCCCCAAAATAAATGATGAACTAGGAAAATGAGTTAGAGAAGGGTAGAGACGTAGGGAGGGAATTCCAGAAGTTGGGGTCAAGGCAAATGAAAGGATGTATTTCATAGTCTTTCAATAAGACTGGCAATGCACAATTGCTTGCACGGTTTCCCTTGCAGCAATACTCTCAGTTCACATTTCAACATTTTGGATCATGTAATATTTCTGAAAACCTAAATGTGCACAAGCAGCTGCAATTAACAATTGATGTGGTTACATTCACCAATGGAGCACATTTCATGATTCTTGATTAATTTACAACCACAATTCAGATTGTCTTGTCTCTTCACAGAATGGTTTGGATTTCACTATTTTGGCAGATATCACAGCAGTTCGATTCAATCTCCATCCTGTTCCGTGAGAGGAGCATGTGGCTTTAGAGTGGTGAAGGGCTAGAAGAAACACTTTCAAGGGAATGTGTCAAGCATTAGCGTCTAACTCTGCTTTCTTTCAGTGCTGCTTTACAAATAAAGAGGAGACTTGTCACAGCCATAGAATCATAGAATCATGCAGCACCAAAACAGACACTTTGGTCCAACCAATCCATGCTGACCATAATTCCAAACTAAACCAGTTTCATCTGCCTGTGCTGGGTCCATATCCCTCCAAACATTTCTTATTTATACTTATCCAAATATCTTTTAAACGTTGTAACTGTACCCGCATCCACCACTTCCTCTAGAAGTTCATTCCGCAAATGAACCACCCTCTGCGTAAAAAAAAGGTTCCCCTCATGTCCTTTTTAAATCTTTCTCCTCTTACCTTAAAAATATGTCCCCTAGTCTTGAAATCCACCTCCCTGGGAAAAAGACACCTGCCATTCACCTTATCTACACCCATCATGATTTTATAAATCTCTATAAAGTCACTCCTCAACCTCCTACGTTCAAGTGAAAAAAGTCCCAGCCTATACAGCCTCTCCAGCCTCTCCAGCCTCTCCTTTTAACTCAAACCCTCCAGTCCCTGCAACATCCTGGTAAATCTCTTCTGCACCCTGTCCATCTTAATAATATCCTTCCTATAACAGGGTGACCAGAACCAGACACTGCTCCAGAAGAGGCCTCACTAATGTCCTGTACAGCCTCAACAATGACCTCCCAACTTGTGTTCAGAAAGCACCTTTCTCATCCTCTGGACCCCAAATGTTTCACAGGTCAATGGCCTATTTTTGAAGAGCAGTCGTAAGTGGGATAGCTCAAGTACATACAGCAATATCCAACAAACAGCAATGAGTACAATGACCAGATATCTGATCCAGTGGGATAGTCTGAGTTGTCCATATCACCCAGTTTAACTCAATCCTAATATGACTGAAATCTGACCATAAAGATGATCAATCATTCGATGAACTATGCTCCAAAGACCTGGGATAGATTCCCAGAATTATTAGAATCTCTCTTGAATGCTGAATCATTTTAGTATAATTGATATTTTGAAACAGAAATGTGGTTGCAGCCTTTGTAAAAATGCCTTTGTTATAATTAGATGTTCAGATAATTGCTGTGAACTTCCCATGGTTTGATTTGCAAAATGTAAAGAAAAAGACAGTGAAGTTGAAATCCGAACAATAGAGCAGCTCAGTGGTTCGCACTGCTGCCTCATAGCGCCAGGGGCCCAGATTTTCTCCCCATGGGTTTCCTCTGGGTGCTCCGGTTTCCTCTCACAGTCCGAAGGTGTGCAGGTTAGGTGGATTGGCCATGCTTAATCTACCTAGCCTACACTTAGGATCCAGGGATGTGTAGGCTAGGTGGATTAGCTGTGGGAAATGCAGGATTACAGGGATAGGCTGGGGGGGTAGGTCTGGGTGGGATGCTCTTCAAAGGTGGGTGTGGACTTGATGGGCTGAAAGGCCTGCTTCCACACTATAGGGATTCTAAGAGGATCTTTAATGATGCATGATTTTAAAACACATTAACAAACCCTGTAATTCCTCTGTCTGAGAATTAGACAGTCACATGCTAAAAATATTTAATTGTAAAGTGACAAAAGGTAATTTCATGCAGAGGTAACAGGGAATACATGCAATTTAAATTATACGCTAGGTCCCAAATTCTACAGTCATGAGGGCTTATCCTTATCTGTCGATCTGTTAGCTATTTTACATCAGCTAAGAGTTTTATTCCATGTAGAGACAACTTAGTTCAGGTGTTTAATGAAAGGAGCAAAGTTGGATTTATATTGCATTTGTATCGACCTTAGGACATCCCTAAGTGCTTTACAACCAATTAAATACATCATGCCTCCTTTGCTGAAGGATTACCACAGATTTATTGAGTGATAACAAACACTTGGCTACCGGGAAGGATATGATTAATCAATATTAATAAATATCTTTATCCTGTATTATTTTTGATCAGTTACTCCCTTTGGGCCTCAACCTTGCAAAATTCACAGAATATTTACCACACAAAGAAGGCCACGAGTCCCATTGCTATTGTGCTAGCATTCCTAATGAGTAACTCGCTGAGCGCCATTCCCCCACCTTCTCTCAACAGTCATAGAACTCCTATTGTGTGGAAACAGGCCCTTTGGCCCAACGAGTCCACACCGACCCTCAGACCATCCCGCCCAGACACATCCCCCGTAACCCACCTAGTCTACACACCCCTGAACACTCAAGGCAATTTCCCATGGCCAATCCACCTAGCCTACACATCTTTGGACTGTGGGAGGAAACTGGAGCACTGGGAGGAAACCCACACAGACATAGGGAGAACAACCGCACACAGATAGTCACCTGAGAGTGGAATTGAACCCGGGGCCCTAACACTGTGAGGCATCAGTGCTAACCACTGAGCCACCGTGCCATCCTGCACATTCCTCTTCCATTAATAATCCAATTCACTCTTGAATGTCTCAACTGACCCTGCCTCCACAACATTCTCAAGCAGTGCATTCCAGATCCTCACAATTTACTACATTAAATAGCCTCTTCTCGTGCCTCCATTACTTCATTTGCCAGAATACACAAATGCCAACAATTTCAAATTCTTCCTCC
This sequence comes from Rhincodon typus, assembly GCF_021869965.1. Lineage (NCBI taxonomy): Eukaryota > Metazoa > Chordata > Chondrichthyes > Orectolobiformes > Rhincodontidae > Rhincodon > Rhincodon typus. The sequence goes on from NC_063332.1 coordinate 165,795,000, forward strand.
TATTCTTTCCACACTGGGTCCTCAAGCCTGACTTGCTGCCTGCAGTATTCCAGTTTCGGGCCTCAAATCTAACTCTGCTCCTCTAGTCAATATTTTGCTCTCCTCCCAGATATGATCAGAGGCTTAATTTGGACAAGTAATCACCTATTACTCTGGAGATCATGCATTCAAATCTGTCTTCAGAGATTAGCATCAAGCCTAGGCTGATAATCCAGTACAGTGCTGAAGGAGTGCTGCACAGTTGGAGGTTCCATCTTTTAGAGATGTTAACATAAATACTCACATCCCTTCATAGATATAGAATTCCTACAGTGTAGAAGCAGGCCATTCAGCCCATCAACCCTCCAAAAAGCAACCCACCCCATCCTGTAACCCTGCATTTCCCATGGATAAGCCACCTTGCCCACACAATTTCTCATGGCCAATCAAACTAAGCTGCACATCTTTGGATCATGAGAGGAAACCCAAGCAAACATAGGGAGAACATGTAAACTCCACACAGACAGTTGTCCAAGGGTGGTAATTGAACCCAGGTCTCTGGTGCTGTGAGGCAGCAGTGCTAGCCACTGAGCCACCATGCCACTCAGGTCAACATAAAAGATTCCTTGGCACTATCTTCAAGAACAAAGGGAGCATTATCCCTAGGATCCTAGCCAATATTCATCCTTCAAACAACATTACCGAAAAAAAGAATTACATGGCCATTATGTTTCTGGGATCTTGCTGTGTAGAGATTGGCTGTCATGTTTCGTATATTACAGTAATTACTGCATTTTGGGGCTAAGAAGTGCTTTGGGATATCCTGAGATCATGAAAAGTGCTGAATAAATACAAGGATTTCTTTTGTTTTTCATGCCTTCCCCAAAGAAACTTCAATCTCCACTGCACTCCCTCCTGCTCCAGTTTTGAATCTGGCCCCCATGTTTTCTTCAAACCCATTCGCTCACTGCCCCACCCTCAGGCACCAAGGTATCACCGTCCCATTCAGAAACTTGACCTTATCCAGGTCTACATCCTCAATCTTGTTTTGGTCTAGGCGCGTCACAAGGTGCACCAAACAGCATGAATATGGATACAATTTGAGATCAAAAATAAGACCAATATGTCTAGGACACAAACACAGGAACATCGAAGATAGAAGCAGAACGAGGCCATTCAGCCCTTCAAGCCTGCTCCCCCATTCATCACAATCATGGCTGATCGTCCAACTCAATGGTCTAACCCTGCTTTCTCCCCATAACCTTTGATCCCATTCGCCCCACGTGCTATATCCAGCCACTTGTTGAATACATTCAATGTTTTGGCATCAACTACTTCCTGTGGTAACGAATTCCACAGGCTCACCACTCTGAGTGAAGAAATGTTCCCTCATCTCCATCCTAAATGGTCTACCCTGAATCCTCAGACTGTGACCCCTGGTTCTGGACACACCCACCATCGGGAACATCCTCCCTGCATCTACCCTCTCCAGTCCTGTTAGAATTTTATAAGTCTCTATGAAATTTCCCCTCATTTGTCTGAACTCCCCAGTTTTCTGGATCCACTGGACCTCTCTTTGGCCAGACACCAAACAATATTATTCACATTTTCATCTCACAAATCACAACCAGAACAAACAGAAATAACTCCACAGAGGCAGGTATTCCCATCACCAAGTCACCCTCTGTTTACACATGAACAGTACTGTCTCTTCAAAGTCAGCCATCAGAGTGCCAGTGTCTCTGACACTCCCCTCTTTATTTTTCAGCCAGGGCTCCCTGATTGGACCAGGTTGACAGCCCCAATCAGGGAACTCATATTCTATGAGATCCAGCTGGCTGACCTTGTTACAATCACTACACAAACCCTGCTCAGTTCCTCAGCCATCAAATGATACAACACCATTTAGGCCCTAATGTTTAATGTATTCACTGAGTCCCTGTGGATCGCAGCATCCTCAGGTGGATGGGTTGTCTCTCCATCCTCCACACCTCAAACACCTGAGACCCTCACAAGCAGCTGTGAACTCTCCAAATTCCTTTTTATAGAAAGGCTTTCTCACATTGTGTACTGGCTGGCTTGCCTTAGTCATGCGACATCCCCTTCTGCTGTAAGTGCTTTCATCATAGTTTGTGGCAACTATTAAACACATTTCTTGAAATAAATATAACCTTGCTGGTGGCCTGACTTGAAACGAAAATCACTGAATCAACCAAGAACATGTGTGCTCCACATAGCAACAGAATGGCACTATCAAAAACAAGAAAAAGACAATGATTTTAGTTTTATTTTAGAGTGTTCTTGTGGATGTGATGTTCCTGAAGACCCTTTTATTTAAGTGGGCCTTAATGAAGTTTTACACCCTTCGACTGGAGAAATGGGGTGAGCATTTTCATGCATTGAAAAATAATTAATAGAGTTTTTTTTAAAAATGCAGTGCTGTTGTGGAATGTCAGAGATCCATGGACACCCATAGATACAGAAAGTTCTAGAAATCAGTCAGTCAATGGATGTGTACCAGAGACAAACAGCTGAGAACTGAGTTTAGGGAACTCGTGTGCTTGTTCTGAAGGTAAAACAACAGTGAGTTCAATATGCCCCCTTTTTTTTAGGTGTCCCAGCTAAGGAAAAAGAATCCAGTGAATGAGAATCTGCGAGAAGGAAACTGGTTGCAGCTGTGCCAATCTGAGCAGGAAGCCTTGGAAAGGAGATAGAGATGACTCTTCTATAGAGTTTTAGGGTGCGCTTAAGGATATTTCTAGCATCATAACAAAATATTTTTAATGCAAACACCTCAAAGGGCTTCATGGAGGACAAATAGATGCTGAACAGAATAAAAGGAAGTACAAAGAGATGACTGATAGCATAGCTGAAGAAATACATTTTGTTGTGGCTTTTGAAGGGGTGTGGGGAGGCTAAGATTCATCTGATAACTGATGGTGTTATGTACAGGACTCAGACCTGTTTTGAGAAAACTCTGCAATGGTCAACAGATGTGACTTAGACGAACATGGAAAATGCCAGACTGGATCCCCTCTGAAGTCTGAAAGCAAAAGAAACATTTACTGGCAGAATGTCTATGTGGAAATGCAGGGCATACATTTTGCCAGTGGCAGGTCCATGAGTATGTTTTGAAATCTTTACTGTGATCTTTTAAGATCATAAGACAAAAAGCTGGAGGGAGAGGCAGAGAATTAGAAGCTCCTTAAGTCATACCTCTTCAATTTCAAGCTTTTTGGCCACCTGCCTGAACACGCCCCTATTGTGATTTAGTCTGAAATTTTGTCAGACAACGTTTCTGTGAAGTACCTCATCACGTGTTGCTACATCAAAAGTGCTATATTAATAAGAGTTGTTGCAATTATGATCAGGAATGCACAAACAAAAGAACTATGAAAATAGATCGAATGGTAACTTTCAAAAGCGAATCAGGTTATTAATGTATGATGTGGCGGTGCTTATGATATCCCTCATAACAAAGGAAACTGGACATGGATGTGGTATTGAAGAAACCAACAGACATTTGATAAAGATAACTATGATGTACAAATATTGCATTCTGCAGACAAATCGTGTCTGAACTAACATTAACTTAAGAAGTAGAGAGAACAGCCTGCTTCCAGTATCGTGCTATGCTTTAAGTGACTTGAAGTAAGATGGAGCATGAGGTTTTATACTCTCAGGTCACGTGCTATGATGAAGTAATGATATCATAAACAAATCTTCGGAAGATATACTGACATACTGCAACATACAAAAATTTCAACACTAGTGAATAAGTAGGGCAGTAAAAATTATTAGGACACTGTTAAGGAACCAGTATACGAGTGCAGTGGCTTGTTTGGAGTCCATGTTATACAGTCATTGAGGCTATAGATCCAGATGGCTAAAATGTTGAGCTATTCTGGGAAAAGTTACTTTAAAATAACATAACAGTGTGATCTCTTTTCTCATATCAAACAATTGATTGCAATTGGGTGTCATACCAGCAGAGTACTCACTTGTCATATGGGCATACTCAAAGGTTGGAATCCTGATTGAGGTCAACTTCAAATCTGCTTATGCGTCTGGAGGTTCGAGGTAGCAGATGTGGACAGCTGCGGAAGCCAGGATGGGGAAAAGAAAATCAGAAACAAAATCAATTAGGTTTCATTTCTCCCTTTAATCCTCTGGCCTTCTGCTGCTGGGTGCACTGCACCGAGGCTGTGAAGCCCATCTGACAGCAACTCTCTTTGGCCTGAGGTACTAACTACAGTTTAATGGCGTCATTCATCAGGCCTGCGCAGCAGTTATCCTACCTGGATTTGCGTTAACAAAGGGAGACGCTCTCTTTACAAACTACAAAATAGCTAGCATGCAAACGGAGGGGGGGAGACATTTCAGGGTTTCATCGGTTAATGAACATTTAAGATGCCCATTTATATATCAATCCTTTGATTTTACATAGGTTAACATTTCTGTAGAAGAACAGACTAATAAATATTACATGCTTATGTTCAATGCCTATCAACTAATAATACCAAAGTAATCTATAGTCTTGTATGAATAATTGATTACTCCTTCTACAAGAGCATTGCCACATGCATAGAAAAGGTCTGGAATTTTGAAGGATGTTGTTACTTATTTACAGAAGAAACCTCAAATGCATACAGTCTATCCTCTATCACTACAGTTGTTTTAAACTTACGCAAGGACATTCCTCCCACATTACTGGTAAAGGCTCCTGTATGGGGCCCCCTTCCTGAGACTGATGTCAAATGTTCAGAATAATCAGGCCTGAGGGAATCAAAAACAGAAATTGCTAGAAAAGCTCAGAAGGTCTGGCAGCACCTATGGAAAGAAATCAGAGTTAATGTTTCGGGTGCAATGACCCTTCTTCAGAAGGGTCCATTCTCAGGAAGGGTCACTTGACCCGAAATGTTAGCTCTGACTTCTTTCCGTAGATGCTGGCAGAGCTGTTGAGCTTTTCCGACAATTTACGTTTTCGTTTCAGGTTTACAGGATCCACAGTTCTTTTGGTTTTTATTCAGGCCTGAGGTGGGCACCAGAAAGGTAAGTCTTTAAGAAATTACTCATCTGAACGTGGAACAAGGAGGAACACTGGAGTACAAAAATCCAGAAAGACACTTCTGTCCCTTGCAACTGCCCTCTTACTTGACTGCACTCTCTTGAACCTTCATAATATTTCCTTTTACCCAACTTGGCCCCTACATGATGGTCAATGTTGGAGGAACAACAGACATAACCACATATTCTAGAGCCCCAGATGACAGAGGCAGCTTGCTGGTAACGGACCCATGAGTCCTAACTTTGGCCGAGGCTCAGGCTGTTTCTGGCAGATGCTCACACTGTGCTGTATGTCACAGGCTGGAATGAGTTTCCAACCTCCAGGTATCACTAGGGGCCCCGAATGTTTACTTGTTCAAATGAAGACTTTCTTTCCTCACCAGATCTTCTACTGATGGCTGGTGCTCCAGAATCATTTTCCCAGTCAGTACTGGCTATTAACCTCGGAGTTAACTGCAAAGTGTTTGATTCCCCTCTGTCTGCCCTTTTATTTGCTACTGACCCCAGAAACATGCTATCAATTTTATGACCCCAAATTAGGCCAAATACTAAAAGGCTGTTTCTTAATGAAATGTGCACAGTTAAAGTCTGGCTATGATTACTATTAAACCCATTTCACCAGCAAAAGTTTAACTTACACTGGAGGTATTGATTGATGCTGACTTAGTTCTTAATTTCCATCACCACCTTCAACTACTGAAGGGCATGGAAGAAAAAGTCTTAGCATAGATACTAAAATGATTGGAAGGTACAATGTGTTAGATTTTGAAACAGTGCAGATAAACATTTGTGTTACTAGTGATAGCAGGTCATCATAAAAGCTCTGTACTTTTCAGTCTCATTCCTGAAAATTCACTTCTGCGACATAATCAAACAGAAATTCTTCCTGGCAATGGTTAAGTCCAAATGTTTAAGATACTCAAACCGCATTCCTGGTTGTGTTGTGCTAACACAACATTAACCTGTTTAATAAAACCTGTTTGTTTCAAATTGCTGTGTGAGAATATCATCTACGAGCATTGCTATTGATTTCCACTTTAATGACACTGATCAAAATTTGACTAGTTTTGGCTGATTGACTAACTTTATTCGGGAGCAGATTCGTGGTAATGATTCTTGACACTGCATAATTCCTCACTGAACTATGCTGTTTGCTACAGGCGCCAGGAGTCCTCTGAGAGTGAAGCTGTTTTTAGGGAGTTTCTCTTTGTAGGCTGTCATGGGATATTGGCACAAACCTAGAAATGTTTGCCTGTCTTCGGTGAATAGAGCGCAATGTGAAGATCGATTCATAATGAGGAGGTATTTGTTCCGTAGGTGTCCCAAGCAAAAGTTTGGTTTGGAGGCCACTTCATTTTATGAGAGAAATATACTGCCAACATCAGCGCACCATATATTAGACCTTCCCTCGTGTACCTCCTTATGAGCTGAACTAAATATTCATGATTCTTTAATCTCTCCACAGGTAAGTCGCATGAGGTTAGACAAGACTGGATATGAATCCTTAAGTTCTTTTATGTTATAGCAAAACACACCAAGCAATAGTTACATTTGCTTGGGTTATGAGGGTCATCACAGACGGATCTGAATCCTGGTCCCAACTTACGTCAATCCTTCCACTCCCTGTTTTAATGAAGGAAAGATGGTGAGATTGGCACTCGAAATATTATAATGAGAAAGTGTCTCATTTTTATGACAACATTTTGAACTCCCTTACACATGATCAGGTTGTCTTAGCCTTTGAAGAAACTCAGCAGCAGTAGACAAGCACTGTTGGGCTAGATGTGACCATCTCTCTTTTCCAATGACCTTTTCAATCTACCCCCAATATCTCTCCCAAGCATTCAACCCTAGCCTCAAAGCCTCCAATACCCTATATCCCTGAGATCTTTGATCCAACAATTCTGACTTACAAAAACCCTCCAAGCAACCCCATCCTGAGACATACAGTGGCCCATCGGTCAGAGTAGTCCTCCAAACTCCCCAGCCAACCACTCCGAACATTCACGTGCCACACGTCTCTGATTGTGCATGCCCCTTAATTCCGACAACCCCTCTCAGAACAAGCGAACCTCTCTGCATAACTCTTATTTTCCAATTCTGCCCTTGCTCCCTCCCCAGTTCCCCAGACCTTCAAATGACCCCATTGATCAGATCGTCTGCAAATTTCCATTCCCTCTACATCTCCCCTGGTCAGCTTCCAGGATTGGTCATCCCTTCTGCGGGATGAGAAACCATCTCACACACCAACAATCCCACACCCCACAAGGACTGTAAGATTCTCCTGATTTGTTGTGGATTATAAACCCCCTCAACACTCCACAAAATTAAATCCCTCTGCAACACTGCCATTTATCTTCTTTTGTCCACAGCCAAAGGGATCAGTAACCTTCCAAAACACTGTGTGAAGTGTTAGAGGCTATCAAGACAGCTTAACAAATGTTTATTATTTACACTCTCTGCAGTGACAGTATCAAGGATTACACAATTAGCACTTTAACTACTAGTATCTCAATGCTTTTTCAATACCTGCTCTACACTTCAGAACTAAACACTTAGATAATCCCTTTACCTCTCTGCAGTCAAGGAAAATCCCTTAACATGACATGAATAATTCCTCAGACTATCTAGTGCATCATTCGATGATTAAAAAAAATCTGTTATGTGTAATTCATTCATAAGACTAATTCACTGTACTAAATCATACTTTATAGTCACAATTGCACATAGTTAGTGGCCACAGTTAACTCTTTAATATAAATCCTGGTGCCAATGTTCTACCCCCAATTGAAATATTTACCAGTTGATCTGAAAATTAAATGGACATTGCAATTAAAATTTCTCAGCACTACTCATTTAACCTGAAGGGTGGGCCATTGCCCTCACCTCACGACAAACATGAAGCCTTTCTCAGCCACAGATTGGCCCTCTGCTCCTGGGGAAATATTTTCTCAGTCATTCACTTTTTCACTCAAACTCAACTATAACTCATTTAATAAAATATTTGCTTTGCACCATTGGTGCCTAATTCATTGCTTAGCCTTCCAGCAAAAGTAAGCAATCTTTTGTAACATTGGAAATCTTATACATCTGGATTACTGAAAATTTGTCACAATGGGATTATAATGGGGAAATGTAAACCATTATGGAATCACAGTAGTGTTTTGGCACAGAAAGAGGTCATTCAACCCATCAGGAGTGAACTGGCTCTCCAAATGAGCATTATGACTGAACAGGCTTTCCCCTGTCCCCTTGCACATTATTGCTATGCAAATAATCATCTAATGTTCTGTTGAAAGCCTAAATTGAACTTGCCTCCAGCAGAATTCTAGGCAGTACATTCTAGACCTGAACCATTCATTGTATGCAAAAGCTTTTTCTTGCATCATATTTGTTACTTTTGCAAGTCACTGTAATCCCTATGTCTTTTAGTTCTTTGTCCTTTTACGAGTGGGAACTGTTTCTGTCTACTTTATTCTAGCCTCTCAAGATTTTGAAAACCTCTGTCAGTTCTCATATATTCCCTACAGCATGAAATCAGGCCATTCGGCCCCTCGGGTCCACACTGACTCTCTGAAGAAACATCCCAACCAGACTTACCCCATCCCTGTAACCCCACATTTCCCATGGCTAATCCACCTAACCCACATATTCCTGAATGCAGTGCGCAATTTAGCATAGTCGATCCACACAACCAGCACATCTTTGGACTATAGGAGGAAACCACAGCACTCAGAGGAAGCAAGAACTGCCGATGCTGGAGTCAGAGATAACACAGTGTGGAGCTGGAGGAACACAGTGGGCCAGGCAGCATCAGAGGAGCAGGAAAGCTAATGTTTCGGGTCAGGATCCTTCTTCAGAACCGTCAGCTTTCCTGCTCCTCTGATGTTACCTGTGTTCCTCCAGCTCCACAGTGTGTTAACCCAGAGGAAGCTCATGCATACATGGGGAGAGCATACAAGCTTCACACAGTCACCTGAGGGTGGAATCGAACCCAGATCCCCGGTGCTGTGAGGCAACAGTGCTAACCGCTGAGCCACCGTGCCGCTCTTAGCCAGCTTCCATCCAAGGATAACAGTCTCAGCCTCTTCAATCCATCCTCATTACAGAAATTTCTCATTCCTAAAATCATTCTTGCAAATCTCTTCTGCATTCTCTCTGATATGTTCACATCCTTCCTATAACAGAACTGTACAGAATATTCCAGCTGATGTCTAACAAATGTCTTGTATGGGTTCACCATAACCTCCTTAATCTACCCGATGCCCCTCTTAACTCAGCCCAGGATACAGCACCGCGTTCTTTGATTCTTAATGTTAAATGGAAAATCAAGTCGATTTGTGTTACTGGGCCATGAGGCATTTCATATGGCTACACTGTGATTTCTCTTCCTGTCCTCCTTTTAGACACTCCACAAAATCTGCCTTTGGTTCTAATGTCTCCTTATGTCACACATTGTCAGACTGGTACCTGATATCACTGGAGCAATGTGCCTTGGGATATTTTACAGTGTTAAATGCTCTGTATGAATGCAAGCTGTTGTTTGGAGAGTGTCCGAAGAGTTCATTGAGATGCTGCTGGAATACCAATCCAACCTTGAAACAGACCGACTCCCAGCTCTCAGGCATAAACAGAAACAGCCTGATTGTCAGCTTGTTGCTTGACAAAATAATGCTAGTTTTAAAAAAAAGACTGAGCTGAATCGTGAGTGGCAAGCCTGCATTTCCAATCTTCTTGCGAACATGAACAGCAATTAGAAGAAAACCAAGCAAACAATTGGCAATCGCATCACCCCAGCTTGATAATCACGACTTGCTCAAATAATGTCAGCATGGGACCTCCCCCTTCAACATCCAGTCCTTAAGCCCCTTTTTAATATGCTTGACACTCACAATATTGAAATGCGTCAGGAAACAAGTCTCCATGTTGAACATATCACTGACTATTCTGGCATCCCCCTCTGCTTGCAATGCATGATGTCAGATGGCAGCTCAATGCTCACACTGTAATCACCTATAGATTGGTTCACTCTGTGAAAAGGTTGCCAAACTATTTGAAAGCGTGTTCCTTGTCTGAGAGCATGCTGTCCTTTAATGAGCTGCTGTGAGAAACAGTTAACTGCTTCCAATGGTCTGGATAGATCACATCAGTCAGTCAAACCTTACGTTGGTGCAATAGTAAGTGGTGATTCAAGAGTGAGAGCTCAGCCCTGTTTATAAGGTAATATATCCAGAACAGGTGGAAAAGTGTTTTATGTATCATCAAGAGTTTGGGGACAATTTAAACCTAATCCTCCCATTGGGGCACTCATGGGGTTGGTGCAATGCTGGCTCATCATGCCACCTGACTCTTATTATTCCAACAGAGAGTAACATTGGGCACAAACAGATTATGGTGTCAGGGGTTTTGCCTGCTGGTTGAGTGGTCAGTGAGAGATGTGTGCTGCCTTTTTACAGGAAGTTGCAAGTCAATGAGGAAATATGGAGGCCATCAGTATGCCCTGCCCTGGAATCAATACAACAGAGTTAGAGGCTCACATTCCACAGGGCCAAAGGGAAGGCCGGTGCCTGACTCTGGAACAACAGCCTCAATTTCCCAGGACTCTGGAGGATCCACGGTAAAGAGAAGAGATGTGGGGGGCAGTGGGTTTCTCTCACTGGGCGGGGAGTGTCACAGGGCAAGGGGATAGACGTGAGGGTGCAGGGCTGGCTCCCATGCCCAATATCCAAATCCTCGGTCAAGCACTGATTTCCCTTGATTGAGTGACCTCGGCACTACCTCACCGAGCTGACCAGCTGTCTGCAGAGACCAATCAGGGTTGCTGCATGGCACCAGGCCCACCTGGAGATGGGTAAATCTCAGCAGTAGTAGGCTGAGAATCAAGTGATCCTACCTGGGCCTTTTGCGAGCCTCAATTGGAGGCAGGGCAGAAAGGTTGACCATGGGGCTTCCCACTCTTAATTCGAGGCAATACAGCGTGTTAATGCCACCATTCTATCGAATGAAATGCCCCTTCTTCTACTAAAGCTCACCACCACCAGAAGCAAAAGCTTCTGTCGATTGGGTAATGTATTAAACAGGCATTTCACCCGATTGCTGGGACTTCCATCTGGGGCAGGTCAGATAGAATTGCCTGTAGGTTGCCCTTAAAATCTGGAAACCTGACTGAAATCCAGCCCTGAACAATTGGTTTAATTGCTGCTGCCAAATTCCTTCTGAGCTAACTGGGAATTGGGCCAGGAGTCAACGGGAATCCAGAAAATTTTACTCCATCGAAATCCTGCCTTTAAAATCAGCGAGGCTGCACATCCCCAGCATGCGGGCATGCCAACTTTTACTGAGCATGCATGCATCCTTCTGATCCTTCCCTCTGTCCAACCCTGCAACACCCGCCATTCCACTGTTAGACCAGGTAATTCTGCTGAAGGGGTCAGTGTTTATTACTGATTGGCTCCATTATATCAATGCAACACAAAGTCTCCGGGTGGAGACGAAGAGTTTTACTCCAGCTTTCAGAGGGAGCAGGTATATCTGTACAAGCTCCCTAAAGTCCCAGTTGTAATGTCTGAACAAATGTAGTTGTACCTATTGCTATCCTGTAATAAACCTCCTTGATATCTAAGAACAGTTTATCTCCAGTAGATAACCATGATGTTATATCCATTACCACTAATTATCAGCTTAATCCAATACGAAACAAAGACAAAAGCGGATGGTGGCAGCAAACTATCTCAAACAATCCTTACCCAGTCAGAAGTAACATGACACCAGGTTATAGTCCAACAGGTTCATTTGAAATTACAAGCTTTCGGAGCGCTGCCCCTTCATCAAGTGAAGTCACTGGTTAAAACATTGATTGTTTTCAAGGAGTTAGGTATGGTTCTTCAGGCTAAAGGGTCAAATGTTATGTAGAGAAAGCAGGAAGTGTGTACTGAGTTGGATGAACAGTCATGAACATATTAAATGGCAAAGCAGGTTCAAAGGCTGACTAGCCCACTCCTATTCCAATTTTCTATTTTACTATGTTTCTATTTCTCCTGTATGTTACCAATAGTATAAAAGACCCCAAGTTCCAAATTGTTAGCAGTGCTCCAAAAGCTTGTGATTTCAAGTAACCCTGTTGAACTATAACCTGGTCTCATGTGACTTCTGACTCTGTCCACCCCAGTCCAACACTTTACCTCTACATCAATCCTTGTCCAGTACCACCTGCTGGTCGAGATGGCAAACACCATAATGTATCAGGAATAGTCAGCAAGGAAAATGCCTTATGCTCCAGTGTAAAAATTAAATTTTTTTTTCAATTCAAACCAGGAAGACATTCTGCATGATTTCTGATATTACACCACCTATTGACTCTATTTGCCACTTTGGCTCCTTTCTCAACTTCTGAAGGTACAGAATCTCAGTGGCCTCCAAACTCTGCAGTGGATTTTGATTGGCATCTCACGCATCACATTAAAGATTCACTCCCTCACCATTACCACACAGTGTGAGCCATTTGTAGAAACTCACCAAGGCTCCTTCAACAGGAACTTTCAAACCTGTGGTCCCTACTAGCTAGAAGGGCCCGGACAGCAAATGGATGCAAACTCCAAAATGCCTGTGCAAACACCCCTTTCCCCAAGTCAGATGCTGACTTGACTCGGAAATATGTTGCTGTTCCTTCATCATGGAATGCATGAAGATTGTGAGATAGTATGGTCTGTGTGCCCACACCACATGGACTGGACACCACACATACTGCAGTGGGTCAAGAAGATAGTTCACCATGTTTTCAGGGGCAGTCCAAGATAAGTAACAAATGCCAAAAATGCCCACATCTTGTATGTATAAAACATAAGACTCTGATTCGAGTAATTTACTTGAGGATACCTGGGCTGATAGAGATTCACAGTGTAAGCATTTTAGTGCCACATTTAGCAAAACCTTTACAACAGTTCCGTTATTGATTATAATGTTCATTGTTATAATAATATGTTGGAAGGAAACAATCTAGGCTTGAAATAAAGGGCTTCGAGTAAAGCGACTTCATCATGTTATTGCTGTATTGTTTACATTGCATTGTTACATCAAAGATAACTTTCAGTGTTAATACCCCCATGGAGTACTGTACACCATCAGCTCAGAGTCTACTGTGGTACGAGAGAGTGGAATTAATCAAAAAGCCTTTTGAGCAAACCAGAAGCAGTTCTTCTGGTGGAAATGAAATTTAGATTTTCATATACATGCGTATACTACTCCACTGATTTCGTTGTGGACAATAACGAACACCACAGCCAGACTCTTGATTGCTATGCCAGTTCAGAGCTCTCTGTGGGCACTTCAGTAGTTAGGCACGATGCAGGTCCTTGGCTCGTGCTGTCACACTTGCCCTGAATTCTGATTACGTTTCTCTGCCATGCACCATTTCACTGACAGGAGCAGATTCTGCAGATTGATGACAGCAGGGGAGTCCTGTGTTAGCTTGAACCACGGCCCCAGGCTTGCAAAAAGATCGCCACTGTGTCAAAATGCTGGAATTTCCTCCTTAACAGCACCGTGGGTGCCCCCCGAATCATGCAGACCGCAGCCGACCACCACTTTCACGAGGTTTCTTAGGAACAGGCCGAGCTTGCTGACAACGACTGAATAAAGCAGAAATAAAAGTCCTTTGGGAAGATGCATATCATTGTTGTTCCTGAACAAAGGCCTGAAAATGATCACAGAGTTTCTATTCTTGACGCAACTATGAGTTACCGGCGCTGTCAGATGTCAGGGAGTTCCTGTGCATCTGGTTTTCCCAAAATAATGGGTTTTCCCATCTGAAAGAATTCCATGCATAAAACATAATCCATGCACACCACAAGCATGGGGGATTTTCTTTTACAGAATAAACACATCCAAGAACTGAATCTTTGAAGAACAATTCAAAATTATTATTTTCCTCAGAGGCTTGCCATCTCACAGCATGGCTTTAAAAAGACTTTTTTTTTGTTAAACATCTCATTTGCATTTAAAAAGAAATCTATTCTCTTGTTATTGTGGTCGAGGACTATAATGTTGATATGGATGCTTCCCCTCCCCCACTGCCTTATCTCTTGCTTTATTATCTACACAATTCCAGCAACTGAACTAGTCTTCATTCCCTGGTTATAGCATAGAGTGTTCAGGGGCACAGGCGAATCCCACCAGTTCATACAGTGTGACAGCTTCCATCCAATGGGGCCCGCCAAGCTATTCAACCATGGAGGGCTCACAACCCTGCCCAATCTAGTCTCCACTCTCAACAGGGGCTCTGGAATGATGGCAGTTATGTCAGGGAAACTTCCCTAGCTAAAGGTCACGGGAAGCCAAGTGAAGCCAAATGGTCTTAGTAGGATAATAGGTCGGCACAACATCGTAAGCCGAAGGGCCTGCACTGTGCTGTACTGTTCTATGTTCTATGTTCTATGAATGGTTATGCTAGCTAAAATAAGCTGAATTAGCAAAGAGTACACACTGCAATTGCAGAGACCTGGCTCAAGGAAAGGCAGGACTGGGTTGTTAAATATTCTTGAGTGTAAGGTGTTCAGAAGGACAGGAAAGAAGGTGGGGCAGTAGTATTGATTCAGGAGTGCATTGCAGTGCTGGAGAAAGAGGGTGTCTCAGCAGGTTCAAGGACAGAATCAATTTGACTGGAGCTAAGGAACACAATTACATTTGGTCGACGTAGCTATAGACCACCAACTAATGGAAGGATGTAGAGCAATGAACCTGCTGTGAAATTGCAGTGAGTTACAAACAATATAATAGGGAACTTCCATTACCCAAATATAGCATGGGACAGTGATAGCATAAAGGACGGAGAGGGACAAATATTGCTGGATTATGCTCAGGAAGCTTTTCTATAGCAGTATGTGTAAAGTCAACAAGAAAGGATGCACTGTTGGACATGGTTCTTGGAAATATGGTTGGCCAAATACATTAAGTGTCAGAAGGAAATATTTAGGGGACAGTGATCATTGTATTGTCAGGTCTAGGATGATAATAGAAAAGGGCATTGTGCAGAACAGAAAACAGGTAGGGAATTTCCATTCTTGATTCCAACCAGTAATGATTGCTGCAAGGCTTTGGTGAGACCACAGCTGAAGCACTGTGTACAGTTTCGGATTCTTTGTTTAGGATGTAAAAGCAATAGAAGCAGTGCAGCAAAGGTTCGCTCGACTGATGCCTGGGATTGGGAAATAATCTGTTGAGAAAACATTGGGCAGACTGGGCCTGTATCCATGGGAATCTAGAAGGATAAGACGTGATCTGACTGAAACATATAAACTCCAGAGGGAACTTGACAGGGTGGATGCTGAAAGGATTGTGAAGGTCGTGAAACTTTGGATCTCTCTTCCCCAGAGAGCAGTAGTGCCAAGGCACTTTGAATACAGTGAAGGCAGTGGTAGGCAGATTCATGCTTGACAAGGGTGTCAGAAGTTATCAGAGGAAGAGAGGAATGGGGAGAGAAGGCCCGAAAAATTACAGCGCTGATACCAAAGCCAATATGTCTGGTTGAAACAATTTTGAGGGACGAAAATTTCTTGAGCAAACATGATCAATATTAATTTTGAAGTGTCTCCTGACACACAATAAAGTGAGAGCTTTCCATCTCTGTCATGTAATATCTGTGTTAATTAGGAATCACACAACTATGATGGAGCCAGTCATCTGACACACGGTAAAAATCAATAAGGAGTTTGAATCAGTATTCATCATGGGTTCAAACATGAAGGTCAAATCTAGAAACATAAGAGGAGGGATAAACATGAATTATCTTTAGAGAAAGTAAGTGTCAGCTCTGTCTAAGCTTTGTGCTAGATTCAGTATGTCCTGACATATTAATTAATGTTCTTTGTATTATATCAATTTGTTCCACTTAATGATGAGCAATAGATCATGCTTTTCTGTTCCTATCTCGACCTGCTTGCTTTACGTAATTGGTAAATGTGGGACAACACACCAATTAGCACCATGCTCTTTACCTAGGCTAAAGCTACAGTGTAATATCCCAGCCAAAAGAAGTTCCTCTTAAAGTGCTGTAAATGGACTTTATAGCACCATTGCAGATGTAATGTGAACATGATCCATCATCAAATCAGGAAATGGTAAAAATCATTTCTAAATTTGATGCACATTGTGAAACATAGGAAATAGAAAATAAGAAGTAGTAGGCCATTCAGCCCTTTGAGCCTATCTTGCCATTCAATATGATCATGCCTGGTCATCAACTCAGTACCCTCGTCCTTCTTTCTCTCAGTACACTTTGATTCCTTTAGGCCCCATAATAACTTCTTCTTGAAAGCATTCAATGCTTTGGCCTCAACCACTTATTGTGGCTGAGGATTCCACAACGATTCACCATTCTCTGGGTGAAGACATTTTTCCACACCTCAGTCCTGTAGCCTTAAACTGTGTTCTGGAGTCAGCAACCATCAGGAACATCCTCCCTGCAATTAACCTGTATTGTCCTGTTAGAATCTTACATGTTCTTTGTGTGCATAATTAAGAGAGAAAGGCATAAACTGAAAAAGCGATTCAACCACATACAACGCAGGACACAATGAATGAGTCCCAATCAATTAATGGGAAGACACAATCATTCACTGATAAATGATAAATGGAGGATAAATAAATTGGGGATCAAAAAAGCTGGATTCTACACACTCAGAATGCGAAAACTACACTATACACTGACAGTTCCACTAGCTTATTTTGCAATAAGATAGACTGCCCTCATTCAGAAACATTGCAGGCTTGAAAAATAGGTTCAGAAATTTTAAAATGGCTTTTTTTGATGTGAATGTCAATCAATCTGATTGTGATATAAAAGGGTAGTGTTTTTTGGATGTGCTTTGTCAGTAAGCAATTTGAAAAAATGCCCTTTATAAATATATTATGAAATGATGCACATTGGGTGCAATGCTGAAATTATTTCTTGCTGTCAATTCCCAATCTCAGAGGCAAGGGCGGAACTGTTGCAGTAAGAGAAACTGTTACCCATCAATATTACCTGGTAATTAGTGGTTGGGGGCAATGTATACAGGCTGGTACATTCAAAACATGAAGAGCCAATGAAAAAATTAAAAATTGCATTGACATTTTCAAATAATATGACAATATCTTAGGATTTTACTGTTACAGTTTTATGGCTGCTGCTGCAAAAAAGCATGATTGCATGTGGGCCTATGCAATTCCACATTGGCTGCCTTGATGCTTAATGAATTAAGTCCTAAAATACTTAAAGGAAAAAACAGACACAATGATAAATTTTGGTTTCTGACATCAGGAATATTCTGGAAATCACTCAGAGTGGCCAATCAAGGTGATGATAAGTAGATTTATAGGTGATAGGTGTGTAGGCAAAATCCTCATGTGCTTTCAGTGGGAAACTTTGTTGGCCAAAATGTATTCTTTGATTAAGAATCCTTGCATCTAATTGACTGGCACATTTGCTCAATGGACAGCAACATTTCAAATTTGTCAATTGCTTCTATTTTTGAGGTATGACTTGTCATTTCCCTTTTATAAAGGGGATCACTAATATTTTATGGATATGTTTTAACCACAGAAAAGCACTTAATCTGTAATAAGGCAAAAAAAGCTGGAAAATCTTGGTAGGTTAGGATGCATTAATGGCAGGGACAGAGTTAATGGACTATATTTTCACCTTCTAGGGAGGTAGTGGGAGTCTGGAAATGTCCCAGCTTAGTCAACTGCCTCAGTAGAAAGTGCCCACAAGGTGGGATCTTCATTCTGAGGAAGGGTCACTTGACCTGAAATGTTAACTCTGATTTCTATTCACAGATGCTGCCAGACCTGCTGAGCTTTTTTGGCAATTTCTGTTTTTGTTTGGGATCATCATTGCTGGTGGGATGAGTGTCAGTTACAACAGATGACTGTGGAAGGAAGTGGCCATGGGGGCAGTTGTGTTCCATATTGTAGAGGGAAAAAAAAGAGTAAAAAATAAAGTATTTACTTGGAAATGAACATACTGGTTTTACTGGAGTATTGTTCTGAGGTATACAAGTCAAGTCAAACCAGTATGCACCATGCATATAGGTTTTACTGGTTTTTCCTTCAGGGAAAGGACCACCTCAATGCTGTGTGACTAGTCTGAGTAACAATAAAAATAGAAAGACTCTCCAGCTGTGCCCCAAGGCCCCTATGAAGGTATGTCCTCCTAAACAATCCTCTTGACCCCTCAAGTGAAGTAATACCTTTCCATTCTCCCAATCCCCTCCATGGTCCCTCATATCCCTACACCAGACCACAAAACTTCCATGCTTGTTCACCCATTATAGAAGTAATGAACCCAACTGCAAGAGTTGTTGTGTAAAAATAACTTTTTAAAAAGTCATTCCAGTCTTTTTTAAAATTACTCCTTTTCTCTACAGCCCAATAGTATTAATCATCCAAATGCTTTACAGTTTTGATACATGAAACTACAGAGCACTTGAAACCTCTAAACCCTGTGAAAATAGACATTGTGAAATTGATAGCAGAGATCAGACAACCAGAGCTGTCAATCAAGCAGGGACTCAGGTGTTTCAAGAGTCCAATGGACTTCTGGTCTATTAGCACTGCGTCATTATCTGTTACTTATGGAAGTTAGGAGAAGGGGTGTTTGGTGGTTGTGACATGCTGGAGTTGATGTAAGTAGTCAAGGATGAAGAATCTGGAGGTTGTTGGGGTAGAAGGAGAGGAAAATCATTCAAAAGTGGCAGATGGATTTCAATCTGGATAAATGCAAGGTATTGCATTGTAGTACAACAAACAAGGGTAGGGCTTATACATGTAATGATAGGGTCTTGCTCCCTAGGGGAGCAGGCACATAATTCATTGAAGTTTGAGTCACGTATGGGACACATGTGATGCAACATAAGTTTGCATCACGGGGTGGTTAAGGAGGCGTTTAGCACACTTGCCTTCATTGCTCAGTCTTTTGAGTATAGGAGTTGGGAAGTCATGTAAAGGTTCTACAGGACATTGGTGAGGCCTCTTCTGGAATACTGTGTCCAGTTCTGGACACCCAGTTGTAAGAAGGATATTATCAGTTGTAGAAGGTTCAGAAGAGAATTACTGGGATGTTACGGAGTATGGCAGGTTTGAGTTATAAAGAAAGGCTGGATAGACTGGTAATTTTTTCACTGGAGTGTAGGAGGTTGAGAAGCAACCTGATAGAAATTTATAAAATAATGAGAGGTATAGATAGAGTTAACGTCTCTTCCCTAGGATGAGGGATTTCGAGACTAGGGGGCACATTTTTAAGGTGAGAGGAGAGAGATTTAAGAAAGACATGAGAGGCAAATTTTTTACACAGAGGGTGGTTCGCGTGTGGAATGAACTTCCTGAGGAAGTGAGTGGATGCGGGTACAATTACAATGGTTAAAAGACATTTGGATGGATACATGAATAGGAAAGATTTGGAGGCATATGGCCCAAGAGCAGGCAGGTAGGACTAGTTTAGTTTGGGATTATTTTTGGCATAGACTGGTTGGACCAAAGGGTCTGTTTCCATGTTTTATGACTATGACTCTATCTGCCATTCTTATATCAATAAAGAAAGCATCCACTTCTCCCACTTATACTGAAGCTGTATGACATGTGATTTGGAGCAAGCATTTCAATACAGGTATTATTTTAATATAGCTAAAATTCTTTTCTGGATAGCAGAATACCATTCACAATATCTCAGTTTGTAATTCTTATGTCTATTTCAACCTACATGAATATCTATAAAGACTGTTAGTGGACTTGTGGTCTAATCTAATACACATAAAACAAAATGAAACTTTGCTCCCTCTGGGGAATGTACTTCCAAGGAAGTATTTTTTGAAGTATAGTCACTGTTATGATTTAACAGCCAATTTGAACACAGGAAGCTCCTAAACACACCAACAAGATGAAAAAGTAATGTACTGTGATGACTGAAATCTTGAAATAAACACATCAAGTACTGGAGAAACACAACAGGTCTGGCACTGTCTGAAGAGAGAGAAATAGAGTTGATGTTTCATGTTCAATATGACTCTTCTTCAGATTCATTGAGACAATGATCCGCATCAGGATTTCCATTGAATCATCAATATTAGCCAGGATATTACAGAAAATCCCTGCTCTTATATGAAATTGTGCCATAAGCCATTTTACATTTAATCGAGAGGACAGACAGGTCTAACATCTCATTTGAAAGATGGTTCCTCAGCCAGTAAAGCACATCCACTCATTCACCATTGATGTATGTGACCCTTTAGGTGCAATGCACAAACCCTTTAAGATTGCTGCGAATGAGAAACAGCCTCCGTGCCCCCTTGCATCCTAGTTTCTGGGCTACTGTGCAGTGACACCCAGGTTAGAGAGACCATTGTTCAGTGCTGCCTTGGGCGTAAGTACCTGCCTAAAAGTTGTGCTCAAGGCAGACATATGGCCGGAGAATGTCTGTGTCCTCCCCACTGTCTTGTTTCCCGTGTCTGATGTGTCTAGGATTGAATTCCTCTTCATTGCTCCTATTTGTCTCTGTCATAATATTATGTGGGTGAGTTACAAGCTTCAAATAGTTTCATTTCTCCGGCAATTTTCTATCTGCCACCTGATTGCCTACGACTGCATTAATGAGACTTTCAGCATTTTGCAGCCAATAAGAAATGCACCCCAAAGTCCGCCGCAAGGCTCTGGGCTCGAGTGATAATCTCTAAATACAGATCAAGCTCGGCAAATAACAGCGAGCGGTGGCAGCTGGTGGCAGTATTGTTATCAGATGTGGACAAGGGGCAAACACTGTAAAACATGAGGTCAGAATTTTGGCATAGCACAGCGATGGAATTCAAGGCTAATTTAACTGCGGCATTGCAGTTTGATTGGTAATTGAATGGTGGCAGGAATATCAGGTTACACATTTAGATGACAGTGACACATTAATAGCTCAAGAAAATGGATTGGATGAAAGCGAAATTGTGCCATAAATATTTGATTAACTCCTGCAACCTCCCTGAAAATAGCATATAATTTGGTTAAGATATTAATGAGAGGGATAATGGCTGTTTACCTTAGGGGATTGTGTCAGCATAAAAGCGAATGTCAGTGTTAATCTAGCCAGTGCTGTGATTTCAAAACAGTTCAAAAACATTCATCTCTCAGTTGATTATCATCAGATTAGCCTCGGAAATATGATGTGAATAATTTCCTGCAAACACTTAACATGTCCTTTTTGCCCACTCTGATGGAAGGATTAATGTAATTAAAACAAACTGATTCCCTTCACCACTGAAATAGTGAATAGAAGAATCTGGTCAAAAAAAGGAAGTTTCCACTTAAAACTGCCGTTACATTCCTGAAAAGTGTAACTTCAAATGAAATGATTTCAAGTGAATCAGATTTTCCAAATGCAATCAGGTTCTGAAGAAGTTATACTGAACTCGAAACGTTAACTCTATTTCTGTCTCCACAGATGATGCCAGATCTGCTGAGTTGCTCCAGCATTCTCTGTGTTTGTTTCAGATTTCCAACATTGCAGTACATTGCTTTTATATCTTCCCATTGCAATCAATCAGAGGATTACAAATTTTAAAATACACTCTACCGCATATTATAGTTTCTTCCCCAGCTGTCCAAGCAGAGGAACCATTGTTTTGGACCAGTTCTGAGGAAGGGTCACCGGACCCGAAACGTTAACTCTTGTTTTCTCCTTCACAGATGCTGCCAGACCTGCTGAGCTTTTCCAGCAACTTTGTTTTTATTTTTGAACCATTGTTTTGCTTGCGTTCTGACATTCCTGGTTACAGTATAACTCCTGTTGCACATTATTAGCTTTGTAAGCATTAATGCCTGGGACTGTGTGACTAAAACACCTCTCATAAATGTAAGAGAACGCATGACCAAGACTTGGGGAAGAGTTATCATGTCTTCAACAGAGTTAATCACATACCTGTAAAGTTGTATGTAATTTCTTAATATGTAGTGAACTAGTTACTGTCTAAACCTACCAAAAGCTCAATCATTTCTCCTCAGCTGGACCAACCTGTGCCGTTCAGGTATGGTCATACTAACAGAGGAGATTTATAAATCACATGTAGAGAGGGTAGCCCTTATCAGCAACAAGTCACAATCTAGTTTGTCACGATTCTTCAAATATAAAAGAATGACTTACCAGTAAAAGACAAAAGTATCCTTGCTGCTCCCAAAATGCTGAACATCACCTGACATGATGCTCTGTGCATGGGTCATGCACGTTAAGGGAACAACAACCCCTTTTAGTTCCTTTCCATCTTCCCATTGAGATAGACACTGCAGAATCATTTTAGACAGTCAATAGCTCCTTGCATCATCAGCAATGCTAGTTTGGCAAAACCATATGTACACTTCTTTATTTAAAGAAGACAATAAATGCCCCTCTCTTGATGTCAAGGGATTTGTGAAATTCACACTGCAGTGATGCATGGCAAACTGTGAAATGTCAGGGATATTGTGAGTTCTAGCCTAAAACTCAAAGGCTTCAAGCTCTACTGAACTCCTTGTCAAGTTATAGCATCCTCTACCTTCAGACTCCAGGGACTTGTGCGAACTTCTCCAATAACATTTCCACTAACTCTACAAAAGTATGTCAAATCCACTTAAGCCATCCAGCTAGATGTACAGCCGGCACAGAGACCAAATACAGCGAAGAATCAGGAAGGAAACTGGTTCAGTACTCCTTAACTGGACTGCTTTGAGCAGTTGCTCAGTGTTTCTCAGCAGGAAGAGGGAGTAACATTTTGTGTACCTAAGATTTTGTACCTGGGTACCTTTGTACCTCAGGTGGCGCTGGGAATGGTGACTTTTCACTGTACTCCTGTATTCCTGTACTTGAGTACACATGACAATAAAATTTAATTCTAATTCTAATTGAAACCTGCTTCACGGTTTTGAATAATCTGCAAGAAGTTGAAATGATGCTTTGCCAGTGCTTGGTTAAGCAATTCAAATATTCTCCTGTAATTTCACTTTCTTAGATTGATAGCATCTCTCAGAAAGGACAGAGGGTAGTCGGCATTGAAAAGGGACATGGGATGAGCTAGTTTGATGGAGCGGAGAACAGACTCCTTCACTTCAGCTGTAGCAGTGTTATATTTGTGCTGAGAGTGCATGCTCCTGACATTGCGTACCTAAAATAAAAACGGAACAACATTGTTGTGCATAAATTTCAGTATAATTGCAATGCCAGGTACGTAGGGTATCTGTCCCGGTGATTTCCTGATCAAATCAAACAATACGTTCCTCTAGCTGTCTGTAATAGGCAGAGTAGAGACCGCACTCAATCAGCCCACACTCACAAATCCAAGACCAAATATCTACTGTTAGATTCCACAACTGGGTACTTCAGAAAAGGAATGTCCTTTTCTCTGCCAACATGGTCTAGGGATGCCACCACATGTGCCAGTGTGGTCTCACCCATCCAGAGGAACATGCAGCAATGCCAAAAAAACAATGATTTTCTTCACTCTGCCATGGTAAGCTCTGCCATTTTCCAGCTGATACCTCACAGCCACTCTGTCTCTGTCCCACCTCCCATCAAAGCTGATATTCTCCCACTTTCATTGTTGTCCACAACATCTTCCATAACTCACTCACCTCACCTGCACACTCTCCATCCCTGCCACCCTACTAATCCTGCATACCGTCTGCACTGTCTGCTCATTCACTTGGCACAACATATCAATTTTCCTCCACCTACACCATCATTGAATCCCTACAGTGTGGAAGCAGGCCATTCAGCCCATTAAGTCCACACCGACCTCCAAAGAGCATCCCACCCAGAACCAGCCTCCTACCCTGTCCCTGTAACCCTGCATTTCCACGAGCCTGCACATCCCTGGACACTATGGGTAATTTAGCATGGCCAGTCCACCTAACCTGCACATCTTTGGACTACAGGAGGAGACCAGAGCAACCAGAAGAAACCCACGCAGACACAGGGAGAACGTGTAAACGCCACACAGACAGTCACCCAAGGGTGGAATCGAACCCGGGTCCATGATGCTATAAGGCAGCGGTGTTAACCACTGTGCCACCGTGCTCCACCAGCACTGAGCCCTGTGCCACCCACTTTTATCTCACTAAATTCAGGAGTAAATGGATCACAATCAGGGTCAAAGGAGCCAGGGCGGTTGCTGGGGTACCCAACGTCCAGCTCCTCACCCCCAAGAGGGGACGAGCTTGGCTCTCGCCCGATGAGAACTGGGACCAGTCCTTTAGAAACTTCCACATCCTGGCAACTGAGTAAGATGCATTGGTCATTGTTCCCAAATCCCCAGCTGCGCATGTATTGTTATGAGTCCACAAATTCTAGCCTTTGGTCATGACGCATTCTTTCTTTTGTCTCCTGCAGGTACCAATGGGATGCCCATAGCCTCCATGGTCTATAGGATGGCACTGCAGCCCATCCGTTCCTCCGCCTCTGAGAAAGAGAGTACGGATGTTTCTAAGGAAGTCTGGAAAGGCTGCCTCCAGCACAATCCAGATACCAACACCTCTCTACAGGTATGTTATCTGGATTAGAGTGAGCAGAACTTGCCAGTGAGTACCTCACTGCCATGTCTCTGCAGCTGGCTGGGGCAGTGGAGACCAGGAGCCTGCACAGTCCCAGACAAGAGAGGAACGCCTGGTGCCAGCGACTTTCATACAAATGCACAATCCGACACAGGAGCAGCAGGCAAGGGGCACTGGGCAAACTGACACTTATCCCACCAACTCAAGGTGCGGCTCCAGCCATTTTCGTCCTCATTATGCATTAGATGTTGACAGCACAATGGATATCAACAGCGCTCACTCCTCCACAGTGAGTCTCAGCCTCTTACTATTTGTGAACCCCAAATGTGAACATTCCCTTCTTGGTTGCTCTCCCTGTTTGCTGGTAAGCTTTGAAGTTCCCTAAGACCACCACTTGACCCATTTATCTAAATCTTCACCTGCCCATTTTATGTTGCTGTACCATTTTGCCAACTCAGCCTCAGGCCAATCATGCCAGATGCAGTAGTCCACTCCTCCCCTCATCGGGATGCTGCTGACTGTCGATGAGCATCTAATTGCTGAGTCATTGTTACCCAACATCACAGGACTGTTTCACGGCGATGTTGACAAATGACTCTGAGCAGGTCACTAATTTTCTTAAAGGCAACTTAAATGCCTTAGGAAAGACTGAGCAATAGGAAAAGACTGTCAACCGGCAGGAAATATTAAAATATGCATGGAATTTTAAAATACAATATAGAATATCTCTTAGAAATTGATAGTCTTTCAGATTCCCAATACAGTCTCTCGAATATACATTGAATGGATAAAACATCAAGAATTCCACCTGAAAAAGTTAGAGCCAAATCCTCAGTTTGTATCTGAAAAGCCTTCGGAGATCCAGATGGAACCAGAGAAAAATTTGGCCCTCAATCCTTTTCTTAATAAAAGAAATATCTTTGATGCAGAAGCCCATGCATCTTTAAGGATACTGCCCATTTGTCATAGAATGGAGAGATCATAGAATCTCTACAGTGTGGAAACAGGCCATTCAAGTTCACATCGACCCTCTGAAGAGCATCCCATCCAGACACACCCAATCCTTGTAACCCTGCATTTCCCATGGTTCATCCACCTAGCCTGCAGATCACTGCACACTGTGGGCAATTTAGCATAACCAATACACCTAACGTGAGCACCTTTGGACTGTGGGGGTAACCCCATGCAGACACAGGGAGAATGTGTAAACTCCACAGAGTCAGCCAATAGTTGAATCAAACCCAGGTCCCTGGCGCTGTGAGGCAGCAGTACTGACGAATGAGCTACTGTGCCACCCTAGGAATGATACTGGGGAATCAGAACCCATCATTCCCCATGCCATAATGGTAGCATTTTCAATACATGATAACACTGAGAAATTAGATTGGATTAGAACCAGTCATCATTCAAATGGCATGCAAATTCCAACAATAACACACACCTTGCATTTATATCATAACCTGTCCAAGGCCCTTGACGGCAGCATTATCAAGGACACTGTGTCACTGAGGATATTTGTACTGACAGCTTAGGTCAAAGAAGTAACTTTTAAGGAGTAGAGAAAGAGGTAGAGAGGTAGAGAGATTAAAGGAATAAATTGCAGAGCCACAGTCTGGTATAATGTTCAACGCTACAAGATTCATCCTGGATTCCATGAGCCGGCAGCTATATAAAACAGGGCACTCCATTGATGAACATCATATTAACCCTTTTAAAATGAGCAATCTGATTCAATCTCACAGTTGAGGGAAGAGGCTATTCAATTATTTCAAATAATGAAAGACAAGTCACCCTTTTAACGTCATTTGCAAAATCAAAATCTTGTGATATTGATTCTCTATTGAAATAATGCACTTGTGATGAGACCACAACCAGTGTTTTCATGCAAGGTTCAGCACTGCCATTGTTAAGGGCCAATTGATATGCATTCATTGCTGTTGAATTCATTTTTTTTGTTTCCAAATATTAAAAATTTTCACTCAACAAATTGTCTGCTCATGTTTACTGAATAATGCCTGAAACTGCAGGGAAAAGCAATTTTTCCGGCAACTAAGTACAAAAGGAGGCCTGAAACTGTCATTCAGATAGAGGGACCCTTCCAGAACCGAATGCATGCAGTCATCAATCACTTCCGACATTTATGTCATTCTTTAGGCTATTTATTGAACTTGCCTGTTTGCTTCACAGGCACAACATGAAAACATGTCACATCGTATTTAGTAAAATGAATGGGTCCAGGCTCCAACCTGACAAAGTCACATTTTATGTATTTTTAACTTGTTGGAAAAAGAATTATGTGGATCATGAACAATGAGTGGGTTTGTTTTTGTCATGACTACTTCCGCTTTCCAGAGAGCGTGAGTTGAAATCCTACCATGGAGGTTGAATTGCCTTTAAAGAACACCAAAAAATGTAAAAATAAAGTATCAGACAAAGCAACAACAAAGGAGCAGGATTGATGTAAAAACCCAAATGCATCACTCAGAGAAGACAACATGCCATAATTACCCAGCCTGCCTGCATATGACTCCAGTGGTTGGGTCTTGACTGTCTCTCTAAGCTGTCAAACTCCTAGCAGCTCAAGATATAAAAGGATACCTTCTCAAGTAAACCATGGATGGGCATTAAACGCCAGTGATGTCCATGTCCAGAGAATCATTAAAGAAGTTAGATTTTTCCTCCGGCTAGGCAAAAGATGACATGTTGATATTACTGAAGAATGAGACAACAATTTCGGGGATAGTTTCATCTCATGCCACCCTTACCCAAAAAGGAACTCACAAAACATAATTGGGTCACTCATCTCAGACAGAGATGAAGAGAAAATTCTTCTATTAGAGGGTAGTGAACCTGTGGAATTCTTTACTGCAGAAGGCTGTCATACTCTAAATTCAAGGCTGTGATAGGGAATCAAGGGTTATAGGGAAAAGGCAGAACAGAGGAGTTAAGGATTATCAGATCAGCCATTATCTCATTCATTTGCAGAGTAGACTCGATGGGCTGAATGGCCTACTTCTGTTCCAATGTCTTATGGAATAGAAAGTGACGGAAATGTCGGCATATGGAAGTGTTATGTATGTTGAGCACCCCTCCATGAAATAAACCTCATGTCAAATCTGTCCTCATCTAAAATCAAGGTGGAATTCCTATTGAGTTTTGTTTATCTTTTGGAATTCGTACAATCCAAATGGAATGAACCATGTCATCCTCAATACCGGCATCTTTCACATGAACCAATCCATCACCCATCATTGACAGTCATGCCTTCAGCCACCTCGGCTCTAACCTCATCCCCCATAATCTTTTCTCGCCTCTGCCTCTCTACCACCTTATAAGAGCATCCCAAATCCCTCTCACTGAACTTTTAGTCACATATCCTAAAGTCTCCAGCTTTGAATTAGTGTCCATTTCTATTGGGTAACAGTTGTGAAGCAGCTTGGGAGGTTTTTGAAGGTACTACATGAATACAAGGTGCCACTGGAGGTAGACAACTGCAGGAATGCACCTAACTGCGGGATTTGTAGCATTGTGATTGGATATGAATGCACTGTAGAATTAATGTCAAAGCTCTGACAACATAAAACCCTAAAAGTCCCTTGGAATGCTGATTTCTGAATGATTATTTTGTCAGTTCATATGGATTGCCTAGACACTGTTCTCTGCTGCTGACAGGAACTGTCATCACAGTCTGAAACCCTTTAAGTGCTACAGATAGCTTGAAAAATATATAATTTGAAAGATTACCTTGTTGATGACGAAGCTGAATTGCAAACCTTACCTCCTGAAATAATAGCCAAATCTATTCACTGAGAGGAATTAGCTCAATTTTTAGCTCGAAAATAGGCTTGCTGAATCCTATTATGCCTGACTTTTTTTTTGTTTAGGTAGAAGCTAAGTACATAAAGGACTGAAGCTAAACAATAGTGATTGACAAATCATGAGGATATCCAACAGTCAGTGAATGAAATGTGAAGAGTCTTTGGCATTGACTGTCAACTTCCCCACTTTATATATGAAATGATAATGTTGCTTGCTTTTTTATGACATGCAGACACATCATTTCAGAACACCATTTTTATGAGTGTTCAAGCCAAAAATAGCAGGCAAGAGACATACAGAGGGAATAACAGAACACACCACATCCAGATATTTTTGAGAGAACAATCTCTAACCTCACACCACTAACCTCTGTCACTGGCAAATGTAAATGTGAATGGGTAAGTCCTACCATTTGAATGTGGCCAGCAAGTGCCCAGGCAAACAAGAGCAGGTCTCATCTGCCCGACTTCCCCAGATGCCAGAGCTTTGGTTGCTTGCCCGCAGAGCTCATTCTTGGAATACTGGACATTTTGTAAAATCCACAAGTTCTGCAGTATTATGATCAACAGCCTCCACAACTTCCCATTATTGTGTGTAAAGGATTTCCATTTCAACGTGACTCCAACAAGCTCCCTTGTAATTTACTAACTTTGGGCTGCAGGTCCTGCTCTGACCAATGGCTCACTTTTCAACTATTATGGCAAATCAGCACTCTGAAAGCTGTCCGAAGTGTGATTGCAATCTCTGCTGGTCAAGCAAAGAACCAACAATGCTGTAGGGAATCGGCTATAGTTTCATCCTTGTGACTCTGTCCTCCTTCACCCTATCAATCTTTAAGAAATCTGACTCATAAAGAAGGCTTTGGCTTGATGATAGTGGAGGGAGTGGATGTTTGTGGATATAGTGCAAATCAGTTGGCTGCTTTGTCCTGGATGGTGCCAAGCTTCCTGACTGTTGCTGGAGTAACACTCATCCAGGCAAATGGGGAATATCCAATCCCACTCCTGACTTGTGACTTGTAGATAAAGTCATACGGCATGGAAACCAGTCCACGCCAAACATAATCCCAGACTAAACTAGTCCCACCTGCCTGCTCCTGGCCCATATCGCTCCAAGCCTTTCCTATTCATGTACTTACCTAAGTGTCTTCCAAACATTGTTTTCACCTGTCAGGTTAAAATCTTGTAGTTTGCACACACAGTTGCCATTGTGGTGAAGGTGGGAATGTTGTACACCAATAAAATTAAAAAACACTGTGCAAGTCCCGAAAGAAGGCTGTAAGATTTTTTAAAGATAAAAAATGTGACATTACATAGGATTAGTTACAATGCATAAACAGGCCATTTGACCCATCAGTCCATGCCAACCTTAATGCTCAACTTTATTCTTCTCCCATCCTTCCTCATCTAACCCTATTGTTGTAATCCTCTCCACCCTTCTCCCTCACATGATTGTCTAGTGTCCTTTTAAATGCATCTATGCTGTTCGTTTCAACTACTCCCTGTGGTAATGAGTTCCCCATCTTCACCCTCTTTGGGTGAAGAAGTTTCTTCTGAATTGCCTCTTTGTTTGGTGACTCTTTCATGTTAGTGCCTTCTGGTGTGCCCTTCCCAGCAAGTGAAAACACTGTGTCTGTCAAAACTTATCATTTTTAAACCTCTATTAGGACTTCTCTCCATCTTCTTCTTTGAAGAAAAACAGGTGCCCAACTTGGCCACCCTCTCCTGATTGGTATACCTTCACACTTCTGGTATCTTGCTAGCAAATCTACTCTTTCTAGTTATTCCATAGCTTTCTTCAATCAGGGTAGTCAGTACTGAATGCAGTTGTGTCAATGTGGTCGAGAAGGTTCAATACAATAAGGTTCAAAAATTCAGGATAACTTCTCAACACTGTTGCTCCAGAAGCAGACTCTAGAGCTGAGCTTGGTTTATTTTTTTAAAAAATAGTTTTGTTCATGTGTGTTGCTAATTTTAGAGATTTGTTATGCCTACACTGCCTTTGCTTCACTATCCCATTTATTCAAGAAATATGCAATCTCACCATTTTTCTTGCCAGGATTCAAATAAATTCTTGTTTATTTTTGGATCAGTGATTTAAAATTGCATATTCACTAATGTATATGACTAATACTGCATAATGCTACTACTGCAACTGAATTGCAATGTTTCTTAGTATGATGTAATGTGGCATGGGACATTTCTTAAATGGGCAAGTCCAAGTGTAATAGAATACCCATGACTTGCCTGGATGAATCCAGCTCCAACAAGACTCAGGAAGCTCGACTCTCTCCAGGACAAAGCAGCCTGCTTGATTGGCAACCCCATCCACCACTTTAATCATTGACTCGCCCCACTACTGATGCATAGTCCAAACTTGGAATTATACGACTAGGTCAAAATTCTGGAACTCCTTTCCTAATAGCACCACGAGTACACCTATGCCACATGGACTGCAACAGTTTAAGGAGATCTCAAAAGACCAAGCCAGCAATACCCGTATTGCATATACCCATATTGGGCTGCATAGTGGCTCAATGGTTCGCACTGCTGCCTCACAGCGCCAGGGACCCATGTTGGATTCCACCCTTGGGCGACTGTCGGTATGGAGTTTATACATTCTCCCTGTGTCTGTTTCCTTTAGGTGCTCCGGTTTCCTCCCACAGTCCAATGGTGTGCAGGATGGGTGGATTGCCCATAATGTCCAGGGATGTGCAGGCTAGTGGATTAGCCATGGGAAATGGGAGGCTGGATCTGAGTGGGATGCTCTTTGGAGGGTTGGTGCGGACTTGATGGGCTGAATGGCCTGTTTCCATACTGTAGGGATTCAGTTGTTGTGAATTCAAAAACCCATCATCGGCAAATTGTAAAATTAAATTGAAGAGTGGCTCAGTGGTTAGCACTGCTGCCTCATAGCATCAGGGACCTGGGTTCATATCCACCCTTGGGCTGTGTGGAGTTTGCACATTCTAGATTTCCCACAATCTTTCAATCCCCTTCAGCATCTTGTGCACCTCAATCAGATGATGCCAGGTGCACTGTCCACTTTGTGTCTTGTAATGTACTCGCCATCTTTCCACCCTTACTCACTACTGACGACAATCTCTAGGTGCAGGAATGTAAAGACCTGACTCATGACAATGACTTATCCTTTCAATAGTGAATGTGGCCTGAGAAAGACTAATTGTTATGACTCTGATTTTTGTCTGTGCGAGGCAGTCACTGTATTTATTTATGAGAGAGCAGATGTGTCATGTTTCCCTTGTTGATGTACTTTTACAGCACAAAAAGTTCAACTTTGACCCATCTTTCTGGAGACATCACTTTATCTGGTCAAACTTTCTAGCTGAATGCATGTAAACAACACTTTCTGCAGATGTCCATTCATGGCTCAGGGGAGTCACTTTCCAGTGGTTTAAAGTGGAACCCAGTGAATGAATTGGGAATATGAGGATTTATAGTGTAGGTAATATAATCAAAGCTTGCAAACATCTATAAATCATGCTCGTAAACATGTGTAATTCCATGTAAACATCTGTAACTCAGACCACCATCTACATTAACTGCTTTTAGTGAAATGATAGATTGGTGTTGACAAAAAGTTTAATTTTCAGTTGATTCTTTGTGTGATCAGAAAGGTATTTAGATAAATATGTTTGCTTTAATCTTGTGCTCATTAAGGTGACATTAGTGCTGAGGGGCACAATGAAAATTACAGGTGTCCACTTGCTGTGCCGGATTCCACACTAATGTCGTGTTTCACAATGAAACTCAAAAGGGAGATTTCCCATCCCACATCCTTTACCAGTCACCACACAGCTTCTCTAACAGACAACAAGGTGCAGAGCTGGATGAACACAGCAGGCCAAGCAGCATCATAGGAGCAGAAAGGCTGACGTTTCGGGCCTAGACCCTTCATCAGAAAAGGGGGAGAGGAAGGGGGTTCCGAAATAAATAGGGAGAGAGTGGGAGGCGGATAGAAGACGGATAGAGGAGAGGATAGGTGGAGAGGAACCAAACAGGTCGAAGAGGCGGGGATGGAGCCAGTAAAGGTGAGTGTAGGTGGGGAGTTAGGGAGGGGATAGGTCAGTCCAGGGAGGACGGACAGGTCAAGGGAGCGGGATGAGGTTAGTCGGTAGGAAATGGGGGTGGGGCTTGAGGTGGGAGGAGGGGATAGG
>NC_063332.1:165827674-165860970 GCF_021869965.1 Rhincodon typus
ATGAACACAGCAGGCCAAGCAGCATCAGAGGAGCAGGAAGGCTGACGGAAAACTGAAGAAGGGTCTAGGCCCGAAACGTCAGCCTTCCTGCTCCTATGATGCTGCTTGGCCTGCTGTGTTCATCCAGCTCTACACAGTTATCTGCAGTCTCGGTTCATTTTGTTCCTGTTCCCTTTTGGTGGCTGATAATAAAAGCTCATGTTTAGAATTGTCCAATTGCTTACCTATGTGTGACAGGCAATGTTAAGATATGAGTTTACAGTGGCCACTGGGGACAGAGTAGGAGTGAATAGCAGATGGTTTTCAAGCAGGACATAGCTATGAACAGATTAACTGTGTGGCCTGGAGGCTAAACAGCAACCAGGGTGAGAGGAATGGGGTTGCATTAGTGGGGGAATGTCAGCCACGTGCTGTAGGCAGCATGGCTTTTTGACTGCTCTATGTTATGATATGACATGTTGAAATAACTCCACAGATATCCAGTCATCAAGTTACCCTTTATTTACACATGGAGAGCCCTTGATACTAATCCAGCTCCCTCAGAGCCAGCTCTCAGAGTGAACAGAACCTCTGACACTCCTGTTTATATCTGTCAGCCAGGGTTCCCTGATTGGACCAGAGTAACAGCACCAGTCAGGGAACACATAAAGTCATACAGCACGGGATCAAACACTTCAGTCCAACCAGTCCATGCCAAACATAATCCCAAACTAAACTAGCCCCACCTGTCTGCTCCTGGCCCATATCTGGGGAATGTGGACATTACTCAAGCAAACAGATAATGAGGAAATGAAGGGAAGCACAGGGAGATCCCACAGTCTGACCTGTTGCTTTGGGACTGAGAGATCGAGTGAGTTGTTGGTGTTGCTAAAGAATAAGGAGTATCTCCAGTAGCACATATCCCCACAGGCTTCATCTTGAAGAAGAACTGTACCCGGTTGCCATTCCAAATTCTTTCTCTCCCAGGTCCATGCCTATGGAATTCTCCCTGGATGCAGTTGAAGACAGAGCATCGAACGTGATCTGTCAAATTGCAGGGGGCCCTCTCATAAATTTGTGTTAAGCAGCGCTTCAAGATACCCAAGGGAGCCCTGTACAATTTAGTTTTGCCTACAAATGCACTCTATGGCAAAAAAGAAAAGTAAAATGTGAAGAATGTCTGTTTTTCAATGTTTTCATGCTTTACAATGGCCTATAATATGACATAAATTACAGTTAGGGGAACAGCCTGTGGAAGTGGTACTTGTAATTGCAGTTTTAAAATCTGTGGAGTAGATATCACAGGATCACAAATAGTTATAGTGCTGAAGGATTCTATTCGGCCCGTTGCGCCTGCATGAACTCCACCATCTGGGGTCAATCTCTTGCCTTTGCCCCATGTTCCCGCATACCACTTCTATCCAATAATAACAAGCCCCCATCCAAATGGCTCAATTAAATCTGCCTCCACCACATTTCCAGGCAATGCATTTCATCCCCTAACTACTCACTGGGTGGAAAAGTGGCTTAGGTTTTCACACATCACATTTGCTTTAAATTTGGTAAAGGTAGAGTTAGAAAGTCATTGGAATAGACTAGTCTAGTGTTTCTGCTACTGAACTAGTCAACCAATTGTTGTGAATTCAAAATCCCATCATCAGCAAATTGTAAAAATGAACCGAAGGGTGATGATTGGTTAGCTTCAGGGACCCAGGTTCAATTCTACCCTCGGGTGACTGTCTGTGTGGAGTTTGCACATTCTTTCCGTGTCTGCGTTGGTTTCCTCTGGGTGCTCTGGTTTCCTCCCACACTCCAAAGATATACAGGTTAGATGGTTGACCGTGCTAAATTACCCATAGTGTCCAGGGATGTGCAGACTAGGTGGATTCACCATGGGAAATGCAGGGTTACGGGTATACGGTAGGGGGTTGAAACTGGGTGGGATGTTCTTCAGAGGTATGGTCTGAACTCGATGGGCTGAATGGCCTGCTTCCATTCTGTAGGGATTCTATGAATCTGCAAATTTGGCACCACATCCCAAGAAGGATACACTGACACAATGCAGATTCAACATGAAGACAATGGGCTTGAAATGTTAAGTTATGCAGATAGACGGGATCTAAAAAAGCTACTTCAGGATAGCTCTAGGGAAATGATTTCCACTGATGGAGCAGTACACACACTAAAGGGCAAAAACTTAAAATTAAAACTTGGCCATTTAAATATAACCAGATTGCATCCTTTCACATGAACAGTAGTTGAAATCTGGAAATCACTTCTTGAAGAATATTAATTTAAAAAGTCAAGCTGAAAATCAATAGACACTTGTGAGCTCAGGTTACCAAGGGATATAGACCAAAGCTGGGTCAATGGAGTTGTGGTGCAACCATGATCTAACTAATTGAGTGGCAAGCAGGCTTGAGGGGCTGAAAGGTCAACTTTTGTTCTTATGTGAATCTGGTCATTTAAAGGAGGAGGAGAAAGAAAAGCAACAAGATGTAGGGTGCAGTAAAGATTTACAAGGATGTTGCTGGGATTGGAGGATTCGAGCGATAGGGAGAGGCTGAATCGGCTAGGGCTATATTTCCTGGAGCATCAGAGGCTGAGAGGTGACTTTATAGATGTTTATAAAATCATGAGGGGCATGGATTGGGTAAATAGCCAAGGTCTTTTTCCCAGGGGGTAGGTTTAAGGTGAGAGGGGAAGGATTTAAAAGGAACCTAAGGGGCAACTTTTTCACACAGAGGGTGGTGTGTGTATGGAATGTGCTGCCAGAGGACGTGCTGGAAGCTGGTACAATTACAACATGTAAAAGGCATCTGGATGGGTATATGAATAGGAAGGGTTTAGAGGGATATGGGCCAAATGCTGGCAAATGGGACTAGATTATTTTAGGATATCTGGTCAGCATGGATGAGTTGGACCAAAAGGCCTGTTTCCGTGCTGTACAGCTCTATGACACTAAGTCACCTTCTAAAACTGAACTCTTACACTAATGTCCTTCAGGGAAGTGAAGCTGTCAACTCCTGTCCCAGGCTGTTCTACAAGTGATTCCAGGCTCATCTATGATGCTGGCTCCTAATGCCCTCCAAAGTAGTCTGGCAAGCCTTCCATTTCAAAATGGCTAAAAGAATGTCCTCCACCACTACTCAAGGGCAACAAGATGTGGACAATAAATCACAGCACAGCAGTCTATTATGCCTGTGCTAGCTCACTGAGAGAGGGATCCAGTTAGTAAAGCTTTTTTTTTACTCTTTACTTTTGTCAGCTCCACGTATTTTTTAAAAAAGGATGACATTTAAAACCTATGTGTTGCAAGCCTAATGATGGAAAACTTGTGTTTGCTTTCCCAACTTAACCTAAATGACAAAGTTTCATATGGAGGACTGTCATTGCAGTGATGCAAAAGTATTCAATCTGCTGCACAAACTTTACAATCCACTCAATTAACCCAAGTGTCCCAGTTACCTGCCTCAAGTAATGAATGTTTGTCTGACTCCCACCCAAATAGCTGGACTGGTGGGCTGTACAAACAGGATTTATTCTATAGTCCCACTGCTGTCAAGTGTGCAGTCACTGAGATTTGTGACATTGGCATTCCAGTGTAATTGGCAACACTCAGTCGAAAGCTTGAGCCACAGAGACCACTCTCTGGTGACTGCCTGCCGCAGAAACACCCTGTGTACAGCTATACCTTCTAATATTGCCATTCAGCTTTATAGATCAGCACAGATCCTTATCAGCTATGATTCCCTCGAGGTGAGGAACCCTGACAACTAAATCATCAGAGAATAACCACAATCGCGCTATTGAAAATCGATAGATGACAGCATCAGTTTGATACTATTCTGAATGTATGACAAAGGATATCCCCTCCCGGGTGCTTTCCAGCACTGACACTGTGGCGACTTGTGCAGATTCTGAGTAGCTTTAGAATTTATAGCATGTAAGCCTTGTCTGAGTTCCTTTCACACATAACAATACACTGTAACCCCACCAAATTAGATAAAAAGTACCAGTATCACATCAGTAATCAGTAATTCCTGCTGACTGAATATTTCACCGCGCATAATAGACAACTGCATTACACCAGGGAACAATTACACACAAGCACACACACACACCATACTTGTGTATTCAGTGTGCGCGAATACACTGTAATTCTGTATACATACATAAATTTTACCAGCATTCCTATGCAATTGTTTCTGAATAACCTGGGATTTAGAAAGTAGCTGTTATAGTTAACTGCTTAAATGAATCATTGAACTGGCTTGTCACTTTATGGCGATTTCTTAGAGGTTTCAGATATCTGAGTAGGATGATTCTGAGGCCAATTACAGAATAAAATTGCGAACAAATTTAATGCTGTTGTTATTTTCTTTCTCTTGATCAAGGGTGTGTGTTCCTACTTCAGGTATAACCCCAAACTTTGTTTCACCAATTTCTGCCTCAATGATGTTATTATTTCTTTCTATTATCATTTTCAGATCACTTTAATGAGACAGAAACAATGGTAGTCATGAGAAAGAAACTAGAGCAAAGATTAGTGGACAGTGTCACACAAATGCCAGGCTATGACCATCACCAATAAGAGACAATCGAACTACCACCTATTGACATTCAATGGTGTTACCATCACTGAACCCCCCACTATCAACATCCTGGTGGCTACCATTGACCAGTAACTCACCTGGACTCACCACATAAACACAGCAGCTTCAACAGCAGGTCAGAGGCTAGGAATACCGTGGCAAGTAACACACCTCCTGACTCCCCAAAGCTTGTCCACCATCTACAAGGTACAAGTCAGGAGTGTGATGGAATAGTCCCCACCTGCCTGGAATGGGTGCAGCCCCAACAACACTCAAGAAGCTTGACACCATCCAGGACAAAACAGCCCACTGGATTGGCACCACATCCACAAGCGTCCACTCCCTTCACCACTGTCACTCAGTATTGTGTACCATCTATAAGATGCATTGCAGGGATTCACCAAAGATCCTCAGACAGCACCTTCCAAACCCAAAACCACATCCATCTGGAAGCACAAGGGCAGCAGATACATGGGCATACCGCCTGCAAGTTCTCCTCCAAGCCACTCACATGGCTGTTCTTTCACTGTCACTGGGTCAAAATCCCTGCCTAATAGCATTGTGGGTAAATCTACAACACATGGACTGCAACAGTTCAGGAAGGTAGCTCACCACCACCTTCTCAAGAGTAAATAGGTATAGACAATAAATGCTGGCTGAGCCAGAGAAGTTCATAACCCACAAATGAATTTTTTTAAAAAATCTTTACGGCCAGTCAAAGATTTTCTAAGAACCAGGGTCTTAATTCAAGTTGTATGGTAAATATTATGGACCCATCCAGACTGAAGTGCGAGTTCGATCGTGAGCATTCAAGAGGATCTGGATCTGGTTGGACTCAAAA
This sequence comes from Rhincodon typus, assembly GCF_021869965.1. Classification (NCBI taxonomy): domain Eukaryota; kingdom Metazoa; phylum Chordata; class Chondrichthyes; order Orectolobiformes; family Rhincodontidae; genus Rhincodon; species Rhincodon typus. The sequence goes on from NC_063332.1 coordinate 165,833,090, forward strand.
GGTGTCATGGGGGTAAGCAGGACAATCAGGGCATTCAGACACACTGCCTGAAGTAGCCCTGGGAACTCACAGCACTTGGAAGTTGGCTTGGGGGGTCAATGATTAATCCAGATAAATATTGTGGAAAAAATTTATGGAAGAGGGATCCCAGGATATCAGGGACCTAAAAGAATAGGTGTGGCCATTAAATTGATACGTAATGGGAAGTCAGGATGTGGGGAATGATGAGCTCCAAATCCGGGACAAAATCCTGAGGAGGGGTCAGGAAAAGCTGGGGCATCTGGGAGCATTGTGAGGTTAAAATCTGACAGTGGTGAAATATAGCATCTGTACATTTCAGTGCAGTGTGGAGGGGAGGAAACAGGAAGTGGAACTCTTACATCAAACTGAGATCCCATCTGCCCTCTCAAGTGGACATGAAAGTTTTCAATTCGAAGAAGAAGAAAGGAGTTCTCTCAGTGCCATAGCAACATTCATCCATCAACCATAATCACTAAAACAGATCACTTAGCTAATATTGATGTTTATTGGCATTATCATTCATAGGGCCTTGTTCTGTGCAAATTGTCTGATGGGTTTCCTGCAATATAACATTGAGTATGCTTCAAACATGCTCCATTGACTGGAATACATAACACAGTGTGGAGCTGGAGGAGCACAGCAGGCCAGGCAGCATCAGAGGAGCAGGGAAGTTGACATTTCGGGTCGGGACCCTTTCCATTGACTGGAAATTGCTTTGGGATTCTCCACGATTGTGAAAGGTGCTGTGTGGAGGCGATTTACTCTTTCGTTTCTCACCCTTGGACAGTGAAGCAAACCTATCATTCCTGCATGCCTTCTTCCACACTTGCTAACAGAACACCTGAGGCAGAAATCACCTTATCTGTTTAAGTTCCGGCCTTGAAGCATTCACAGGGTGATTTGTGAGGATTCCAAAACATATAATTCTATAAACAAATGAAAATTACTAGTAAAACATTGAAAAATTTATCCTTTACAGTTTCTATGTTTATAGACAAATGATTATTCTTAAGCCCCAAAGATAACCCGTCCCTGCCCCACTGGCCAGCGAAGTTTAAAATCGAGTTGTTCAAATTAATATTCCGATAGGTTTAAATCAACTTGTCTCAACAAACAAATCCAAGAAGGAATAATCCAATAGAAATGTTGACGTGGAAAATGGTGACTCAAAATTTGTGGCACAGGAAATGACTTAATGTAAACAGGAAGTGCCTGTGCGAGCCAAAACATGTTGCAGGAATACATCATGGTACAAGTTCTCCAAGTAAATTGCACCATTTGCAATTTTATGACAATGGGTTTTTCTGCAGTCATGTGCAATGTAGTTGGGATCTTTGATTGCAGACTTTTCTCAACCAACCACTTATTCTAGATATTTTCTTCTGAGATACTATTACACAACTCTGGGGCAGGTGGGACTTGACCTGGGCCTTGAAGTTTAGAGACAGGAACACTATCATTTGTGCATAAGAACTCGCTCACCACTGGGTCTATTCATGGTGGTCATTTCTAAAACTTAATCGCCACCCTGATCTGCGTAGGAGTAATCAGACTGCAGTTAATCTCAGGAAGACCCAACACCTTCCCATTCTCTGAATTTCTGTTTACTTCAGTGGGAGTGAGGACACCCTGCATGTCAATGCTACAACTCTAAAGAAAACCAGCTAAAGGTAAAGTCACTGTAATCCCAGAGGACCATACTCTCTCTAGAGAGAGAGAGAGAGAGATGACTGTCGGTGAGTTTGACCTGTGGGTCATCATGTCTAAAGCAAGGGGTGAGATTGAGAAGGTGGGACCTGTATGGTGACCCCAGCTGGGAGTGTGTCAATCGAACACACTTTGCTGGTGTCACTCTGCATTGCAATCCAGCCATCCAGCCAACTGAAGTAACTGACCTCCCCCCAACCCCTGCACCCCCAACCTCCCAACACAGTAAAACTGGCAAATGTGACACACTGGGCAACCCCATCTTATATACTTCAAAATGTTGGACCAATACAAATGGCAGCTTCAATTCCAAGTCTTACTGAATTTTTGCCATTTTATCCCCCCTATTTGCAATAATCAAGGAAGCACTTTGCCAAACTAAAAACCCTATCTTTGAGGATGCCCAGACGGTGAGGCAAACTCTCCCTCAGCAATGGTCACTGACTCTAAGCTCCTGGCCTTCTCGTGGGGTTTTCGTTGGACTGAGATCCAACCATCTCTCTCCCATGAGGGTCTCTTAATATATTGCCATGCCAGCCAAAGTGAGTCCACCTCACACTTTGTGACATTGATTAAAGCTGACAATATCATAACATCTGATGGACATCCTGCCCAGTGGACACGTCCATTGAAGTCATTGATTCAATACCAATCAAGACGAATTTCTGATCCCCATATTTATCTGTTTGAATTCTATGATTGTTGCCATTGACTCCCACCAAGGAGATAATGATATGTGGCTCATCAAGTCTGCATTAATTACAGCAGTATCCTTGCTTCAGAAATACTTAATTGGATTTAAAACTAAATTATTCCTTTGTTTCTAATTTGTATTAATACAGAATTCCTCCCAACGGTGATTAATAATTTGCTGCACTTACCCCAAGATAGAAATACATTCTAAATATCTGTTGAACAGTTCATACAGTTAATTGTGTAGTAATTGTATTTAACTGCATGCAAGTGGTGGGCAATAACTGTTAATTCACTTGACCTCCTTTAGGCACTCTTGTAGTTCCTACCTATGGGCCAGGGGACCTGGGTTCAAGTTTCACGTGTTCCAGAGCATATAAAAACGTCTCTAAATAGGTTGATTTGAGAATATTGAGAATATCTTAGGCTCCTACAAATAGACGTGGAATGTAACAGCGACTCTGAAGGGCTCTTGTGACACAGTGGTAGTGCCCCTAACTCTGGGTGAGAAGGCCGCTTGCCCCAGACATGCATGGTAATATGCCTGAAAAGGTTGATTAAGAATATTTCAAACAGTCGCTCTTGAGTTAGGTGGCATATGTCTGTAATGTGTAACTCTGTAAATAAACACTGAACTGTGCAAATATTGGCTCCTGTACTATCTTCACCACTGGCTTTCTGGAATAGAGCACACATTACAGAAATTAGCCATGTCTAACTTCAATCTGAAGGTGAAACCTCCATGCTCCCAGTCTTGGAGTAATGCAGGGTATCCCACATAATTTCTCAGAGTCACGCTGATCCTATTTATCCTTAATCTATTAATAAGTATTCATTAATAGATTTCTATGAGTAACTTGCAATTTAATAAGTGACTTTCCATTACAATGACATTAATGAATGTGGCAACTTTCTTTCTAAATGTTGGAGGTTGCAGAAGGGATGCAAGTAAAGCCTCCTAGTCACTTCTGATGTCAATTCATGAACTGCTCCTTTATGAATTTTGCATTGCATTTTTTTTGGTATATTCCTGGAAGGAAAATTTTTGATTTCACATTATGTAGGCGGGGGAGGGGAAGGGGGTGGTGTGAGCTGGGAATCTCAGAAACAAACTGTATACCCTTGAATTCATGTTTTTGCCATGGCAATGGGTAGCACGGTGACTCAGTGGTTAGCACCGCTGCCTCACAGTGCCAGGGTCCCGGGTTCAATTCCACTCTCGGGTAACTGTCTGTGTGGAGTTTACACATTCTCCCCGTATCTGTGTGGGTTTCCTCCAGGTGCTCCAGCTTCCTCCCACAGTCCAAAGATGTGCAGGCTAGGTGGATTGGCCATGGGAAATTGCCTGTAGCTTTCAGGGATGTGTAGATTAGGTGGGTTATAGGGGGATGTGTCTGGGTGGGATTCCAAGGGTGAGCGTCCACTTGTTGGGCCAAAGGGCCTGTTTCCACACTGTAGGGATTGTATGAGAACCCTGAAATAGACAGCGTTTATTACATTTTAATTCCAAAATCTGTTTTGTTAGAAGACCAAAAAAAAGACCACAGATGTAAACTCAGTGGCTGACCAGTAAAGTCGCATGTGGGATCTATGGAATGTTGTACTTATATAGTAACAGGGAACCTTCAAACAGATGGAACGGGAAGGGATATAGATGGGGCTGACTAGCTCCTCCTTCCTCCTGAGAAGCCCATTTCTTTTGGAGATTATTTTGTTTCTTTTTCCAGGAACAGACCAAAAAATGCAACAAAAACCAATTATAACTCTCATCCATGAGTTCCAGTAGGAGAAGGAATGCTAGTGGGAGATGGTGCACTCCTGAAGTGAGGTTCAAGTGTACCGGCCTGGGCTCAGTGCTGTGAGCTGTGAAGTTGTGGTTGAAAAATTACCCATTAGTCATTGCAGTGGGGTTATAACTCACTCAGAGATCCCTGCTTTGCACTGAAAATGACCATCTAGCTCAGAGAGCTGGAAGCCAAATAGCCAACAAGCCAATCAGAAGGAAATAGGACTCTGACGGATTGTCAAAAGAAAACATGATAAGAAGATTTCAAGTAACCTGCAAAGCCAAAAAATCTCAAAATTAACTGTTCAACCATCAATGTTTCACCGTGTACTTTCCATGAACCAGTAGGATAGTATGATTGGGATATCTTTTAACTTTCTTGCACTCACTTACTGTCTGTGTGTATGTGTGTTGCATTATTATTTGTTTATCACTAATAAGCTCCCTCATTTGTTAACTCAAGAAAGCCTGGTTAAATTGGCTTCTTTCAAAACCTGAATTCATTTCATCTGGAAGAAAGTCATCCAGACAAGGAGGGATCCTTTCTAAACTAACCTTGTTGTGGCCAACCAAAGTGGCAGGTGTATAAAATAGGGCAGCCTTTTCATCCCTCCTCATTCGAGACCTTAGTGACTTCTTGTACACATCTGGAATTGTGTTAACTATTGGAACCTCGTCTGGGGTCTGACCAACACACAGCAACCTCCAAAAATCCCTCCAAAATTGATGGTTGATTTAGATGCCAAGCATAAAAATGAATCATGGGAATGAGTATCAAAATTTTGAAATATCGTCACGATCCAATACAAAGAGTGGGTGTCTCTTAAATTCTTCTGCATCTTCACAACATATTGCTTACTCAACCTCTCGACCCAGTGACAAGATACCAGTAAGTGAAGCATGGGTTTGTGGAGGGCAAAATGGAGGCTGACTACTTATGTGAATATAATATGCCATGGTGGAAGGGGGAGGCAGGGGAGTGTTGCTGTCAAATATACCGAGTATATGTAAAAAACACAACCTTTGTGGCTCGAACAGAGAGAGAGAGAGCACTTTACACTCCAGGCGAACTCACTTTACATCATTACATTCTTCACCACTTGTGGCAGTGCTGTCATTTACAGACTTTAATAACACAGCAACAGACATGCATTTATGTGGCACCTCTGAAGTAATGTAATGTCTTACGGCAGCCCGCAGGCAAAGAGACTCGATCTGGTACCAAAGCAGGAGACAGCAGGACAAATGGCTAAAAGCCTGGCCCATGAAGGAGGTTTTATGTGATTCTTTCGAGAGATGGGCAGGGAAAATGGAGAAATGTAGGGGCTTCAGGAGAAAATTCCAGAACTGGATGCCATCAGTGGGGCAAGTAAAGTGGGGACTGCATAAGTGACCAGAGTGAGAAGAATACCCAGGGTTGTAGGGCTTTGAAGGGGATTATAGATTTTGGGTGGAGAGAGGCTCTAGATGAGCTTGAATTGGAGGCTGAACATGAATTAAATTGAGGCACTGGGGGAACAAGTGTAGGTTAACAAGCACAGTGACATTGGAAGAATCAGCTGCTTCATCCAGAAAGATGTCGTCTCAAGCAGACGGTCCTCCTGGACCCAATGGTAAACAACTTAGGACGGACCAGCTGTGTGTATCTTATGTTGCGAGCCTCTTAGGTTCCTGTGCCTTGAATGGATGCAATCCTTTACGCCAGTGATGGCTCGCAGCTGCAGATTTAATGCATGCGATTTGAATGCAGCTTCATATGGACATGGTCATGAGTCAAAGAGCTGTACAACATGGAAACAAACCCTTCAGTCCAACCCATCCATGCCGAGCAGAAAAATTACTTCCAATTTCAGACCAGGGTCAAACAGAGCATGAACAGTCATAATGTAACAGGAGCTGGACCCCAGTAAAAGCCTTGGCATTAGTGGCTGTGATTGTTAGACAGTCTATTTGGAATAAGCTAAATGTTAATTTTAATGTGAAACCAAGTTTTCTTTTAGGATGCATTTTCTGCACTGACTGATGGAAATCAAACAGGTGAATTTTCAAGATATTCAGATTTCATCGTCCCATCCCCCACACACCCCAGTATTCTGATGCTTAGACACGCATCAGGAGCAGCTAGATTATAAATAATGCAAATTGTTTTTGTAACTCTGCCTTGGCTCAATTTAAGCAATTGGAATTCCGAAAGCACTGCAAATTAAACATGACTCCAAGTTTCTGCTGTCTTGCTATTTTATCCTTTCAACCCTGGAAGTCTGCCAGCTAAGGACACTTGCCTTTCCAATTCTATAGCAGAATGCATGAACTTCGAAAGCATTGAAGAAATTACAAAGCAATATTATCACTCATGCTATCAGAAGTTAGATCAAAAGCCAGTTGCAAATGAAAGGTAATGTCTCCCAAAAGAATAGTTTCATCTTTACGTTTTGCCCAGGCAATTGGCTTGAAGGATACTAAAACATCATCATACTAAAACATGCAATTCTGCCAGACTTAGTAATATGATCTGTAACGTTTTATGAGGGACGATACACTCTTGTTAGGATGGGATGATTCCAAACTCAGATTACAACCAAGGCTCATTCAAATGTACACACATAGATTTGGTGCTGATGCTTAATTTGTTAGTGAAGTAAGTTTTCAGCTTCCCCATAAACACTGACTGAATGACAATCAGGCCGTCATGGGTAAATGGCATATTGCTTGCTAAATGCATTAATGTTTCCATACTTTAATATTGTGGAATAATACTGACAGCTGAACATGCTAACTTTTATTTAATAAACAAACTTGGTTAACTTCAATTTTCAATGTAAACTAGACAGTGGTGGTGTCAATTATCCATAGCATAAAAGGGTAGAATTTTATACATTATGTCATTGCTAGAACAGATATAAGGGGGAAAGTTGGGGAGTCATCGTTTTCACACCCTAAAGCACATTACAGCCAATTAAATATTTAAAATTTCAGTAACTGTTGCAAGGTATGAAATGTGGCAGTCAATTTTAATACAACAAGGGTTCGCAAAAGGAAAGACTGTCATTCTGAACTTTATATCTCTTTATTTTTCTCATTTATTACTATGATTTTGTACTTTTGAAGGCCTGTAATGCTGGACTTTTTATTTCTTTATTTTCTAATGTTTTTCCTAAGAATTTGTACTCAAGAATCTGTACTTAGGTCCCTTTGTAGCTAAACTGGCATCGTCAATGGCAACTTGTAAACTTTTCACTGTATTTATGTGAGTACATCTGACAATAAACCTAATCCTAATTCTAATTCAAACAGCAGTGTGATAAGGAGCCAGTAGTCTGTGCTTTTGTCATGTTGCTTTTGTTATTCATTCACAGATTATTGACATCAATGGCTGGGCCTGCATTTATTGTCCATCACTAATTGCTTTGGATGTAGTTGTTAATTGGTTGTCTTCATAGATCATAGAATCCCGACAGTGTGGAAACAAGCCCTTTGGCCCAACAAGTCCACACCAACCCTTGGAGCATCCCACCCAGACCCATTCCCCCATAACCCACCTAAGCTACACATCCCTGAACACTCCAGGCAATTAGCATGGCCAATCCACCTAACCTGCACATCTTTGGACTGTGGGAGGAAACCCATGCAGACACGGAGAGAATGTGCAAACTCCACACAGACAGTTGCCCGAGGCTGGAATCAAACCTGGGCCCCTGGTGCTGTGAGGCAGCAGTGCTAACCACTGAGCCACCGTGCTGCCCAACTTCTTGAACGTCTACAATGTTGGCTGTGTAGGAATACCCATAGTGCTGTTTGGAATGGAGTTCCAGGATGTTCACCCGACCGCAGTAAAGGAACAGTGATACATTTCTAAGTTGCGATGATGCATGACTTGAAGAGGAACTTGTGGGTCATAATATTCCGATGCATCTGTTGCCCTTGTCCTTCCTTATGTGGAGTATGGTATTATTGTTGGACTGTTAATCCAGGTAATGTTCTGGGGACCTAGGTTCGAATCCCACCACAGCAGCTTGTGGAATTTGAATTCAATAAATATTTGGAATTAATCATCTAATGATGAGCATGAATCCATTGCCAGTTGTTGGAAAAACCCATCTGGTTCACTAGTGCCCTTTAGGGAAGGGAACTGCCATCCTTACCTCATCTGGCCTACATGTGACTCCAGACCCACAGCAATGTGGTTGATCCATAACTGCCCTCTGGGCAATCAGGGTTGGGCAATAAATGCTGGCCTAGCCAGCGATGCCCTCATCCCATGAATGAATAAAGAAAAAACAGATGGTAAAGATGTTGGGTTTGAAAGACGCTGTCTAAGGAACCTACAATGCATCTTAAAGATAATACACACTGTTGCTGTCCATCAGTAATCCAGGATCAACATTGGCCAGAATACCAGGAAGATGACCTTTGCTTTTCAAAATAATGTCTAATTAGTGCCAGGATCAGTCTTGATCACACTGATTAAGAGAGGAGGCTCATTTGGCTGATGGCCTATCCTGTTCAAATGTTCTATCTTTCAATGACAGTTTTTCTATCCACCTGAGAAGACAGATGTACGCTCAGCTTAACATCATTTTTTCTTTAAACTCATTCATAGGATGTGAGCATCTCTGGTTAGGCCAGCATTTATTGCCCATACTTAATTGCCCTTGAGAAGGTGGTAGCGAGCTGCATTCTTGAACGGCTGTCCCAGCAGTATTTGCCTATGCAGCATTCTCTCAGTACTGCCTTGAAGTATCATCCAAGAATTTGTGTTTAAATCACTGGCTTGGGATTTCAACAAACAACTGACTGATTCAAAGGTGACAGTAATATCAATTCTTGGGGTCTGGAGAGTCTCATGTAATTTGATGACGGGGCACAAACCAAATCAGGGATAGGTGCAGCAAAGCAGTCATACACGATGCTCAACAGATTGGTTTTGAATCACCGTATCATTGCTTATGAATGGGGTGCCAATCCTGTCCACTCTGTTGGAAGGAGGTGCTGCAGGCTGAAGCAGGACAAACTGCACATCCCCGCTGGAGGGTTCACTGAAACTCCTTAGCCACCTGCTAAACAATGAGGCGAACTATACAGCTCCTTCCCAGCTGGTCCTCTCAGACCACGAGCCAGATAGCGTGGGGAGAATTACACGTTAAAAATGGCAACAAAAGTCAACCAACAAACAGAAAACGTCATTGTCAAGTTAAACCAAGAACGAAACGAAAACAGAAATTGCCGGAAAAACTTAGCTGTTTGGCAGCATTTGTGGAGAGAGAGCAGAGTTAACGTTTCGAGTTCGGTGTCTCTTCATCAGAACGTTAACTCTGCTTTCTTTCCAAAGATGCTGCCAGACATGCTGAATTTCTCCAGCAATTTCTGTTTTTGTTTCAGATCTCCAGCATCTGCAGCTCTTTGTTTTATTTATTAAACTGTGGATGATACTGGAGACTGCAGTATTTTAGTGATTCACATATGTCTTTGTGCTCCTGACAATTTGGAGCCAACACGAGTTAAACTGGCATTAAAAAAAATCAAACCTGAGGCTGACTTGCTTGTTCTGTGAACAAAATCTTTTTTTTTATTTCCTGATTGAATCTTACCACAGTAATGTATCTTATATTTGAAAGTCCTTTTGAATTCTACTGCTTGTAAACTGCTTCCATCCCCCATATAATGACTATTGTTCCTGTCAGGCTGGCCTCACGTTCTCTGCCTCTGGGCAACATGAATAAAATTGCTATCTGTAAAGATTGGAGAATGGAATATGAAAGTTGTCATTTATGGAAAAGCGGCGTGCAGTCTGATAAGAGGGTGGCACAAGATGTTAAGGGTACTAAACCCACCTTTTCAGCACTTTTTCTCTAGTGGCCATGGTTACTGTATGGAGACTAGATTATGTATTCCGGGAGTTGTGATGTTATTTAAGGCTTTTCCTAAATAAGATTCACAGATGCAGGGTAGATGCGGAAAGGTTGTTTCCCCTGGTAGGATGGTCTAGGATTCAGGGGACTTAATTTTAGAATAAGAAGATGCCCATTTAAAACAGAGATGAGGAGGAATTTCTTCTCTCAGAGGATAGTAAATCTACGGAATTCTTCACCACAGAGGATTGCGGAGGCTGGGTCGTTAAGTATATTCAAGCCTGACATAGATTTATAGTCATCAAGGGTAATGGGGATAAGGCAGGAAAATGGAGTTGGGGATGATCAGATCAACCATGATTTCATTGAACTGGACTCGATGGGCTGAATGGCCTATTTCTGCCCTAATGTCTAATGTTCTAAATGAAATGAAGGCATTTTCAGCAGCTAAAGTGAGGTCTAGGACACGATAAAATACATATCACAGAAGCAGTGTATGTAGTACCTTTGGATTTTCAAAATGCACTTGATAAGGTGCTACACCTGAGGTTGTCATGTAAGAGTAGGGTTTATTAGATTGGAAAGAACTTCTCAGCATGGATTAAGGATTAGCCAATAAATAGGGAATAGTGTCGGATTAAGTAGGTTACTGTGAGATGCCACACAGATGGTCGTTCCTCAGCTATTTACAATTAATATCAATCACTGAGATGAGGTAATGAAATGTCACGTATCCAATTCTTTTGTTACCACAAAGCTAGGTGAGTATGAACGTCGTGACATAAAGGATCTTGCAAAGGGATTGACAAGTTGAGTGAGTGGCCAAGTCGCTACAGAATATGACAAAGGGAAACATGAAATCTCCACTTTGGTAGGAAGAATAGCAAAGCAGGACATTTTCTGAAAGGTGAGAGGTTAGTAAGTTTTGACAAACAGAGGGATTTGGTTGTACTCGTATAAGAATCACTGAGTTAACTCGAAGGACAACAGGCAATTCTGAAAGTAAATAATACAGTGTGGAGCTGGATGAACACAGCAGGCCAGGCAGCATCAGAGGAGCAGGAAAGCTGACATTTCAGGTCTGGGAGAGATAGCAGGAACTGCAGATGCTGGAGAATCTGAGATAACAAGGTGTAGAGCTGGATAAACACAGCAGGCAAAGCAGCATCAGAGGAGCAGGAAGGCTGACGTTTCGGGCCTAGACCCTTCTTCAGAAATGGGGGAGGGGAAGGGGGCTCTGAAATGAATAGGGAGAGAGGGGGAGGCAGATAGAAGATGGATAGTGGAGAAGATAGGTGGAGAGGAGACAGACAGGTCAAAGAAGTGGGGATGGAGCCAGTAAAGGTGAGTGTAGGTGGCGAGGTAGGGAAGAGGTAGTTCAGTCCAGGGAGGACGGACAGGTCAAGGGGGCGGGATGAGGTTAGTAAGTAGGAGATGGGGGTGGGGCTTGAGGTGGGAGGAGGGGATGGTGGGAGGAAGGACAGGTTAGGGAGGCAGGGACAAGCTGGGCTGGTTTTGGGATGCTGTAGGGGGAGGGGAGATTTTGAAGCTTGTGAAGTCCACATTGATACCATTGGGCTGCTGGGTTCCCAAGCAGAATATGAGTTGCAGCAACCTTCTACATCGGGGAAACCAAGCGGAGGCTTGGGGACCGCTTTGCAGAACACCTACGCTCGGTTCGCACTAAACAACTGCACCTCCCTGTCACGAACCATTTCAACTCCCCCTCCCATTCCTCAGACGACATGTCCATCCTGGGCCTCCTGTAGTGCCACAACGATGCTACCCGAAGATTACAGGAACAGCAACTCATATTCCGCTTGGGAACCCTGCAGCCCAATGGTATCAATGTGGACTTCACAAGCTTCAAAATCTCCCCTCCCCCTACAGCATCCCAAAACCAGCCCAGCTCGTCCCCGCCTCCCTAACCTGTTCTTCCTCCCACCTATCATCTCCTCCCATCTCCAGCCCCACCCCCATCTCCTACCTACTAACCTCATCCCGCCCCCTTGACCTGTCCATTCCTCCCTGGACTGACCTATCTCCTCCCTACCTCCCCACCTACACTCACCTTTACTGGCTCCATCCCCGCCTCTTTGACTTGTCTGTCTCCTCTCCACATATCTTCTCCTCTATCCATCTTCTATCCGCCTCCCCCTCTCTCCCTATTTATTTCAGAACCCCATTCCCCTCCCCCATTTCTGAAGAAGGGTCTAGGCCCGAAACGTCAGCTTTCCTGCTCCTCTGATGCTGCTTGACCTGCTGTGTTCATCCAGCTCTACAGCTTGTTATCTCAGATTCTCCAGCATCGGCAGTTCCTACTATCTCTGAAAGTAAATAATTGTTGTTGCTTTTTTGCAGGGAGGTTGGAGTATAAGATCAAAGAAATCATGTTGTAACTATCCAGGTCACTCTGTGTACATATTTGGTCTCCTGATCCAAGGAAGGATATACTTGCCCTTAGGGAGAGTGCAATGAAGATTCACTGGGTTGATTGCTGGATTGAGAACATTGTCTGAGGAAGACAGATTGAGCAGAATGAGTCTGTACTCTGCAGTGTCTGGAGATTTACTAAACAGACAGGCGCTGGTGTCTTTTCCCTGGGGCCTGTTTGCTCTCAGCACTTCACCCACCGGATACTGAAATCACAATGGGGTGCTAAGCAGCAAGAAGAGTCCTGAATGGATTTGGAAAAAGCAAGCTGCCAACCATCCCTTCTTACCATACTTCTAACCATCTGCTCCCCACAACTGCATGCTCCCATCCACCAGCCTCTCTGCATTCAATTCCTTGTGGCCTGAGGTTTAATTGTCATGGCCAGAAGCACAACACCTACAACTTGCATTTTTATAGCAGCTACAATGCAATAAAAAGTCCCAAAGCACTATAAAACAAATTATGACAGTGAGCCACACAAGGGGAAAATAGGTAAGATCATTGCAAGATAGTCAAGGAGGTAGGTTTTAGGAAATTCTTAAAACAGGATACTGAGGCAGGAAGACGGAGGTTGGGAATTCCAGGGCTTGTGACCCAGACGGCTGAAGGTGCAGACAACAATGGTAGAGAGATTAAAATTGGGGTGGTAAAAAGGCCAGAATTAGAGGAATTCAGGCATGTCAAAGAGTTGTAGGGTTGGAGGAGATTACAGAGATAGAAAGGCACAAGGCCATGGAAGGGTTTGAAAATAAAGTGAGTTTTAATGCTGCTTGACTGAGAGCCAGACTGTTAAGTGAGCACAGTGATGATGCAGGGATGGGACTGGTACCTGCTAAGATACAGGATTGAGACTTTTGAAAGCTGTCAGGTTTATGCAGGTCATGTGATGAGACCAGTCAGGTGTGTGTCAAGCCCAATAAAGGTACCAGTGACGGTTTCAGCAGCAGATGTGCCTTAATCTTTCATTTATTATTTCAATTATTTAATTCTGCTTCTCAGTCAGCTGACTCCTCAGAAAGTGGACAAAAGGCTCAATATCGAGGGAGGCTCAGACCTCGACATCCAGGCACAGAGTTCTTGCCCTACACTTTGCCCACGCCCCAAAGCCGTGCAGACACTCGTCCCAGCCCAGAAAATGGGTACATCCCAATTTCTCAGGCAGAATGCACAAGGAGAATAGTGACTGCTTCTTCTATATCAGTATCAGGCAGTCCGCTTGTTAATAAACTCTTAGCGTGACATTAGATCACAGTATGCGGAAAACTTTTCCCTACAAAAAAGCACAGATTAAACGCCATCGTAGCCAGTGGCAGAAAGACAGCAAATTTAATTCAAATAAATTATTTATCATCCTTTCTGCAGCACAACAAGCCACCTTCAGGTTTTACAATGATTGTAATATTTGTTTATAAAAGCTGCCTCAGTTAAACTTCTGCAAATCATTGCCTTCAGGCAAGTCAGCATTTAACAGCACAAGTGTGCTTTCCAGCATAATAAATGCAGTGAGGAGGTCGAAAACTCTACCTAACCCAAGAGATGACAAGTTGTTGGTGAAGATAATGAAAGCTGCTGCCTTTGCTCACGAGGTGTCACAGAAACCCACATTGGAAGAGGACATTCTGCTGATTTTGCATCACAGTGTCATAGAGTTGTATAACAAGGAAACAGACCTTTTGGTCCAACTCATCTGTGCTGACCAGATATCCTAAATTAATCTAGGCCCATTTGCCAGTATTTGGCCCATATGCTTCTAAACCCTTCCTATTCATATACCAATCCAGACACCTTTTAAATGTTGTAATTGTACCAGCCTCCACCACTTCCTCTGCCAGCTCATTCCATACACGCACCACCCTCTGTGTGAAAAGGTTGCCACTCATCTTAAACCTATGCCCCCTAGTTTTGGACTCTCCTACCCTGGGAAAAAGAACTTGACCATGCACCCTATCCACGCCCCTCATGATTTTATAAACTTCTATAGAGTCACCCCTCAGCCTCCTATACTCCAGGGAAAAAAAAATGCCCCAGCCTATTTATGATGTGGAGGCGCTGGTGTTGGACTGGTGCGGACAAAGTCAGAAACCATACAACACCAGGTTATAGTCCAACAGGTTTATTTGAAAACACAGGCTTTCAGAGTCTCACTCCTTCCTCAGGTTTTAGTGAGAAAGGTGGCATCAGACACAGAAGTTATAAGTAAAAGATCAAAGGTCATAGAACTGATGCGAATGTATTGAACAAAGCTAAGATGGCTTTAGATCTTTAGTCACTTAGAAAGGAGATGCAGGTTTCGATTGATTAATATGCAAATCCCAGAACTTCTTCCAAGTCACTGCCCTGAGATAAATAGAGGCTTTATCAGTATACCAGTGGTGACATCTCAGGCATTATAGGTGCGTGGCCTTATTTAGAATCTGTGTTTTAACTTGAAGTCAGACTGGTTTTATTTCCAAAATAGGAATTCATAATATGCAACATTGCCCATCTACAAATTATGTGCTTTTTGAACAAATACAAATCTGCAAATGCAAATTCATCCCATACATTTATGTGTGTGTGTATGTGTGTGTTTGTGTTTGTGTGCGTGTATGTGGGAGAGAGAGAGTTTGTGTGTGTGACTATGAATGTGTGTGTGTGTGAGAGAGAGTGTGTGTATGAGAGAGGGTCTGTATGTGTGTGTGTGTGTGTCTGTGTGTGTGTGTGTGTGTGGGAGCAAGAGTGTATGTGTGTGTGTATGTGAGAGAGAGTGGTGTGTGCATGTGACTGTGAGTGTGTGTGAGTATGTGTGTGTGTGAGAGTGAGAGAGAGAGAGACTGTGTGTGAGATAGAGTGTATGTGAGAGGGAGTGCGTGTGTGTATGTGACTGTGTGTGAGAGAGAGGGTGTATAATGTGATGGGGTCACCTGTTGTGCGATGTGAACCCAATATCCCGGTAGAAGCTATCCTCATGGATACCGACCTTGGCTATCAGCCTCTGCTTGGAACTCTGCATTGTTGTGTATCCTGAAGTCTACCTGGGAGGATGTTTACCCGGAGATCCGAGGCCGAAAGGCCTCGACCGCTGAAGTGTTCCCCCACTGGGAGGGAGCAACCCTGACTGGCGATTGTTGTGCAGTGTCCATTCATCCACATTCGATCTTTGGAAATAAAACCAGTCTGACTCCAAGTTAAAACACAAATTCTAAACAAGGCCTCATACCTAAAATGCATTGTCTGACCTGAGATGTCACCTCTGGTATACTAACAAAACCTTTAGTTATCTCGAGCCAGTGACTTGAAATAAATTCTGGGATTTGCATATTAATAAATTCAAACCTGCATCTCCTTTCTAACTGATTAAAGATTTAACAGCCATCTTAGGTTTGTTCAATACATTAGCATCAGTTCTCTGACCCTTTGATCTTTGCTTCTAAATTCTGTGTCTGATGCCACCTCTCTCACTAACACCTGAAGAAGGAGTAAGACTCCGAAAGCTTGTGTTTTCAAATAAACCTGTTGGACTATAACCTAGTGTCGTGTGGTTTCTGACCCAGCCTATTTAGCCTCTTCCTGTGGCTCAAACCCTCCAACTCCAGCATCCTTGTAAACCTTTCTGCGCCCTTTCAAGTTTAACATCTTTCCTAAAACAGGGAGACCAGAATTGAACAATAGTGGCCTAACCAATGTCCTGTACAGCTGCAACATGGCCTCCCAACTTCTACACTCAATGCACTGACCAATTAAGGAAAGTGTACCAAACACCTTCTTCACTAACCTGTGTACACATGACTCCACTGTCAAGTAACTATGAACCTGCACTCCAAGGTCTGTTTGTTCGGCAATACTCCCTAGGACCTTACCACTAAGTATATAAATCCTGCCCTGATTTGCCGTACCAAAATGCATCCTTGAAAGAGCTATCAAACTGGATGCAATTTCCTGCTCATCGCTCTTGACCCTGTGACCCTTTCCCTTTAGCAGCAAATGTCAAATTAGGAGCTTACGATTGAATCTGCTTCCACCATTCTTTCAGGTAGAACTCGGATTTAATCTGGGTGAGGGAGGTCTTATCGACCAGATTAGAAAACCAATGGGACCCCCTGCTTCACTTCTCATTCGGAAGCCTGATGGTATTTAATTCCAATTTGGGTAGCTTAGTGGGCTTTCTGTCGAATTAAGTCTCCCCACACCCTGTAGTGCAAAAATCGCACCCTCAGGAAGTAATGGCCATTTGAGGGCCAGCGGCTTTGTAGTACCACCAGCTTCACTGGCATTGCGATGGCCAATGTCAGTTCTACAACAAGCCTGCGAGATGAATTGATATAGTCCGTCGAGAGAGATGAATGGGGATTGGGTACAGGTTGTGGTGACTCAGGGGAAGAAACCAGTTTAAACAAAATTGTAATATTTAGAACTCAATGTACTGGTTGTACAGGAGAACTCTCGTGACGTATACAAAACAAGTCAAACCAGTTGGTGTCATTTACAAGCTTTCCTCTCAGAAACAAAGGTTAATCAAGGGCCAGATCATTAATGGAGACACTTTTACCCAGAGAATTACTGTTTATGTCCTCAGGAAGAATTTGCTGGGCCTAAGTTTTGACTGAATATGTGGCAGAATTCCAGAGGTGTGAAAGAGCACTCTACAGTTTCTTTGCGATGGTGTGTTACTTGCCCTCGAGAGACATAAGAGTGGGAGAAAATGAATTGGGAAAAGATCACAGATTGCAAACAGATCTTCCTTTAGGTTTGCCCACTCACAGAGACGAGCAAAGACTGAGCCTTAGATAACAAGGTGTAGAGCTGGATGAACACAGCAGGCCAAGCAGCATCAGAGGAGCAGGAAGGCTGACGTTTTGGGCCTAGAGCCTTCTTCAGAAAGGGGGGGGGGGGAGGGGGGTTCTGAAAAAAATGGGGGGGGGGGGGGCGGATAGAAGATGGATAGTGGAAACAATAGGTGGAGAGGAGACAGACAGGTCACAGAGGCGGGGATGGAGCCAGTAAAAGTGAGTGTAGGTGGGGAGTTAGGGAGGAAATAGGTCAGTCCAGGGAGGACGGACAGATCAAGGGGGCGGGATGAGGTTAGTAGGTAGGAGATGCGGGTGGGGCTTGAGGTGGGAGGAGGGGATAGGTGGGAGGAAGGACAGGTTAGGGAGGCACGGACTAGCTGGGCTGGTTTTGGGATGCGGTAGGGGGAGGGGAGATTTTGAAGCTTGTGAAGTCCTCATTGATACCATTGGGCTGCAGGGTTCCCAAGCGGAATATGAGTTGCTGTTCCTGCAACCTTCGGGTGGCATCGTTGTGGCACCGCAGGAGACCCAGGATGGACATGTCGTCTGAGGAATGGGAGGGGGAGTTGAAATGGTTTGTTTTTAACCTCTGCTTTGCCAATATTCTCATCTCCTCTCGACCTCACTCTTTTTTTAAAATTAGATTATGGAACTGCAGGCATGTTTTGAAAACTTGCCCTAACAAATGTTATTAATGTGTGATTCTTGACAGAATTGCTGAGCTCTGTCTGACTGATTAACCTTTATCTACTCCAAGGCAGTCAAAATCCTGTGGCACAATGGATGGAATCCACACCTCTGAGTTGCGTCTGAATCAACACCGCCTATCACTGATGACCTTTTAACCCCCTCGATTTTCTATCCATCTTCACCTTAAAAACATGCAAAGACTCTGATTCTACTGGCTTTTGAGGAAGAGAGTTCCAAGACACATGGCCCTCTGTCAAAATAAAAATTCACTTCATCTATCTTAAATGGACAACACCTTATTTTTAAATGGTGACCCGTAGTTTTAGATTTTCCCACAAGAGGAAACGTCCTTTCTACATCCACCTTGTCAAACTCCCTCAGGGTCTTATGTATTTCAATTAAGTGGCTGCTTATTCTTCTTAACTTCAGCAGAAACAAGCCTAGCTTGTCCAAAGTTCTTCATGAGGCAACCATCCAGGTTTTGTCTTGTCTGAACTGCTTCCACCATATTTACATTTAGGGCTAAGTGATGGCCTAGTGGTATTATTGCTGAACTGTTAATCCAGGGACCCAGGTAATGTTCTGGGGACCTGGGTTTGAAACTGCCACAACAGATGGTGGAATTTAAATTCAGTGCAAGTCTGGAATTAAGAGCCTAATGATGACCATGAATCCATTGTTGATTGTTGGAAAAACAATCTGCTTCACTAATGTCGTTTAGGGAAGGGAACAGCCATCCTTATCCAGTCTGGCCTACAGACCCACGGCAACATGGTCGACTCTTAACTGCCCTCTGGGCAATTAGTGATGGGGAATAAAAGCTGGCCTAGCCAATGACACCCTCATCCTATGAATGAATAATGAAAAATATCCTTCCTTAAATAGCACAGCACTCCTGATGTGGTCTCACTAGGGCCCTGTACAACCGAAACATAACCTCCCTACTTTTGTATTCAATTCCCTTCACAATAAATCATCTTAATTGTCTTGGGAAGTCCCGAGGGACCAAGGATGATATTTTTCTACTCAGGAGTTGTGGGCCTTGAAGTGAATAAATGGTCCAATACTGGATCTATTTGTACTACTTGATGTTAGGGAGGTGATGTTGGGAGTTCAGAATCTCAAGTACTCCTTCCACTGATTGCATCTAGCCTCCCCCTGAGCCTGTTCAGATTCTTGATATGATTGGCAACTTCATGACTGCCTCTCCTTCAGTTTGGTTTGTCTTTAGCAAGAGATTTGGGGTTGTGCCTTAAAGGGAGGCTGAAAGGATTTAAAGCATGATTTAAGGATTTATGAGACTTAAGGCAGCATCCAGAAAAAAAAAATGGTCTGCTTCACAAAATGCTACACAGGTTCTACAGCCTGTTTAAACAGGGCCGTACAGCAAACAGTGTACAGGGTCTAGGTTAAACAGTGTCCAGCAGCAAAAGGTCTACAGATTCTATTTAAACAGTGCCCTCTTGACCATCTCCTCTCCAGTTGAGAAAAGTAAGTGAAACGGGACAGCTGCTTGTATGAAATGTAATACTATCCTTTAAAGTAGGATACCTTGCATCTTCATCGGGCCATGCCAAGGAGTGACTCGAATCTTACAGCATGCCCTCTGAATCGCAGGCTACTTTGTAATGTACACCAGTACCAATGCTTCAAGAGGGTGGCTGTACCGCTGCTTACTCAGGAAAAGCAGAGATGGATGTTAAAAATCAACCTTGTCAATGATTCCCAGATCCAAAAATTAATCAAAAACGATCAAGAATTATACTGTAATCATTTGTGATAAAAGTTGGTGAAACAGCTCTATTGAGCAATTTTTTTGTGAGATCTCACTATCAGGGCATGGGAGATCCATTTCCAAGCAGCTCATTGCTAACAGCTCTGTATATCCTCATCAACAAGTGGCAACCTGCTGTAAGAGATTGATTAATGGCTTTGGTTCTAACGTGTCACGTTACTAGATTAGCATACACAGTGTTAAAGGAACTGGTTTAACTGAGTGATTGGTTAATGGGACCATTTTGTTTGTCACATCAGGAGTTCTCATTAAAAGGCTTTCAGCCTGCTGTTGAGCAGAGCCTGTCCAAATTCCAGACATAAATAATCGTTCTATAATAAATGAATGAGGCCAGTGCCAGAGTGATATTTTACAACATCTATTCATTGACAATTTAGTAATTTCAGAGTAGAACAAGATTGCGTCCAATTTCACATGTGGCAAATCAATATTTGTATTATATTTCCATTACATTGAAGCATATGGTGCCCAATATATCAGAATCAATTTGATTCCTGAAATATACAAGCAGCCAAATATATAGCATGTAGAATAATTCTGGAATGCAGGCAGCATTCAAACCAGCATTTATCATGAGAGGGCAAGAGTCAATCACATTGCTGTGGGGCTAGAGTCACCTACAGGATTGACCAATTAAGGACAGCAGATTTCCTTCAAGGATATTTGTGAACCAGATGGGTTTTGAACCACAATCAACAATTCTCACATGGTTGCTATTAGGGTTAGGGTTAGCTTTATAATTCCACACTTTAAAAACAAAAAAAATCTCTATCTGCCCTGGTGGGATTTGATCCCATATCCCAAAGGTATAGCCAGATAGTCCAGATTACATAACCACTACACCACCACCTCTCTGTGTTGATACACTTCATCGTCATATTATCTGACAAGATCAGACACTGATCCACATGCACTATAGATCTTAAAAATATTCAATCATATTGAGTTTTGAGGTGCATCTTTAAAGAGGGAGAATTTAATTTAGGGAGATGGAAGGAGGTATTTCTGGTGGGTGAAGGCATGGACATCAATGACAAAGCAAAGCTTCTTATACTATTTTCCACCACATAGCCAGAAAAATACAAGTGTTGCCAGTCCCAGCCCTCATCCCTGTAAACCATTCCAGCTTCATCATGAAGAGCCTGAGAGACGCCATAAGAGAAACAGGGACAAAATCCTCAGCTCCTTCACATTTGCTGTGATTCACATTGTGATGAT
Source organism: Rhincodon typus (assembly GCF_021869965.1). Classification (NCBI taxonomy): domain Eukaryota; kingdom Metazoa; phylum Chordata; class Chondrichthyes; order Orectolobiformes; family Rhincodontidae; genus Rhincodon; species Rhincodon typus. The sequence continues at coordinate 165,854,054 of NC_063332.1, forward strand.
GCTATGGCTTTAAGAGGTGTATATTATGAGAGGGATTGAACAAGAGGTGCCAAGCAGTCTGTGGTAATGTAAACAGGTGAGGCCTTGGATTTTTTAAAAAGTTGGAACAATAGAAGCAGCCTGGCTGGGTGGGGCCAGCTCTCACAGACCAGGATTTCCAGTTTTTTTTCTGGCTTTTATATTCAGCAGAAGTTGCTGGGGTCTGGAAGAAGTCGAAGCTATATTTTCCCCTCTCTTAGTTACAGCTAGAAGCTGGGGGTTTCTCTTCCTACTTTAGCTGTCGAATGTGAGAAAGTCTGATTGCTGAATTTGCCTTTTTGCCAAGGGGTGTGTTTATGGGATGTTGCTAGTTTGGAACAGTTAATTACTAATAGTTACTGTATCTACTATTCTGTTAAGTTTCCCAATAGACTTAAGTTATTAAAAATTCTCCTTTTATTCTTGTATTTTAACTATAGTGTTTCAATAAATTGTGTTTTGCTTAACGTTGAGTAGTTTGACCAGTAGAATTGCATCTGAAACACAGCACTTTAAAATATGAAAAAATTAGGGTCGAGGCTATCTTCTTAAAACATTTTGAGGGAGTCTGTTCTGGTCCATTACAACATTCTCATAAATTTAGAGAGTTGCATATTATCAGTTGCCTGTGTGTGGAGGGCTTGCTTTTAGCAGACTTGGAAAGAGAAGACAAATGGAATGAAGGTCAAAATAAAAGCAGCCACTTGATCTTATTCTGTATTTAAAGAAAGAAAAATCACATTTGACTTCTGTGAGAAATAGCTTCTGTGATTGTGCTATACGCAGCTATTCCTTCCCCCTTGGAGTGCCCGGTCTGTGTCAAAAATGTATGTAAATTAAGAAATGGTCATTAGCTCAACAGCGCATGGAGAATAGGTTGCACAGAATAAGAGCAACCATTACTCTGAGCCACTGGGGAGCTCAATACATCAAAGTCTATGCTGCCTACGCAGATCTCAAAATAGAATGCATTTTCTCATCATTTAGTACAAGGGGTCTATGCCTATTGCTTGACAAAAAGCAACAAAGTATCACATGCAGAATGTGAATTTAGTGGGCAACGTGGATGGAGGTTTGAAAGGAGCACTTTGTAATCACAATTCCCGATATTTCTTCCCACCTTTATTGGAGTTAAAGTTTTTACACCCTTTAGGCTTTGCAAGCAATATTAATGCTTTTCTGAAATGTATGTTGCAAAGGTGAGAATAAAAATGTACGGTTTATTTTAGGTGAAATATTTACATTTATGCTATGCCAATGCACGCACACAAGGTAAAAGTTTGCACCAAGGAGTGTACTGTGAAGTGAAAGAAAGAGAGAATGATTTACATTTAAAACAACAACTTGCACTTATAAAGTACCTTTAAAATAATAAACATCTCAAGATGCTTCTCAGGGATATTACAAAATCAAAATGACATGGAACCACATAAGGAGAAATCAGCTAGCTAATTGCTTTAAAGAAGGGACTGAAAGGAGCAAAGAGAGTTAGAGATTGGAGGGAACTCCAGAACTGAGGGTCAAAACAGCTGGAGGCACAGTCTGCAATGGTGCAGCAACAAAAATCAGGGAATTAGCGGGGGAATAAAAACCATTATGGATGATGGGAAAAGAGGAGGTATACCTATCATTCGTACTCTCTTTGTTAAAAAAGATCCACGTGGAATCATGTGGATTTGAACGTATGGACGTTGACTGTCTGCAGGATTAACCCAGCACTGGATACTTCAACACGACCTTCCTGAATAATAAAAGTGACGAGTGCGAAGTTCCTCAAGATTTTGCTGGAGAAGAAAAATCTGCCACAACTGAAAATGCTCCTGGCACAGCTACTGACTGCTCTGCCAACACAATGGGACTGGGTGGTCACTGTATAGTTCTACCACTTTTGCACACGAGCCAAACAAACCTACACATTCCTATGTCCTGATGGGCTTACGTTTTGTACCAGGTCAATTAACACGATTTGAGAATAAGACGGTGCCAATTTAAACGTAGCAAATGTAGTGAATGTGATGTGAGAACAAAAGAATGTTGCCCAGCCTGAACAGTTTCTATTGGTGGCAGAGCAGGATGGCTTTATGAACGCATCACATGTGATTATAATTTATGAACATCTTGAGGATACAGGAGCAGAACCACAAACTCTAATTGTAAAAGATAATGGCCCTGCTAAAGTGACAAAATCTTGTTAAAAGTGTCCTTAAGATTGTTTACATTAATGTAGCGTTAAGATTATTATGCTGTGAGTTTAAACCTGATCACCTGCCTTCTTCGGGTTTTTGGCAAAATACTCCACATCTAAATAACGGGGCTGTTCTCCAAATATGAGGATTAGGGAAGGAATATGCAAACATTGAATTTACGTGCAAATTCTGCCATAATTTTACAAATTTTATGAATAAATTTTTTTTGGGAAGAGAAAAAATAATCAGGGATGGCCCAGAGGCCAGAATTGGAGGGTTGTAGGCTTGGAAAGGGTACGGTAGAAGAAAGCTATGGGGACATTTGAAATTGAGGATGAAAATTCTGAAATCTTACAATCACTGGGAGCATAGGAGTGAAAGGGGAACAGGATACAGATCATGGGTTATGGAACACCATTTTGGACCTCAGGTTACTCTTTAAAAGTCAATGAAATATTTTGTTGAAGAAAAGCCACTGTCATATGGCTGGAAACACAGCAGCAATTTGTACACAGCAAGGTTCACAAGCAGCAAAGTGATAATTATCAGCGAATCCATTTTAGTAATGTTGCTTTGGGACAAACATTAACCAGAGCAATATGGAGAGCCCCGCTGCACTTCATCACTTGTTGCCAATCCCTTAAGAAGGTGGTGATGGGTGCGACTTCTTCTTGAACTATTTTCACAAAAGTGTTATTTATCAAAATCCAGGAAATGTCTCAAAAAAAGTGATAAAGAACTGATGTTAAATGATGCCAAAGAAATTAGTAATTTGGAAATAAGTTTCTGGTCTCAAACAGACCTCTCGCTGAGAAGGTGCAGAGACACTGACTGATATGGAAAGTGACAACATCGCGTAGGCTGCGTGTATATACAGGGTGTGCACTCAACCCCCAGTGACCAATGATCCTGAAAGAAACATGGGTGAGGTGGCCTTATTGTGCTGGAAAATATGATGGATAATGCAATTGAGCCGAAAGTAGAGAGTTAACATAATCTCCCTATTTTTAAATGTGGTTTGGTCTAAATGGGGCGCAGAAACACTGGGTAAGACCTCAGTTGAAACAACCATGGAGATTTCTTTCATTACGCACCAATAACGATCAGTCTTGGACAACCGTCTCCGGTAGATAGGAGAATAGTTTACAATGGACAAAGTCTTTGTTCATAGTGGGATTAGAAAGAAATTAGAATATTGAGTCCTTGTCATGAGAGTGGCATTAAATGGATAGCATCACATTTGCTACTTGTTATATATCCCATGTATTATTATTAATGAAGTTAATGGAGTTAAATATCAACCGTGTACTTGAATGAGTGGATGATTTGTTCTCATGCCACTGCTCAAGACAAACCTCTTCTCCATGATTTTAAAACAGTCTTTTCAGAATGAACATATTCAAATGAAAGTTTTTATTAGGGGGGCATTACATTCAGTGCCAAACAGTGCATGCCTGACTGCCAGCAACACCACTTCATTTCTCCCAAGTTAACATGCAATGATTCCTTTTAAGATCCCAGATTTAAGATTGAGATGAAAAGGAAGCATTTCTCTCAGAAGGCCATGAGTCTTTGCAACTCTCTTCCCCAGAGAGTGGTGGAGTCAGGGTCAGTGAATACTTTTAAGGCAGGGGTAGATAAATTCCTGACTAACAAGGTAGTCAATGGTTATCAGTGGGCACAAAAATAGTAGAGTTTGAGGCTACAATCAGTTCCATCATGATCATATTGAGTGGCGGCACAGATAAAAAGGACAAGTGGCCTATCACTGCTCATAAACTGTACATGTATATCCTCACATGGAAGTAACAAACATTGTCACAAATCAGTTATAGTTAATCATAGAATCAGGCTCTTCATTTCAACTCATCTGTGCTGACCAGATGTCCTAAACTAATCTCTTCCAATTTGCCAGCATTTGGCCCATTTCCCTCTAAACCCTTCCTAATCATATACCCATCCATGTTTTAAGTATTGTAATTGTACCAGCCTCCACCACTTCCTCTGGCAGATCATTCCATACATGCATCACTTTCTGTGTGGAATATTTGTCCCTTAGGCCCTTTTAAATCTTTCCCCTCTCATCTTAAATCTATGCCCTCTAGTTTTGGACTGCCCTACCCTGGGGAAAAGACCTTGATTACTCACCTTATCCATGGCCCTCATGATTTTATAAACTTCTATAAGGTCACCCTTCAGTCTCTGACGCTCCAGGGAAAATAGCCCCAGCCTATTCCGCCTCTCCCTATAGCTCAAACCCTCCAATCCTGGCAACTTCCTTGTAAATCTTTTTTGAACCCTTTCAAGTTTCGCAACATCTTTCCTACAGCAGGGAGACCAGAATTGAACGCACCTTCAGATTAATCTATTACACATATTCTAATTAGTATAACTGAGAGCCCATATGTCTATTAGGCCCTTGGATATTTCAGCCAAAGGTTTTGGTATTTCAATCCCTTGCATTACGAGAAAATACTCCCATTTCAATAGACGCAGTGTCGTTTATATTTCATACATCCTCTACAGTTTCAAGACAGTGTCTTGCAAATGATTTGTCACAACAAATAATCGAATGGTTTCCAACTAATTTCCACAAGATTGAGGTAACCACCTTGGAAACTGCGTCAACTGTTGTTTATCAACGTCTGTGCAGATTCCAGTGTGAGTGGGTGTGTAGCGTGCATCAGAATACGCAATCCGGCATGATAAAAGTGAGTGACCTAACTGCTCGTATCACTAAATATTTATGTCTTCCAGTAACTGCAATTGTGGACCAATGCCAAACAGTGTTTCTGTTGCTTTAGATGAAATGCCATAGTGGTCCATTTATGAGTAAGAACTCATTCAACTTGCTTGTATCTTCCTTGTTTTGAAACAAGTGGTTACAACATAGTCATCAAAGTAACGTACTATTTTTCAAGATTTCAAAAATACGTCTTCTTTGTTCAGTCTCTGCTTTTAAACCCCAAGGTCTTTACCCAGTTAAAATCTCTAGATTTACCTCAATATCTTTCCTTTTCAGCATCAAGTATCCCTGACTTGAGGGTCTTAGGTCCACTAGAGGAAAGACAAATTACCTATTTGAAGTTGTGTGCTGTCAAATTCTTCAGCTAACATGACTAAAAGTGACGTTTCAGACTTTTTGTAATTTGATACAATTTGGGAAGAATGAAATATCATCAAACCGTGTTTATGATATGTTAGTGGAAACCTTCAAAGGGCCAGACCTTGCTGGAATAGGGCATTTGGTCCTACCCCTCATCAGTCAGACTTCAGTATTGCTGGAAAAAAGTTACGTATTGTCAAAGTTTTTTTGTCTTGAATTTGCAAGGAGCACCAATTCAAAGAAAAACTATATGATGCTGTGCGAGAACAGAGGTGCTACTTGGTTGTAATGTTGTTTCTGATTGATAGAAGTGTTGCCATAGATAATGCTCCAGTTAATGATGACTGACAGTTACCTACCAGCTATGTTTAAATGCGAGGTTGATTCTGATTGGTCATGGCGTTGCCCTGAGAACAATATATTGTTGAGTTGAAAGAGCTGCAGTGTGTGCAGTGACACCCACATTCCTTGAACAAAGCAAGTAAAAAGGGTGTTCATTTTTTAACAGTTATATCTGCATCTAAAGCAGAGAAGTTAAAATGACAAACTATACAGGACTTTAGAATGTCAACCCTCAGTGCCTTCACACACAACACTGCATTCCTGAGGTAAATGGACTAGGTCAGAATTTCTTCACTTTAAAGCCAAAAGCTGGCTGCCAATCCAGCTGTCAGGGAGAATATGACCAACTCTCAAAGGCCAAATTTTAACAGGACTAGACAAGGTAAATGCAGGAATAATGTTCCCAATGACCACAGAGTCCAGAACCAGGGATCACAGTTTAAGGACATGGGAAGGGCTTTTAGGACTAAGATGAGGAGAAATTTCTCCAACCAGAGAGTAGTGAGCCTTTGGGAATTCTCTGCCACAGAAAGTGGTCGAAGCTAAAACATAGAGGTCAAGCAGCATCAGAGGAGCAGGAAGGCTGACGTTTCGGGCCTAGACCCTTCATCAGAAATGGGGAAGGGGAAGGGGGTTCTGAAATAAATAGGGAGAGAGGGGGAGGCGGATAGAAGATGGATAGAGGAGAAGATAGGTGGAGAGGAGACAGACAGGTCAAAGAGGCGGGGATGGAGCCAGTAAAGTTGAGTGTAGGTAGGGAGTTAGGAAGGGGATAGGTCAGTCCAGGGAGGGATGGACAGGTCAAGGGGGCGGGATGAGGTTAGTAAGTAGGAGTTGGGGGTGGGGCTTGAGGTGGGAGGAGGGGATAGGTGGGAGGAAGGACAGGTTAGGGACGGGGGGACGAGCTGGGCTGGTTTTGGGATGCGGTAGGGGGAGGGGAGATTTTGAAGCTTGTGAAATCCACATTGATACCATTGGGCTGCAGGGTTCCCAAGCAGAATATGAGTTGCTGTTCCTGCAACCTTTGGGTGGCATCGTTGTGGCACTGCAGGAGGCCCAGGATGGACATGTCGTCTGAGGAATGGGAGGGGGAGTTGAAACGGTTCGCGACTGGGAGGTGCAGTTGTTTATTGCGAGCCTAGCGTAGGTGTTCTGCAAAGCGGTCCCCAAGCCTCCGCTTGGTTTCCCCGATGTAGAGGAGGCCACAATGGGTACAGCGGATGCAGTATACCACATTAGCAGACCAGCACATCTGCTAATGTGGT
>NC_063332.1:165861370-165882314 GCF_021869965.1 Rhincodon typus
GCTTGGGAACCCTGCAGCCCAATGGTATCAATGTGGATTTCACAAGCTTCAAAATCTCCCCTCCCCCTACCGCATCCCAAAACCAGCCCAGCTCGTCCCCGCCTCCCTAACCTGTTCTTCCTCCCACCTATCCCCTCCTCCCATCTCCAGCCCTACCCCCATCTCCCACCTACTAACCTCATCCCGCCCCCTTGACCTGTCCATCCTCCCTGGACTGACCTATCTCCTCCCTACCTCCCCACCTACACTCACCTTTACTGGCTCCATCCCCGCCTCTTTGACCTGTCTGTCTCCTCTCCACCTATCCTCTCCTCTATCCATCTTCTATCCGCTCCCCCCTCTCTCCCTATTTATTTCAGAACCCCCATCCCCTCCCCCATTTCTGATGAAGGGTCTAGGCCCGAAACGTCAGCATTCCTGCTCCTATGATGCTGCTTGGCCTGCTGTGTTCATCCAGCTTTACACCTTGTTGTCTCGGATTTTCCAGCATCTGCAGTTCCTACTATCTCTGAAGCTAAAACATAGAATGTTTTCAAGAAGGAATTAGACATAGTTCTTAGGGCTAAAGGGATCCAAAGGTATGGTGGAGAAAGTGGGAACAGGGCACTAATTTGGATGATCAGCTTTGATCACGCTGCTGACGTGACACCCCTATTCAAAAGGGAAAGGGGCAAATCTCAGATAACTATAGGTCAACTACCCTAATATCTATTGTTAGAATCAATTCTTAAAGAAATAATGGCAGCACATTTAGAAATTCATAATTTAATCAAGCAGAGTCAGCATGCCTTCATGAAAAGGAAATTGTACCTGATTAATTTATTAAAGTTTTTTGAGGAAATTTCAACCAGTGTGGATAAAGGGGAACCACTACATGTGTTGTGTTGGCATTTCCAGAAGGCATTTGACAAGGCACCACTCAAAACGGTAAGTCAAAGTATAAGAGCCCACGGTGTGGATGTTGTATGTCCACTAAATTGTACATGATTTTGATGCAACGTTGCTTAATACCTCATTGATTAGCTTGGCTTGCTTCCTTCTCCACCAACTCTAAAGAGAACAATGGAATAGAATGTAAAACCATTTTGCAACCATTAAATATAAAGATGGTGAGGGCTACATGAATGCACAGTGGATCAATAATTCCTTGTGTCTATTTTTGTTGGGGTGGGATTGCCTGGCAGACCTCTAAGAGTCATGTATTAGAGCCAATTATTTCTGGGGATCACTGATGTATCAGATGAAGTGAATTTAGTTTAATAAGGGACAAACAGTCTGAACAGGAATTGATAGGACATGTAAATTGAAGGTTCAGAAGGATGAGAAGGGGATTAATACCACACAGACCGACAGATTAGGTAGCTCTGACACATCCATGTCAAGAGCTGTGATTAATAAATGGTGTGTTTATCTACCTTACAGCTGACAGCTGGAAATTTCCTGCAGCTCAGGCGGAGTAAGTGGACAAATCCAAGGAAAGCTCCTTTGAAGTCCGAACGTTAGCCACATATATAGTCTAGCATCTTTTTATTTCTGTTTCGGGAGCCTCAGAGGCAGCTCTACGAGAACCAACTTTGAAAGGCTTGCACCAGCAAGAGGGTTGAAGGTGGTTCAGCAGCTGATGATATCTGGAAGTGTGGCTGGTTGACAAAGATAGATGAGGTGACAGTGTGACATCAGCCATTAACCCTCACTTTCCAGTAGCAAATTAGGCTTGGCATTTAAAATGGCAAACCAGCATCGGTTGGCAGCGGAGTTTTGAAAGCATTCAATATTTTGGCCTTGACCACTTCCCATGGCAGAGAATTCCAAAGGCTCCCCATTCTCTGGGTGAAGACATTTCTCCTCACCCTAGTTCTAAATGACCTTCCGATGTCCTTAAATGTGACCCCTGGTTCTGGACTCCCTGGTTATCCGGAACATCATTCCTGCATTTACTTAATCTAGCCCTGTTAGAACTTTATAAGTTTCTATGAGATCGCCCTCATTCTTATAGCCTACATGAATATAGTCCGAACCAATTCAATCTCTTTTCATACGTCAGATCTGCTAACCCAGGAATCAGTCTGGTAAACCTTTTGTTTCACTACTCCATCCATAGCCAGAACATCATCCCTTTGGGATAGGACCAAGTGGTTTTATTTTTCTGGAACTCATGACTTTCTGAAATACAGCAGAAGTCTAACATTTGCCTCAGGTGTTCTCTATTCTGGTTTTGGTCCTAGAGCAGACATCAATCCATTTGGATTTCTTGTACCTTGTTACTCACTTTGACAGGCATCACATTGGAATGAACTAGCATTTGATACAAGTGCACAGGCCTGGCTCATTTTCTACATATCCATGGAATGCCAGAAGGATCCAAACCCACCATCTCTGCAATCTGGAAGATCACAGGTAAAAGGTGCATGCAATAGGACTGCAGCACTCCCCTTTCAGGAGGAAGGGAAAATTGGAAAGAGAGACACCCAGACAACCTTTTGTTGCAATGGCAGTGAGTCATTGCACAATTTAATCGCATGAGTGGGGAGGCAGGTCTCTGCTGTCATTGCCTCTGGTTTGGCAAATGAGGCAAAGAACAAAGGTGAAAGAAGCAGACGAAAAATTGTTAACTGTAACACCCATTTATCCATGTGCCATCTTCATAAACAACGCCAGGTTGAGAAACAATTTGGAATACTATGATAAAAAGTTTTCCATAAATACAAAAGATTACATTTATGTTGGCAGCAAGTGGGAAGCATTTGGCCCAGCTCTCACAATTCACTTTTAATCACAGTGTTTATTCAACTGTATAAATGCTATGTGGTAATTTATAGGAAAACAGCAGGATTGTTGACTGCAAGCGCTGGTTCATCTCAAGCACTTAACAAAATGCTGAAATAGTTTCCTCCAACAAATAACATTTTGTCACCGATAAATCATCTCGCAGCACTCCCCTTGCTGTGCCCTCAACTGATATCTTCAAATGCTGACAAAATATTGTGACTTTGTTGGCTGTGTTATTCTGGCACTACAATGCATTTACTTCAAGGCTCGTAGATTATGAACGTTTTGATACTTAATGCATTGCAAATTGTCTTTCGATGGGTGCAATCAAACATCTTAGTACAATGCATCAGAGGACCACAAATCTGGCAATTCTCAGACCAAGTCCATATCAGATTTTGGATCTTGCTTGTTTTCTGGTCAAACATTTCTGGCCAGGTCAGGGAGAGTTTTGACAGCGTGTTCTTTTTTACTATTCATTTGCGGGATGTTGGCCTCGCTGGCTGGCCAGCATTTATTGCCTGTTCAAGACAGTTCTGAGGAAGAATCACTTGATCTGAAATGTTAACTCTAATTTCTCTCCATCATTGTTGCCAGACCAGCTGAGCTTTTCCAGAAATCTCTGTTTTTGCCTCTGATTTACAGAATCCACAGTTCTTTCTGTTTTTATTTATTACCTGCCCCTGGCTAGAGTCATAGAGATATACAGCATGGAAACAGACCCTTTGGTCCAACTCATCCATGCCGACCTGATATCCTAAATTAATCTAGTCCCATTTTCCGGCATTTGGCCCATATCCCTCTAAACCCTTCCTATTCATGTACCCATCCAGATGCCCTTTAAATGTTGTAATTGTACCAGCCTCCACCACTTCCTCTGGCAGCTAATGCCATACACACACTTTCAAGGAAGTTCCTTGACACACAGTTAGAACAAAAATGTCGGGGAGGAGTGAAAGTCAAGTTATGGCAGCTTAAAAGATTATCCAGTTTTCAGACATATATTACCAATTCAGAGAGCTGGATTTGAGACACTGCATCTGCATTTTTATTGGACCATTGGGATGCATGTACACCAGCAATACCACACGGTTTTTGCATTTTTTTACAGTGAGATGCTTTTACTTCAGTAATGGATAACTTTTCCACTGTCATGTTGGAATTTTCTGATGGATTGAGATCATCAGTTTTCTCAGATAAGGAGACTTCTTCTTTTTTTAATGGCCTATCTTACCAATGCTTCCAAAGCATGCTGTTACTCCAGCATTGGCAAAATCGCAGTTCATGATCCTAAGGCTATCAAAATCAGTTTCCAAGTATCTCCTCAACTCTTCCCTCCATCTCTACAACCCACTGCCACTTCAGTTTTTTGTTTCTTTGAATTTAACCACCACCTTGTCAAGGAGCTTCATTATAAATAACTTTTCACTGGGAGTAGGACAAGGAGGAAGTCACAAATTCTGGTGTGACCCCACGATCTGCAGTACCTCTGTGAACATATCATTAGAAATGCTCATTAATGTTGCAGGAACTCATGGCAGTGTGGGGAAACTTGAAAGTCAAGGTATCGTTGGGCTGGATTCTTTGTTGGAGGATATTCTTTGGAACTGCTCCCACAGAACACATCACTTGCATTCACCAGAAAAGCAATTTTGCCAAAACCACAAGTCCACCTCGAGAACATAATTACAGCCAGTAAAGTATTTTTTAAATGTCTGGCAAGTATTTGGGTATAACAAGAGGGTGCAGCTGATGATCTTAATTTGGAATGGAATTGCCTCAGAGTAGTGAACCCAAAATCATTCATCGACTCCGTGGAGTGTGGGTGCAGTCAATTCAGCCCATCAAGACCACACGACCCCCGCCCCCATCCCTGTAACCCTGCATTACCCATGGCTAACCCACCTAACGTGCGCATCCCTGAACACTATGGGCAATTTAGCATGGCCAATCCACCTAACCTGCACATCTTTGGACTGTGGGAGGAAACCAGAGCACCTGGAGGAAACCCACGCAGGCACAGGGAGAATAAGGCTGGAATCAAATCTAGATCCCTGGCACTGTGAGGCACTGAGCCACCTTACCACCCCGAGAAATCTGAAGTGGAGTTGGCAGAATGAGAAAATGCTGGATTCATGCAGCTTTTCATGCAGATATATTGAATACCATTTCATATGTTGGCAGCTGCATCACTGAAACACAAAACACACAGAGAAGGGAGCACATGGACAGTTGCTCCAATTTACACTTCTTTTATTTTACAGGCAATCTCTGTAGGAGACTATTCTTTTTCAGAGGCTGACAATAATTGCACTCTTTTTTACCAGTTGAGGACTTAAGGATTTTTCCTGAGGATCATGGCTTTGTCACAACTCAATTGGGAAGATTATGTCCTTGACTGATCTCCTCTGATCCATAAACCATCACAAATGTGTAACTACCCAATTAAATCACCAAAATGGTGAATTTGTCTGACAGGCTGCTATTCAGGATAAAAGTAATTCACACCAGGTTTCATCATTAACAGGAAAATAACTATTTATTTTAAACAAACATTCTTTAACTAGTGGCAAAGTGTAATAATAATTCACTATAAAGCAACTTAAGTTATACTCCTTTAAAAACTATTCATTCTTAAATAAGATGGACAAAAATAGTTTGACACAAGTATGATGGGTGGGAGAACAGAAACAGCTGTAGTGATTGGACCCAGGTGGATCTTGTTGACTATGAGATCCTTGATTGGGCTTGTTAACCTGGGACAATCAGGGAGCCCTGGCTGACCAAGGGGATTCAAAATCTCCCCAGTTCAGGGTCTAGCTCTGAGCTGGCTGGTCACAGCCAGTATACTGTGCACATGTAAATAAGGGGTGACTTGGTGATGGGATACCGGCATCTGTGCAGTTATTTCAACAGCAAAATCAAATTCTATAGATCAAAGCTCAGATTACAGGGTGGGATTAATAATTGTTTTTTGCAATTCTCTTGAATGTTGGCAATGATGACATGATGTTGTCCAGAGAGTGATGGTTGATCTTCGATTCAATGGCCAATTAGGTGAACTTAGATCATTTTGTGTATTAGAATTTTTTTTCCTTTTTAGAGTCTTAGGGTTTTTTTTCACTCTCAGAGTGAAACATTTCTTATTTGCATCCAAGACATGAGCGAAAAATTTTTTACATAGAAGGTGATTCACATATGGAATGAACTTCCTGAGAAAGTGATGGATGTGGGTACAATTACAATGTTTAAAAGACATTCGCGTAAGTACATGAGTAGGAAAGGTTTGGAGGGATACAGGCCAGGAGCAGGCAGGTGCGACTAGGTTAGTTTGGGATTGTGTTTGGCGTGGACTGGTTGGACTGAAGGGTCTGTTTCCATGCTGTATGACTCCATGACTCTATGACTCTGGATATCTCTGAAGGTATTGCATTCACATATCCGTGACAAACCACAGCTGGACCAATCCGCGACTGGGTATCTTTAGGTAGTTTTTTCTTATCTCAAAAATTCCTGGCACCACTCTGCCTCATAATGCATCCACTTCATTGCTAAGAAAAGTAACATTATCTAAGTGTACACCATACAATTCCTTGTGACCTGCAAGTTCCAAAAACCTCTCCAGGTACTGTTAGCTTGACACAGTGTTCAACTTCCATTTTCCAGTTTGTAGTCCAAAAGATAAAATATGTGGTCTCCTACAGCTCTATGATTTCGGAAGATATATTTCACATCTGATCTTTTGCAAAGTTATTTTGGTTGTACTGTAATCCACCTGCACACAAAGAAACAGAAGGTTTGTGCAGAAAAATTACAGATGTATCCAGTCAAATTACTTTATCAAACACCATTTATTGATATCAGAATATTGGCTACTTTCATGTCACTCAAGTAAAGCATGATTTTTAAGTCCTGATAGTTGCCACTGCTTTGTGAATCATTTCTCTCTCTCTTTCACTCTCTGTAGCAGATTATACTACTGCATTGCCAAGCCAAGATCCCCAAGACTGTCACTAATAGGTTTCAATCAACATCTGCACAGTATTGTGGAACATCTTTCCATTTTGAGAAGGAATAGATCTGTCTTGATGTACCTCACTGGCATTCAATTTCTGGCATTAAAGTGTTTTATTTCCTTTGGCAAGTTATATATTCCATTATCATCAAACGTATTGTATCTAAAATCTGGCTCAGCCATATTCTGTCCTCTTCTAGGAGACTCATCTCTACATTATGCATTAATGGCCAGAGAGAAAAGAGGGGCAACACTGTATTGGAATAGTAGCAACAAGAAGACAAGCTGCCCACAAAGATTGGGTGAATACATTCTGTAGTTGTTATGGTACTTCTAAATCCAAAAGAGTTTTAGTCCATTGGAAAGAGTACAACCTGCAATTGATGGATGGTGGTGAAGACTCTGAGAGCTGTTATTTCAGAGAAAGTGCCACAGCCAAAAAGGGCCTTAATCATTGGTCCACAATTTGAGTTGCTTCATGTGTTTCTGCAGGAAAATAAGATAATGGTTATGTTTGATCACTGCACCCAAGAAATGGCTTTCTCCAAACTAGAGAGTAAGATTCACCCTTGCATCACCAGAGGCCACTCTGGTCAAGTTCTGGAATTCTTCACTCTGATCTGATACAACTTGTGGTGTCAGAGCCAGAGCAACTGACAGAGGAAGAAACTGACAGCAAACTGGGGAGGTGATGGCCTAGTGGTATTATCACTGGACTGTTAATCCAGAGACTCAGTAGTGTTCCAGGGACCTTGGTTCAAATCCTGCTATAGCAGGTGGTGGAATTTGAATTCAATATAAAAAATCTGGAATTAAGAGTCTAATGATGACCATGAATCCATTGCCAATTGTTGGAAAGTCCCATCTCATTCACTAGCATCCTTCAGGGAAGGAAACTATCATCCTTACCTGGTCTGGCCTGCATGTGACTCCAGACCCACAGCATTGTTGTTGACTCTTAACTGCCCCACTGGGATGGGCAACAAATGCTGGCCTAGCCAGTAATGCCCTTATCCAATGAATAAAAAATAACTTGGGAAATAGGGAAGCAAGAGGAGATCAGTGCTTCTATGAAATAGAGCATTAGCACTTACAATTAAAACACAGAGGTGCAGCAAATCAGAGAATGAAAAGACATCTGTAAAAAAGCAAACAGTAAGTTTACTGTGCCTCAGTTGATGAAGTGTGTTAGTGGCAAGATTTCTAAAAATGATGTCTTTTGGATGGGACACTATATGAGACCTGACATATCTGCGCTCTGTAACAGTCCCTCAACAATATTTTGAAACAGCACATAGACATACTGCCAAATTTCCTGGCTATTATTTATCTCAGAAACAACATCATGGTCATGATTGTACTGCGATCTGTGCTGTACACAGATTGATTGCCTACTTTCCCAATCATGGCCATACATCAAAAGTATTTAATCTGTCAGAACACGCCCTGGGATGCTCTGAAGTAAAGAAAGGTACTTCATGAATTCATGTTCTTTGTTTCTTTTCCACATCATAAGACTGATGCTGTGACAGAGCACTTGTCTTTCTCAACTGGTAAAGTAAATGGCAGTGTGCAGATTAGGGCTGCTCTGAAATTGAGGTATGCTAGCAGGAGACTGACTCCAATTGTTTCTGCTACTGAGAAGCTTCAGCAGAGCTTTTGGGGATGCAATGGAGGATGCATAGAAACTCCAGACCATCATATGCACATCAGTGATGCTCTTCAGCTGTTGTGCTATATTGATCACTAATGGCTTTAGAAAGGGGAACATCACTGGGTCTCTCTCTCTCCTTCTCCCTCTCTCTCACTCTGTCCCCCAACTTTGGCCAGGTTTTCTTTCAGTCTCTTTTGTTCGGGGTTCAGAGAAGCAAAATAATCTTGAAAGAGACTCTTATTTTCATACATACATGCGTCTACAGTGTCAGCAGCCATCCATGGAACCAGCACTGATATTAGCATATCTATTAAATAGCTATGCAAATTTCACTGCTATCTTTACAGGCTGTCAAGTTCATTTTTTTCTGAGTAAAGGATATATCATGGGACTTTGTGAAATACTGCTTGAAAATGAACTCAATTGACGAGTGACAAAGTACGTATTGCGTGTATATATTTCATTCTCAACACTGAAATATTAACTAAGTTCCATCAGATATTCAATTAATGGCATAAAAAATGTTTCACTTGGTTTGACAAGTTACCTTTTCAGTGATTATCTCAGTGAATCTGGCCCAGCCATTCTAAACACACTCTGGGAGTAACGGAACTTCATCTGAAGCTTACTCTTGATGTAGTCCTGACTGTAGTCCTCCTTCAGAGGAGCCCTGGTGTCCTGGAGTAATGGAATGCTGCCCATGAGTGATTGACTGGGTCAGTCCTCCCACTGTTATGGGAATTAAATCCAAATGGAGAAAGTTCACTTTGGCGATTGACAGACAGTCATGGAGACTCTTAGAGCTAATGTTTCAGGTCAAGTACTGTAACCAAAATGAGCCACAGTCACTGGCCCAGAAGGTGAAGTGCATTGGACATCTGAACAAAATCCTAAGATAAATCCAATGTTCTGATTTGATGTATATAATATTCACTCTATGCCTGACTTTTCAGAGGAATATTAAAGTCCTAAATGACACAATTTGATGATAGTGGAAGGAAAATCATACATGTTCTTTAACAGGTGCAACCACATTTGATACCTCTAAACACTCCTGTTTAAATTCTTCACATTTCTGATCTACAGTTTGCCTGTGCCACTTTTTCCTATGATTTAATCAGGACGTCTCATTTGCACACTCACTGCCTCCTTTCTCACGAACTACACTGGCTTTTTTGTTCAAGCTCATTCTCAATCTCCTCTTCAGATCTTGTCCAGCTCTTTAGTACCTTATAACAATCCTGCACCCTCTGACTCTGGCTTGCTGTAGATTCCCCTCCTCCCGTTGGCCACACTTCACAATAGAGTACCCAGCCTGTTCAGGTTTATTTTCCAGAATTTCTTCCCGAATCTTTCCGTGAATGCCTCACTTTTGTCTCATGTTTAAAAGCTGTCTTAATATCAATCAGTTTTGATCAAGACTGTTCCTTTCGTTTAAGTCTAATTTTTTTCCTGCCTTCTATGAGGTGCCCTTAGGCCATTTGTGGTTGAAGATCTAATAAGTTTATAGAACATAGAACATAGAACAGTGCAGCACAGGACAGGCCCTTCGGCCCACGATGTTGTGCCCGCCTAGTATCCTACTCTAAGATCAAACTAACCTGCATAACCTTCATTTTACGATCATCCATGTAAAGTTTGAGCTGGTTTTGTTTAGTGTTATCTATTTTCTACCAGGTGGGGGTGGGTTTATTGCAACTCATTGCAGTAAGTAGCATGGTGACCAGGAGATTCCTGGTTGTTAATAGCGGGATGCCAATTAGCCTTGTTCCTGATTCAGTTGACCACCCATCATCCCAGAATGCACTGTAATGTGATGGTGGCTCAGGAAATAAATGGAGGCTACATGGCTTCCCCACATTCTCGGACTGCCACTCAGCAGACCCCGTTGTGTATTTCACTGGTCATCCAGATGGGGTGTCACGACGAGGGAGTCTCTCATTGTCAGGCACTCCATGCTGACAGGCAACTGAAAGCTACTTCCCTGATCCAGCCTCTGACCCTCCTGCTACCCACGGACTCTCACTCCATGATCCCAATCCAGCCTTCATTCACCATTGGTCTGGGAGACTATGATGGTCCTAGGCTTCCAGTGGGTGTGGTCCGACCTGCTCCCACCAATCGTGTCGCGCTGGTGGCTGCTTAGCCTATGATTGGCCGGCAGCCCTTGGTGAGCGGGTCCTCCACCAATGGGTGAAGTCCCAGGGGTGGCCAATTAAGTCACAAGCAAAAACAGAAGCTCCTGGAAAAGGTCAGCAGATCTGGCAGCGTCTGTGAAGAGAGATCAGAGTTAACGTTTCATGTTGGGTGACCCTTCCTTGGAACTGACGGTAGCTAGGAAATTGTCGGTTTATACGCAGAAGATAGGGTGGAGGAAGGGGGTCAGGAGTAAAGGATAGGTGGGGATACAGCTCAAAGAGAGAGAAGAGCAGTTGGACAGACAAATGAGTGGATAACAATCTAGCTAGGAGGATGAATAGCTGTTAATGGGGATTGTTAGTGGCTAACAATAGGTAGTGTGCAATGACAGACTATGTGATAACAAGGCCTGCTGTGTGGGGTAGTGGGGTAGGACATGGGAGAGTTCAGGCCCTAAAATTATTGATTTTGATATTCAGTCCAGAGGGCTGCAGGTTCCCTAAGCAGAAAATGAGCTTTGCTGGAACACTGCAGTAGGCCTGAAACAGAGCTGTTGGCCAGGGAACAGGGTGGTTTGTTAAAGCGGCAGGCAACTGGAAACTCAGGGTCTTTTTTGCAGGCAGAACGTAGATGTTCTGTGAAGTGGTCACCCAGTCTACATTTTGTTTCCCCAATGTAGAGGAGACTGCTTTGTGAGCAGTGAATGCAGTAGACTAGATTGTGTGAAGTGCAGGTGAAATGCTGCTTTACGTGAAGATATGTTTGGGCCCTTGAATACTGAGGAGGGAGGAGGTAAATGGGCAGGTGTTACACCTTTGGTAGTTGCAGGGGAAGGTGGCATGGGGCTGTGGGGAGTGTTGGGAGTGAAGAAAGAGTGGATCAAGTTATTCCAGAGGGAATGGTCCCTGCAGGAGGCAGATGAGGGATGGGAGGGGAATATGTGTCTGGTGGTGGCATCTTGCTGGAGGTGGTGGAAATGGCAGCTGATGATCTTCTAGATGTGGATGCTGGTGGGATGGTAGGAAAGGACAAGGGGAACCCTATCACTGTTGCGGGAGGGAAGAGACGGAGTGAGGGCGGAAGTGCGGGAGATGGGTCAGACCTGGTTGAGGGCCCTGTCGACAATGGAGCTGGGGAATCCTCGGCTGAGGAAGAAGGCGGACATTTTGGAGACTCCCTTGTCAAAGTTGTCCTCATTGGAACATATGCGACAGAGACGGAGGAACTGGGAGAATGGAATGGAGTCTTTACAGGAAACAGGGTGCAAGAATGTATAGTCCAGGTAGCTGTGGGAGTCAGTGGGTTTACGGTGGATATTTGTGGCCAGTCTACACCCAGAAATGGCAAAAGAGATGTCGAGGAGGGGAAGGGAGGAGTCGGGGATAGACCAGGTGAGAATAGGGAGGAAATTGGAAGCGAAATCGGTGAAATTTTCCAATTCTGGATGAGAGAGGGCAGCAGCACCTATGATATGATCGATATATCAGAGGAAGAGTTGTGGGAGGAGTCCAGAATAGGACTGGAACAAGGAATGTTTCACATACTCCACGAAGAGACAGTCATAACTGGGGCCCTTGCGGGTACCTATGGCCAATCCTCTGACCTGAAGAAAATGAGAGGAGTTAAAAAAGAAGTTGTTGAGGGTGGCTAATTAAGTGCCTGAAGGGCAATTCATTCCTTCGGGCCACTCCAGTGGATCTGATGGGACTTTCTGCCCACTCCCAAACTTATAGGTGAGAGACCTGTTAGCCTGACAGAATCCCAGCCAACAGATCTTTCCTTAATTTGAATTAAGTAATTAAAAACAAAAACTTGAAGGATATTCCTCTTTGTTTTCTTTCTGAACCCTCCAGTGCATTTTGGGAATTGGAATAAAATATACTTTTAATTGGGTATCACTTATTTGGTAACTAACTCCAAAGGCCACTTTTAGTCAACGTAAAGTGAAAATTCACAGTTATAACATAGATATTATTAGGTTAACGCATGCTGCCTTTTTCTGATGCTAAATATAAGAACTAAGAGGAGGACTGTCTGCTGTTCAGTAAGGTCTCAATTTGACCTCAATTTCGCTTTCTTGCTGATCCCCAGCTCCCTCATTCCCTTACAGTGCAACACCCCATCAATCTCAGCCTTCAATACAATGATTAACTGAGCAGTCACAGCTCCTTGTGGAAGAGAATTCCAAAAGCCCAACAAAGGGAAGCTGGACAAGTCCAAACACCAGCAATTCCATGAAAAAAAAAGTTCTTGAAGTAGGCCTTCTAAGCCAACAATTACTTTTGAAGTGCATCACCGTGTCATAAAACTGTACTGAATGTTTGCAATTAACAAGGTGAATGACATAGTGTCAGAGGCTGGGTTTCCATCCTTGATGCAGATTTCCAAATGTTGTGATTCTCACTCCTGCACTGCCCACCGGAGTTATTTTTGTCAGTGGGGTGATGCTGAGCTTGAACTCTGGCAAGCAGGCCCAATGGAGTAATTACGGTGAGCTATCAGGTTAAAAGATCCAATTCCTTTCACTGGGACATTGGCACAGTTCTGTAAATAACGGTTAGACAGCCTTAACCTCACCATCACCCCACCCCACCCCTCACCAATCCCCCATCTGGCTAAAGAGATGGCTGACTTCTTTGATGATGTCTCTATTCAATTCATTCAGCCTATATCAATGTATTCAGCTCCAGGGCTCAGTGGGCTAATCTCATTATTGCTGCTCCCACAATGTATGGACCAGCATTGTTCAAGTGTTTAAAAACCAAAAGAACTGTGGATGCTGTAAATCAAGAACAAAAATAGAAGTTGCTGGAACAGCTCAGCAGGTCTGGCAGCATCTGTGAAGAAAAAATCAAAGTTAACATTTCGGGTCCAGTGACCCTTAACGCTAACTCTGATTTTTTTCTTCACAGATGCTGCCAGACCTGCTGAGCTGCTGCAGCAACTTCTGTTTTTGTTCAAGTGTTTATATGCATTCCAGTACTTTCTCCAGTAGATAAACGCCCTACCTACATACAACAGTATTGGGAGTCTAACTGTGAGTTCAATTATTGCAAGGGGTATTGAACATTCAATCCTTTGACTCAGAGGAAGAGCAGCACCAACTGAGCCAAGGTGATACAGTGCTCAGCCCACAGCAATGTAGTGAGGCAGTGTAAAAGGTGCTCATCAAATGTGGATGCACAAGGTACTGGCTCCTTGTTTCACGTGAGCAGCAATTCTTACTTTTGCTTAGGGTTCCACTTGTAGGTTGGATAATGGATCTGCAATGCTTTCCTTGAAAGAAAATTGGCTGTTTGTTGTGTTCTCCTAAAGTGCCTCATTAAAACCAGACAATGCAGTGGAAGCCATATCAAGCTCCTCCAGGCTTTATTAAATTATGGGCAAATGACAGTCATGACTATAAATATAAAATAGGATTACTTGTCAAGTTTTGGAATTTGCTTTCAGAAAAATAATAGTGAAATATACAGAGGGATGTGTTCTAAATATATTTTGTATTGCACTGTGCTTATTCAATTTAGCTGATTATTTGTTCCAACAGGTTAAAGATTTTAAAAGCAAATCACATTGTCTTAAAAATCTGGCATGTGAAATGCCTCAGGGTGACTCTCTCCTGACTACACTAGAAGATTCACAAGTATTAGTTATCTCAAATCCCAAAGACTTGGACAGATCCAGAAAAATTAAGCATTTTCACTTCACATCAGCTTTTATTTTAAACTGAGGTTAAATTCACAAATACAGAGCAACAATGCAATTACATTTGGAAACCATTACAGAGACTGTTTTTGAGCCAGAACGCATCAGCGACACAGAATTAAACTGTAACTTAACTGAAAATGATCTCTCCTCAGCATGTGAGGATTGCTGGCAATTAAGACCAACATTTATTTCCTATCCCTTGTTACCTGTAACTGAGTGGCTCACTCGTCCACTGCAGAGGGACGTTGCATGTCAACCTCAGCATCAAAAAACAACATCTGGTGCATGACAGGACTGTGTATTTGAATGAGTAGAATGTTTAAAGAATTCTCAACTGCACGATAATGTTCTGCTATGAAAATAACTGCTCATTATATAAAGTGGAACCCAGAGCAACAGAAGTGCTTCTGGCTCTTTTTGTAACCTCTGAAGATTAGCCGATGAAATCTCAAAACAGTGCAGTTGACATAATCTACAACATGAATGTTAGCAATCGTCATTGTCCCTGTTCAGTAAACATGCCTTTTCATTCCCCTGTTACTTCAGATTGTTAATTAAATACAGACAAATCAGAAAAAGTGCAATCCTCTTGTCACTGTGTCGCTTGGGCAGAAATCATAAGTTCATAATTGCCTTCATTGCAAACGAGCTGCAAAACTTACACTATGCACGTAATGCGTTCTGCAGACATATATAATTATGGTGAATCGATAAATGTAAACTGGAGAGGCACTGTGTAACTGGCTTGTTTAATACTATTTTAAATCTACAGTACTGCTGTACGCTATCCACGATTTATAAGGCTGGAGGGAGATTAAACCACTTGTCTCATTTCAAAGACACATGCAGAAACAATACACAAAGTGTCTCAAATGGATGACTAGTTTCTGAATCCAAATTGAAACTATGCTGATATTTATATCCATTTTGCTCGCCCATTTTGCCTATGGCATCTTGTGCCCAAATTTCCTCAGAAATGTATTTGTAAATATCGGAATACTAAAAAGAACATTAAAAAAGAGTGCACTTGGTAAACTGCATACTTCAGGTACATGGTGTTAGTTCAATTTTATTATCATTACACAGACTTATTCTGCCTTATTGGTTCTTTGTAACTACAAAGTTGAGGAACAAAATATTTTCATCAAGAACTTCAATCCCATTGAGGTTTCAGGCTAATCACGTACAACAACCTGCTCTGAAAACTCTGCTCACATTTTAACAGCTGTGACAAATTGTACCACAACAGCTAAGAAAATCAACAGCCTTCAAAAACAATGAACAACATTTTAAATAAAACATTCCACAAGATTCCAAGAAAAGTCAGTTTGTCCCGCCTACCCATGTCAATGCATCTTTTCAAAGAATTTCAAGATTTGAATCTGATTCCACATCTTTGTCAAAACAATGGATTCTTCCTTGAAACATTTTCTATCTACCAGGTTTCATTGAAATCCCTCGGTTAGTTTTTGAGTTGTATTGTTCACAGTCAACAGACTAACAGACAAGGGAGAACACATTATCACTGCCTGTCTTCAATGGTAAATATAGAGAGTTTTTGCATCAGTTAAACAGGGTCCTGAGGAAGAGGTGGAGTGTGCAGCAGCTTTCATCCTTTAGCATCACCATATCTCAGTGATATAATAAAAACTGAAGTTTGAAGCCATAAAACCATCATTTACGCACATTAACCATGGCATCTTTTAACAAAAAAGCAACGCATTTATAACGAATTTGCACTCTTTAATATAACAGCTACCAATGCCATAAAAGTCAAAGATACAGAAAATATAGCACAGATTTCAGTAAGAAGAATAAAAAAAGAGTAATGAAATAAAAAAATACAAAAACAGAGAGACGTCAGAACGTGCCTGAAAAAGGTGTGGGAGTAGGAACATAGGAACAGCAGAAGGCCATTCAGTCCATTGAGCCTACACAGCCCCCATTCAATACAATCATGGATGTTTGAAAACTTCAATGCCTCTTTCTCACCCCATCACTATAATGCAACTGGTAATCCTAAATATATCAGTCTTTACCTTAAACATACTCAAAGACTGAGCTTTCAGAGCCTTTACTGGCTCACAACCCTTTGAGTAAAATAATTTCTCATCATCACGGACCTGAGTGGCATCCTCCTGATTTTTAAATTGGGCCCGCTGATGTTAGACTCAGCAACCGCGGAAACATCTTACCCTGTCTTTCCCTTGAAGTTAGAACTGTTACAAACACAGGGAACTTGAATTTCTCTGGTCTTTTGAAGTGAGCAGTCTTACGTTAATGAGCTAACTGGGGTTATGGCAGTTAAAATTCAGGATCAGTGGGCAAGAT
The DNA here is from genome assembly GCF_021869965.1 of Rhincodon typus. Classification (NCBI taxonomy): domain Eukaryota; kingdom Metazoa; phylum Chordata; class Chondrichthyes; order Orectolobiformes; family Rhincodontidae; genus Rhincodon; species Rhincodon typus. The sequence goes on from NC_063332.1 coordinate 165,877,984, forward strand.
CAAGGACATCTGCTGACATTTCTGTGTAAATCTATTTCTCATGAATTTCTTCAGGCACCATTGTATAGTCACAGTTACACCAAAACCCTGCAGGAAATGTCTGGCCAATGTCTCAAGTGCATCACACAATTGCAACAGAAAGTTTGTTCTCGCCCTGCAAGATTGTGCTATATTTCCACAAATAGCATCATCTTCAATTTTTAAACAGGACAAAGTAAAGATGCAAGTGCATAGTATGTTATTTATTAAAGCACAGTACCTGAACAGAATGTGGTGCACTTTAATGATTTGAGCCAGATTTTATTGGTGTGACCTGGGTCAGCACGAAAACTAAGGGCAAGCTGTACATTGTACTAGTGAAAACTGTGCGCTAACTTCTAGTCAGAAAGTGGCATGGGTGCATAGATATTTCTGTTGTGTGAAGCTTTGCTGCATTGTCATGGAGTCAGCAATGCTTTGGTTTGTTCAGAACACACAACAGGGGAATTAATGAAAACTCTAGCTCGTTATTCAAATTGTTTTCCCTGTAATTTTACCAAGAGATTTACAGTGAGGACTCTCTCAGGATTCTTCCTTCATTGTAGGTTAATCCTCATTAGCCAGGGTTCTACACAGTAGTTTGGAGGAGATAGTTCCAAGACAGTGCTAGATACACATTCATAAATACACCAAAGATTTTTGGCAGTATGTTAAATGCCTATTCCAGTTAATAAGCCTTTCAGACTTGTGAGAACTACTCTATATTTCACTGATCATTATGAGTTATTAGTTTATGAGTTGTTATTTTAGCAGTCTTATGCAGAAAGAGTGCCAACTTATATGTCAACGTTAATTATTTTCAATACAATGAATAACGCACTTACTGAGCTTTGGCAGTGTTGGTCATTGTGCATTGCTGTTTCCTGATAATCGGGGTATTAACAACCAAGTTTGGCGAGGAGTATGTGCCACTCACAGGAAATTCTGTGATCCTCAATGGTCAGTTAATTTTTGGGTCCTGCTGAAAGGCATAGAATATCATCCGCCTTAAATGTTCTTACAAACTGTAATTTGATAATGATCAAGTCATCTGTTCCAGATGTGTGGATTGTGGGTCAAACATATAACCAAAGTAAGCAGTACTGAGTACAGGAGCTTTTCTACTCGGAAACATTAGTGTCTCCACTCCCTTCCATGAAACCTGACCCAAAGTTCATATTGTTTATAATCTCTGCAACTAAATTTCTGCTCTCATTTTTTTTTCATTAAAGGGTTTGTATTTCCACCTGGCCTACATGATTGGCACACCATCTACCATCTTCAACATTCACTCACTTCACCACCAAAGTACAGTTGTGTGTATAATCTACAAGCCACACTGCAGTAACTCTTCTGACAGCATCTTTCAAACCCCTGACCTCTAACACCTAGAGGATAAAGGCAACAGATTCATTACAATACCATCAGCTCCAAACTGTCTCCCCCTCCACCCTAAACCACTCCCTATCCTCAATTGGAAGGATATTGCTGTTACTTCATTGTCATTAGATCAAAATCCTGGAACTGAACCCCAAGGACTGTGGCATTTCATGAAGGCAGCTCACCACCACTTTCTCCAGGGCAATTAGGGATGGGCAATGTGGCACCCCCATCCCATGAATAAATAAAAAAAAAATCCCAGGCTAGTGGCTGCTGGAACCTTTATTTGTGCTTCTAATTGTCACCTCCCAACTTGACTATTCAAAAACTCAATAGTTCTCTGTTGGGTGGTATGGTGACACAATGGTTAGCACTGCTTCCTCACAGCACCAGGGACCAGGGTTCAATCGGGTGCTTGTCTGCGTGGAGTTTGCACGTTCTCCCCATTTCTCTGTGGGTTTCCTCCGGGTGCTCCAGTTTCCTCCCACAGTCCAAAGATGTGCAGGTTAGGTGGATTGGCCATGCTAAATTACCCATAGTGTCCAGGGATGTGCAGGCTAAGTGGAGTAGCCATGATAAAAGTGAGATTACAGTGAATGAGTGGGGGAGTGGAACTGGGTAAGAAGTCCTTTGGAGGGTCGGTGCAGACTCGATGGGCTGAATGACCTCCAACTACACAGTAGGGATTCTATGATTCTTTGCCCTCTTCAGCCCACTTATAATCTCTGTTGCTCCTTTCTCTCCTGTGCCAAATCTTGCTCGTTCCTCATCTCTGTACATACTCAGCAAAATCAACTCCTAATCTCCATGACCAAACAACTCCCCGTCTCTCAGTTCTCTCATATTCTTAAAACCCACTTCTGTGATCAAGCTAATAATTTCTATATACAGCTTCTCATGTAATAGAGCTGCCTAAGTCCTCAAGCAATGAGACCTGGAAATCCTTAGGGTTGGATTGATAAGTAGCAAATTACACTCAGACCACCGAAATCCCATAAAATGACCATCTCCAACAAGACAGAATCTAACCAGCTCCAATAACAGGCAATGATATTACCATTGCAAATTCATGGACCATCAATATCCTACCAGGCACTGTTGACCAAAAACTGAAGTGGTGTCCAGGCCAGATCGGTGGCTGGGTATTCTGTATATATGAACTCATCTCCTGACTTTGCACATCCCATTCCTTTCCCATTAAATTGAAAGCTCAAGTTAGGAGTCTGACAAAATATATTCTCCACTTGCCTTGTTGAGTGCAACTTCAACAGTACTCAAGCATCGTCACACCATTCAGGCAACACATCCTGCTTCACTGGTACCCCATCCACTCCCTAATCCTCACTACACAGTGGCAAGCAGTGTGTATGCACCATGTACAAGATGAAACTTAGCAACTCACCACGGCTCCTTCATTTTCCAAACCTACCTCACAGATGTGAAAACAGACCACCACATCTAAACGTTTACCACTCGCTAATTCTTCTTAAATCACACATCATCTTGACTTGGAAATATATTGTTGCATCTTCACTGCCTCTGAGTCAATATCCTGGAACTCCCTCCCGAACAGGGCAGACCCACGCTACTGCCGTCCAAGAGGTAACTTATCAAAAATGTAAGGGGAGATGGTGGCAATATCACTGCAGAAGTAATCTGGAGCTCCAGGTTACTGCTCCCGCTGTGACAGTAGGTGGAAAGTGAATTCAATCAATAAAAATGTGGAATTGGAAGTAAAGGTGACTTTGAAACAGTCATAGATTGTTGTTTAATCTGCTTCACTACTGCCCTTTAGGGAAAGAAATGCGTTACCGAATCTGACCCACAGCAATGTGGCTGACTCTCATCTACCCTCTGAGATAGCTTAGCAACCCAAAGGCAATAACAGACAACAAATTCTGGCCTTGCCCATGGCTTTTCAATCCCAAGAAAGAATTTTAAAAAAAATCTCCTTTTTGTTTCAGTTTGGCACCAATTTATTCATGTACATTCTGAAATGAATTGGAGCATTTTTCCATGTTAAAGGCATTATCCCACCACAAATTGTTGGCTTGGGTAGTGCCCTAAATGCCATTTCTTTAGACTGTTTGGACACACTTGAGCAAGTTGCTGCCTGACTTATTCCGATTAAAATGGAGGAGGTTGCTGTAGAATGTGTGCAAACCATAACTGAGGTTATCAGAGATTAGAGAATGAATGGGAGAGGCTCAAATTACATTCTATGTTCACACAGGAACCTTAAATATGTTAATAATGAATTCTCTTTCAGCTAGATCTTGAGAGAGATTAAATATTTTGAATATAAAGTATTTCTTCTGGTCTATTCTTTGCTCTTAATTTGTCAAAATCTATTTGAATGACATCCATCTCTGTTACAGTAATTATATGGTTATCTAGAGGAAGAATTCTGTTTTATATATTCACAAATAGTATGATCAGCAGGGACCTATAAAGTGGAACTATTCAAAAGTCCATGTAAATCATGTCCACTTGCTGGTCCTTTAGCTTAGCTCTGAAAACTCCAGACTTGTGAGGCATGACCAATTGCTTGGAATATCTGATGATTCATCTCTTTATGAAGATGAACTTGGATTTTTATCAAGTGTTGATGTTAAATTAACCAAATTAAAATTCCTTGGTATGACTCCTCGCTCACACTGTATAAAATCAACAAGCTTAATACCCAGAGATAACCAGGTGTAGAGCTGGATGAACACAAGCAGCATCAGAGGAGCAGGAAGGCTGACATTTCGGGCCTAGACCCTTCTTCAGAAGTGGCACCCTTAGAAGAGGCTTCGCAGTGGGGTTAAAATTGTTTCAGAGATAGTAGGAACTGCAGATGCTGGAGAATCTGAGATAACAAGGTGTAGAGCTGGATGAACACAGCAGACCAAGCAGCATCAGAGGAGCAGGAAGGCTGACGTTTCGGGCCT
>NC_063332.1:165882714-165907728 GCF_021869965.1 Rhincodon typus
GAAGGGTCTAGGCCCGAAACGTCAGCCTTCCTTCTCCTCTGATGCTGCTTGGCCTGCTGTGTTCATCCAGCTCTACACCTTGTTATCTCAGATTCTCCAGCATCTGCAGTTCCTACTATCTCTGAAACAAGCTTAATACCCAGTCAGTCCAGACTCGTGGATGTAAGACTTCTTTACATCTACTCATCAAATGATTTTCCAAAATTGTCTACTTTTAAATTGCTCCTATTAGCATCTTACTTCTTCTTGCATCTACAGTGTTCATTTCCATTTTCACTGCATAAATGGTAACCTCATGGAATGGATAAAGAGCCAATGGCAATATTTGAAGGATAACTGAGACATGTCCTGGTCAACATTCACCCCTCACCTAACAAAAGGAAAAGGAAGACTTCCAATCGTTTAGCATCTTGTGCAACCAGATCCATTCCTGAGCCCCTATTTACAGACAATAACATACTTCTCAAAGCCCAAGCTCTGTTGTAATGTAGCCAACTTGTGCACAGCAAGATCCCACAAACTGCAACAGATAGTGATCATGCTGTTTGTATTAATGGTGCTGGTTGACAGATTCATAAAGGCACCAGGGAGAACCCCAACCTCTCCTTCACTTAGTGCCATCAAATTACTACACCTACCTGGATGAACCTTAACATCTCACCCAAAATAAAGCATCTCTGACAGTGCTGCACTCCTCACCACAAATAGAAGTACCTTGTAATTAACTCAGCTATTGTTTATGGTCATGCATTCAGATAGCAACAACACGCTTCATAAATGTAATCTAAAGGGGGAGTGGGTGGAAATAGTCAGGATTTGGTTAGCACTGTAGACTGACACCAACAGCGTAGGTTCAATTCCTGCACCAGTTCAGGTTACCATGAACCTCTCCCCTCAGCTGAGGTGTGGTGACCCTCAGGTAAAACCACCACCAGTCATCTCTTTCTCTCTATCTAACACGAGAGCAGCCTTATGGTCCAATATGATTATGGTAACTGTACACTTTTAATATTATGGTGATCATAATCATATGCAGTACTCCCAAGTATAGTCTAACATAGATTTGAAAACATGTTTAACATAACTTCCTCTATTTTTCAATTCTATCACCCTAGAAATAATGTTCTTGTTTGCTTCTTTGAACGGCCTAGCTGACGAGTGGCACAATGTTTAGGAATTGGTCTATTTGTATTCCGAGATTCCTTTCAGTCCACTAGACTTACACCTCCAAGTAAGTGGCCTCCCTCATCTTCAAATAAGTATGCGTTATCTCACAGTTATCAGTGTTGAACTTCATTTGTGAATTATTTGTCCATTCTGTAAATTCATTAATGCTGACCCATAATTCACTATCCCTCTAAATTTGGGGGATTCATTCTCCCAGGCTGATCATTATCTACTCCTTTGTCTGCCCAATTGTTTTTTTCTCTTTTTGGGCTTTATCTCTACCTGTGGTTTACTCCTCAGCCTATTCACTGACACTATCTTCTGCGTAAAAAAAACTTTTCCCCATCTACCATCAGTTCTGAAGAAGGGTTACTGGACCCAAAACATTAACTCTGATTTCTCTCCACAAATGCTGCCAGACTGGCTGGGATTTTCCAATAATTTCTGCTTTTGCCCCTAAATTTGATTCCATTTGTAAATTTTGAAGTCGTGCTTTTGGTTGTAAAGTCTGAATTATTAATGTATCCCACCACTGATCCTTGTGAAATATCAATTTTCACCATCTGCCACTCTGAACAACCAACCTTTTACTCCCACTATCTGCTTTAAAGCCAACTAGCAATCCTTTCTGCTATCTCTCACCTGACTCCACATCCTCTGACCTTATTCACTGATCAATAATTGGAAGCTTACTGAAGGTTTTATGAAAATCCAGATAAATTACAATTACTCTCTATTCTCACTTTTACCTCCTCAAAACATTCAGTAAGTTTGGTCGGGCAAGATTTTGCTATTTTGATTATTCATGATCATAACTTTTGTTCTTCATCTTTTAGTTGTGTTTCCAAATACTGCAGTGCCAATGGTAAGGTGACTGATCTATAAATCTTTGGACTCCTCCTGTTCCTGAGTTCCTTTGTCTCTATGTCTTTTTGCTTCAAAGTTTATATTTCTGTTATCTGTCAAGTGTTTGGGGTTATTCTGCGGCTGGTGGAAACAGGAATGAGAAATGTATCTTTCTTCCTGCGTTCCACAAATGGCATTTGATGCCAAATGAATTCTTAATTTTAAACTTGGGCTAATGGATCTTGTTGCCAGCCAAAGGTATGAAGGAATATAGAGTAAAGGCTGGTGTATAGAGCTAGGTCTTAGGTCAGCTCGGTGAATGGTAGAACAAACTCAAAGAGCCTGAAGACCTCATCCTGTTCCTGTGTAATTCCTTTGTGTTGAAGCTCAAATCCATCATTGAGAAAAAAAATTGCAGTTATTCTAAGGCTTGTGGGAAGAAGTAAGACATGTAGAAGATTTAATCTTTTTCATTGTTTGAGGTAATCTAATTTATACAAAGGGAACCTTTGATGAACGTGAAACAGTCATAATGCTTACTAATAACGGATGACTCATACAACAACAGCCACCACATTAGTAATGAATGCCATTTGAATAACTGAATAAGATAGATATCACTTTGATTATTTATGAACTTAGTCAAAGTAGACAACTAAAGGAGAGTGTTTGGTAGTAGTATAAACTGTTTTGAATCTCTAAAATGTGTCATGACAAAAATACATAATCCCTTTACTCAATTAGGTCAAAAAGAATGTCAAAACCCTTTTCATGAATAATGATTTATATTTATATAGTGTTTTTAATTGCGTTTGACAAAGATGAAAGTCCAAGCTTACTTCTAGATCCTAACCAAGACTTTTCCTATGTTCCCTCATATTTCTTTGTCAATCACTGTATATTGGTATTCTCTGGTATCACAAACTTCCTGTCATGTGCACAGTTTCTGCTGAGCTTCTTTTTCCACTTCCTTCATAACTTTGAACATCAAATCCCCTGTCCACTTCCCTTCCCAGTAACTACATCAAGGTGGATGTGTGATGAAACAGAGCTTTAATTTCTGGAGCAATGTGGTGTAACATCTATCTCCTGAGATATCTCCTGCCCCTTACAGAGCCTTGGGAAGGGGTTCATCTCAGGGCTGATTCGACAGGGCCTGTCAGCTCAGGTTGGCAATCAGGGCCTGGGCCAGGAATGGAACAGGCGCCTATGATTTCTGTACCTGATCCTGGGCTGTAACTTCGAGTTTCACTGCCACCAGCGATGGATTTGGATCCTGGACTTCCCCTTCATGGCCAGGAAAGTTATCTGGCTAACCAAATGGCTGTCCTGCTGACACATACCACACGGAAAGGCAGATGATGGCAGCTATAGAAGATTTGGTCAAGTTTTGCATCATCTCAGCCTCAGATCTAGCTGACATTCTCATCAAAGAATCATCATAGAATCCCTACAGTGTGGAAACAGGCCATTCAGCCCAACAAGTCCACACTGCCCCTCCGAAGAGCATCCCACCCAGATCCATTCCCCTATCCCTGCATTTGTAACCCACCTAACCCAAACATCCCTGAACACTGTGGGCAATTTAGCACTGCCAATCCACCTAGCATGCACATCTTTGGCCTGTGGGAGGAAACCGGAGCATCCGGAGGAAACCCACACAGACACGGGGAGAATGTGCAAACTCCACACAGACAGTCACCCATGGCTAGAATCGAACCCGGATCCCTGGCGCTGTGAGGCAGCAGTGCTAACCAGTGAGCCACTATGCTGCATTTGGGGACATGCAATAGCCTAGTGATATAATCACTTGACTATTTAATCCAGAAACTCATGGGGACCTGGGTTCAAATCCTGCCGCTAACATTCTGGCACAGTGGTTTGCCAATTGTTGGGATTTCCTGATGGCCTTTGGCTTGTCATAACAGTGTTTCATATGCTCACATTCAGCATCTGCACTGCTGCAGGTTGTTATAGGATTTACCTTTAGGGAATTTAATAATCAGGATGACCGCTCAATCTGGACCTTAATGATCGTAACATCATTTGAAGTAAGATCAGATCTATATTACTATAAGTTAACATTAGCAGACTTTATTTAACATGAATTATAGACAGAGATGGTCAGAGAAAAACATCTTCTGGATTTCTAAGGGCTCAGGTTCCAGTTCCACACCACTGTGACATAGCTCCTTCTGCACGTTCTCATTTGCTGTTCTTAAAGTAATGTTTCACCCTTTACTCCACATCAGTTCCAGTTATATTTCACTGCCTGGGAGTTCCAATCAACGTCAGACAAAGGATGTTTGCCATTTGTCACCAACAACAAGCTATAAACAATGCAAATAGACATAGTCAAGTCACACTTGCATTCCCAGGTGACAGATCACAACTCAAATGCATATTTGATTTTGATTTGCTTTGATTTATTGCAGTTGCATGGACCTAAGTACAGTGAAAAGTTTTGTTTGTGAGCAGTACAGGCAGATTATAGCAAACAAGGACATACAGATCATACGGTGCTTAGTCAGAACGAGGCATACAAGGTTATGCCCGCATAGGAGGAGCACAAAGCAAGATCAACATTATTTGAAGTTAGTCATCAGTCTAATATAATCGAGTGGTGAAGACCAGAGCCTGATACCTTTATTACACAATGACAGGGATAACAACAAAATATTCACATCAGCCTCACTCACAAAATAAAAGAGGAGTGAGTGTAAAATGTATTTATAAGAAAAAAAACACCTATTTACACTTTTGCTGTATCATCAGTCAGAGATGGTTATGATGTCTTCAAGATACTTTTTATCAACTTATGACAAGATTCTAGTGCATGTGGCATTTGAATGTGGGCCTCCTGGCTCAGAAGTAGGGACACTACTATTGTGACACAGGAGCCCTTTAAAATATTATTGCTTTCAAACCAGGGATTCATATGCAAAGCACATGTGATATCCGCTACAGTCCAGAAACAGAATGAATCAATAGCAGTGGTGAGATTCGAATCCTTGACTCCACAAAGTTGAGAAACTGAACACAGCACCATAGACTGCTCAGTCATGCAACCAGAAACAGCTGACCAGTGCAAGAATTGAATTTTGGATTAAAGAGATTTGCGTGCGCACAATCTATGACCCCCTTAAAATCGTACTGTATAAAAGAAGCCCTTCAGCCCATCAAGTCCATACTGCCAATGCTGTACCCTTCTATACTGCATGATTCAATTATTTCAAGTGGATTCAGCAAGATTCCACTATACCCTCGAAACATAGGGCTGTGTAAAGGATCCAAGTAGAGTTGAAATGGGTTCCTGATAACAGTATTTATTTCGTGAGTTTGATCACTGTGCAATCCAAGGTCACAGGGCTGTTGGACTTTGAAAACAACATCATTGTTTATGCAGCATAAAGGACTTCCACCCTTTTAACTTTCTGCACTGCAGCCCTTCCCAATGATGCACTGTGTTATTTTTAACTGATTCAATCTTTTATTCCATCCACAAGCTGCTGTCTTTTATTGGCCTTGCAAGCATCATAGTCTTATCATTCACTACCCATCACACAGAGAGGCTAATTTTAAATCAAATTATCTCTGGGAGACTCAGCAGATGTTCAATACTCCTGCTTATTGATTTTCTTTATTTTTAAACATTCTAAAAATAGTTTCATTAATTGGGTTGACAGGGCACTTTGCCTGGCTGGAAGGCAGCGATTCTGCCAGTGTGTTTCAGGAAAAGATTCACTCAAAGCCTTTGTTGCGTTGTGCACACCCTTTTCTCTCTGTCCTCTTCTTCTGGGAAGCAGGGGGATGGTGGATAGTGGGGATGCAGTGGTGGAGAGGAAAGGTCAATTTCTGACCTTCACCCCACTCCACTGGCTACTTATTTCTATCTTTAATCTCTCTCACTTGAATGGCCCAAAGTAAACCTTCTGTAAAGCTGCACCTAGCCCAGTCCCGGACCTTTCCATCACACTGTTGCCCCTTCCCTCTGGGAAAGTGCATGAGGACCAGTGAGACCATCTCAGTATGACTTCAGCAACGAAGCAGGGTGAAGCTGATTGAAACATCCAGCCGTTGCTCATAACTCTTCAAACCTCTGAGTCACAACTCAGATTTATATCATGGCTTTTACAGAGGAAAATACCCCTCAAAGTTTATGGGAGCGTACTAAACAGACGAAACAGGAACAGAAATTAATCAGCCCCTCAGGCCTGCTTTGTCATTCAATAACACTAATCTGCTGGGGTCTCGAATCCCACCTTTCCGTCCACTCCCGATAACCTCCGACTCTCCTGTTTAACAGGAATGCACAGACCTCTGCACAAAATTATTCAAAAACCCCACGCCCACTGCCCTCTGAAGCAGACAGTGTCAAAGTTAATTAAATTCTTGTTGTCGCTCTTTCAGAAAAGCTGGGGCCTAATTTCAAAATGGCGCCCTCTAGTTCTGCACTCACCCTCAAGAGGAAACATCCTTTCCACATCTGCCTTGTTAAGACCGTTCAGGATCTTATATACTTCAATCAAATCACCCTACACTTCTCTGACCTAGTCAGAAGTCTAGGTTATGGTGCAACAGGTTTATTTAAAATCATAAGTTTTCGGAGAGCAGCCTCTTCCTCAGGTGACCTGATGAAGGAGCATTTCTCCGAAAGCTTGTGATTTCAAATAAACCTGTTGGACTATAACCTGGTGTCGTGTGATTTCTGACTTTGTCCACCCCAGTCCAACACCAGCACCTCCACATCATGACTTCTCTGACCTAGGCCTGGCCTGTCCAACCTATCTTCATGAGACAACCCGCTCATTCCAGAGGTGAGTATTATCAATAAAATGTTTAGCACTGAGTCACATAAGGAGATTGCAGTTTGTAGGGCCGAGATAGCTGAAGGCTCGGCCGCCAATGTTCAAGTGATGAAAGGTAGGAGCAAACGACAAGGCAGAATTGGAGCAATACAGACTTGAAGGAATACAGGACTGGAAGAGGTTATAGAGAGGGTTGGGGACATGTTGATGATTTTGAAAACAATGTTGAGAAAGTTTAAAAATGTGGCATTTCCAGGAGGAACTGATATAGATCTGAGAGCCTATGCTGATGGGGCGAATGGGACTTGCAATGTGAGAAGTGGACAGCAGAGATTTGGATGTACTTATAGATTTACAGGAGATGCAACGTTTGAACATACACCATGTCTGAGATATAAACTAGGAACCGGAATAGACCATTCAGCACCTCTAAACTATTCAGAAAATGGCTGATCTGATTGTGATCTGGACTCCACATTCCAACTTATCCCAATAATCACTAACGTGTTAAGATCTATTGACCTCTGAATTAACTGTTCAATGACCCTCATTTCACCTGTCCCTTGGAAGAGTTCCAAAGATCCACCATCCTCAAAGAACAAAATTCTCTTCATCTTCTTCTTAAAGGGATGACCCCTTATTTTAAAACTGTGCGTCCTAATTTTTGTCCCTCCCATCAGGGGAAACATTCTTTCTGTATCCACCCTGTCAAATCCCCTCAGAATCTTCTATGTTTCAATTAGCTCGCCTCTCGGTTTGAGCTGTAGGGACAGGTTGAAAAGGCTGGGGCTTTTTTCCCTGGAGCATCAAAGGCTGAGGGAATGACCATAAGGATGTTTATAAAATCATGAAGGGCACGGATAGGGTGAATAGCCAGGGTAGCAGAGTCCAAAACTTGAGAGCATAGGTTTAAGGTGAGACGGGAAAGATTTTAAAAGGGCCTGAGGGCTAACGTTTTCACACAGAGGGTGGTGTGTTTATGGAACAAATTGCCAGAGGAAGTGGCGGAGGCTGGTACAGTTACAACATTTTAAAAGCAAATGAATGTTACAGTGAATAGAAAGGGTTTAGAGGGATATGGACAAAATGGGATTCAATCAGATTGAGATTTCTGGTCAGCGCAGATAAGTTAGACCAAAGAGTCTGTTTCTATTTTATATGATTCTATGACTCAATGATTGTCTTTCTTCTAAACTCCAATGGGTACAAGCCCAGGCTGGTCAACCGTTCCTCATAAAATAACCCTCCCCATCCCAGGAATCAGTGAAGTAAAATGGGAAGCTAATCAGTTGTGCAGTAGAGTAACCCAGTCTGATGGAACTCACTGAGGGCAGTGTGGGTGACATCAGTGCACGCAGTCTCAATGAGCAAATTTCTGATGCCTGTTTAAGTCAAGGAATGAATTCATAGCGACATTAATACAACTGTCCCATGGCACAGGTGTGAAAAGTGTCTCCAACACTCTCATCAACACTCATGGAAATATTTTTTGAAGAAGACCACAGAAAAACAGAAACAAAAATATCCCCTGAACAATCTCATCAGACTCTGTCAGCTCGGAAGAGGATGTCCAAATTAGCCTGCACACTTCCATTTAACGGAGTTTTCCATTATTGAAATGTCCTTTCCCACGGTCTCTTTTTCATTCACTCACAGGGTGTGGGCATTGCTGGTCAAAAGTTGACATTTATTATCCGTCCATCCTTAGATGCCAGGAGAAAGTGGGCCTAAAATCTTCAACTGCTGTAGTCAAGAACCAATGTGTTGATTTCATTATTGTTTGTAGAGGTTTGATGCAACTGGGTGACTTGGTAGACCACACCAGAGAACAATAAGAGTTGACTATTCCAGTGTTCTCTTCTTTATATCTGGCAATTATTTATATTAATATTTTATTTTTATCTGGCAATTCAATGAGTGATGAATGGGTGTGTTACCTTAACTGTCTTTTTCATTCACATGTGGCAGCTTACCCATACAAATATAATTCAGTGTAACTATGACCTGCAGGATGGGTAGCTGAGGTGATGTTGTAACTATTCCCGTGTCTGAGTCTTCAGTTTGAGATCATCTTACAGTTTGCTACTTGTTGGTCTTTCCTGGACCCTTGCACCAAGACACTCTAGTATTGACTTTGAAACATCAACATGGAAACTTGGACCAGAAGACTTTGACATTTCTAGGAATTGCTTATGAAATTTAAAAATTTTCTGCCAGCTGGCCACATACTGTGCCTCCCAACTTCGTAAGAATTATATAATATCCTGAACAGATCCAATTCTTGTACATCTCATGTCCAAATTACACTCAGACACTTTGCAAGTTGATTTATTAGCACCATTATTACAGAGCTCATAGCGAAAGTGTACATTAACTCTGATAATTATAAAGGCAATGTGGTCATGTGCTGTGGATGCAAGCAGCCAGCTAGGCTCCCAATAAATTATTACAGTTATCCCCAAATGAGTAATTGAGTAAAGGGTTAGATAGCCCAAGTAAAGGGCTCAATTTGTTTCAGATTATAGGTAGACCTTCTGGGTGGAGAAACATCAGTCTATGAAAATATTCTGTGTCCTTGATAACTTCTGCCTTTGGTTGACTTTAATATTGAGAAAATAAAGGGGATGATGTGCTGGTCATCCAACCAAAAAGTGGTCCTGATCATTCAACCTTCAAGAGTGTGTGTGTCAAATTCATTCTTAGTGTCTAGGCTCAGGAAACCAATATCTATAATATTACAAAATTCACATCCCAGAACAGCATCCTGTGGGGACAGCCTTCTGAAAATTGGGTGGCATACTTACTTCTACTCCAAATAAGCAGGCCCATAATGGCGGGCTGAAGAAGCTGCCTTTGGAAAAGCATGGAATTCAGGTGAAGGCAGTCAAATGTGAACTGTTTCAAAGTTCTGGAGTATTTTGGTGACAGGGTAAACAAAGTTGGATTACACCCTACGCAGAATGAGATTCAAGCAATAAGAAATGCACCACACCCTCAGAATATTTCTAAACTCAGATTTTTCTTTTTACATATTGTAAATTGTTACAGTCATCTCAAACCAAATATGACAAGTTTGTTGCATCCAGTGAACAAACTCTTGAGGAAAAGAGTTTCATAATTTTGAACAAAGGTGTGTGACAACGCATTCAGGTTGTGTAAAAGTCAATTGGAAGATGGTATAACACTTGTACTTTATGATGTGTGTCCAAAACATTTAAGTAACATGTGATATCTCTACATTGCAGTGTATATGCCGTGATCTCTCATGTTTTGGATAATGGCAAGGAGGGACCATAGCATTTGCCTCAGTGCAAGTGATAGGAATTATGTTCAGATAGATCATAAAGCATGGTCTTTGATTTTTGGAATAAGATGATTTTACCAATACTTGCGTGGAATTAGTTTCACATTTGAACCTAATCATAGACCACTGATGGACATTCTAAATCCTAACACTCAGTACCTAGCCAAAGCCCAAATGCAGAGATGGACTTTAATATTGGATGAGTATCAGTATGCCGTAAGTACAGACAATTGGAAGATGATTACAATGCTGCTGTGGTGTTTAGATTACTAGCCCCATCTGACCCAGGACACAACAGGGAGGAGAATATTTTCCTCCTCACATGTAGATGCCAATCTTTGGCAGAATAAGTCAGGACCCTGCATCTTCAAAAGTGTATTGTAAATGGGAGGCCAACATGGATACTTTATTTAGAAATCGGGCCTTTTTTAATCTGTAAGGATGAGTTGTGAGTTGCTAAAGTTTGTGTCAAGTGGAGGGCCAGGTTTGTAATTTTGGGTTTGGATTTCAGTTGCTGCGTGATGATCATGATCAGCACTAAGGGATCAGTTTGACTAAGAAGTTGGTGAGAAGCCATGTTTGATAGCCAAGGTCAGATAAGGACAAGCTGTAGCAAAGAAGCAACAATCAGTATCTTCACAAGATACTGGAAATGGCTACTCAAGGGTGGCAGAGGCTAAACCTTGATTCAGAAGAATTTTAACGGGTAGCTACTCATTGGGATGGATAATAATTCTATTATTGTGGATTCAAGTGTTTGAATGTTTTAGATAGTGTTTCAAGCTTTAGAGATTTTGCATAGTTTAATTCCTGCTTATGAATTCTCTGAGAAAACAATGTGTGACAAGGACTTATTTTTTTCAGAATATTTTTTCAAATGTCATGAGAATGAACAGAGTAAAACACATTTGAGTTTCACTGTGTCATCCTGCTTCAAGTTGAGCAGCAACACAAATTACTAAGAACAAATTACTAAGTGTTTTCTTGTTAAACAAATGCTTCATACAAACTGGAAGAGATGTCAGATATCTTTGAATCGCAAACTGGCAAATGTTTTTGTTTATGTTTCATAATACACCTCATACCACTATCAGTAGAACATCAGCTAAATTGTTTCTTGGAATACAGACTAAGGAGAAGATTTCATCACTGAAGCCACATTTAACACAGTCAGAAGAAAGAAAGCATTGTGGATGGAAAGAGTCAAGATAGGGGTAGACTGAGAGAAAGACGTGTTAAGTTGATCCAGAAGTTTAAGATGAAAAATCACCATCATAAATTGTTGAAGTGGCTACAAGGGACAGTCATAAAAATATGTATGATCACCCATGTTTACTTAAGATGCTTGATAATGGAAAGGTTAATTTTGTCTGTGTAATTTACATTCAGATGTTCATGGAAAAGAAAGGAGTGGGAAGAATCGAATGAGTCAGATAAATTGCACAGTTGAAGTGTGAGATAGTTACCCAAAACACTGCCTGAAAGCAGTTTGGACACAAATCAGAGTTAAGCAGAGACATTTTATGAATGGGAAATTTCATTTGAAGGTCCAGGTCCTTGTTGGAGAAAACGTCTCCATCTCAGGTCAAGATGGATCAAGTTCCCAAAGTTTCAGTCAGGAAAGGAAGCGCCGTCTTGTGAAACCAGAGAGGAAATTAGATTTGTAAATAAATGGAAAATAAATAAATGTGGCATGAAATTTTGGACATTGTGTAACATCTTCATTAAAAATACGAGGAGGGTACTAGGAGGTAGTAAGAACTGCCGATGCTGGAGTCAGAGATAACACATTGTGGAGCTGGATGAACACAACAGGCCAGGCAGCATCAAAGGAGCAGGAAAGCTGATGTTTCGGGTCGGGATCCTTCTTTAGAAAAGTGTACTAGCCATTTTTTTTCTAGCCATTGGATTTTACGTGTATACCAGAATAAACTGGTTTATAGCATTGACATTCCATGTGCCACACACTGTTTTCATCCATCCTGCAAAGGTATCACTTTCTGGGAGATAACTGGGGGCTAGCCATACAACCCTCTCCGCTCCCCATAAAATCTAGATTGCTTACATTTACTGTTTTTACTTCAGATTTTCAGCACCTCAATATCAAGGGAAAAATATTAGCTAGGACACCAGGTATAACCCTCTCCTTCTTTAAGATAGAGATGAGACCTTTCTCTATCCTTCTCAGAGGGCAAACAAGACTTTGCTTTAACATTTCAACTGAAAGGTAAACATTATCTCTGACAATGCAGCACTCCCTCAGTTCTGCATTGAAGAACCAGCTTTGGTATGGGTCCCAGACTCTAGAGTTGGACTTGAAACCGGAAGTTCTTGATCCACTGTTATCACTGACCCACTGCTGACAGAGATATGCACAAGTTTCAATAACACTTTCAAGCATTAAAACTTTTATTTAATGGCAACATTAACCTATTTGGAGTAAAAACCAAAAGAGCTACAGATGCTGTAAATCAGGAGCAAAAACAGATGTTGCTGGAAAAGCTCAGCAGATCTGGCAGCATCTGTGAAGAAAAGATCAGAACTAACATTTCAGGTCCGGTTCTGAGGAAGGATCATCGGACCCGAAATGTTAACTCTGTTTTTTTTCTTCACGGATGCTGCCAGACCTGCTGAGCTTTTCCAGCAACTTCTGTTTTTGTTATGAACCGACCTGGATTGCCCCTGCATTTGAAATGAGAAAAATCCTTCACCATATTGCCGCACCGAAAATAAATGGTCAAGCCCACATATCGTGATGATACAACTTCACTTTTCGGAAGTTGTTGAATAGACACTTGAATAAAATGAGCATCGCATGATGGCACTGAGCTAGATACACCAAATCCAGTTCTCTGGCTGGGTTGTTTTCTTCATTAACAGAAAAGGTCACATCACATACTCTTTGACTCAGATTTTGATGATCACCAAGACCAGGTGCAGTTATTTTTTAAACAACCTGTTCAGATATTTTATGGCACATCTCTGGGGAAGGTGTACTTCAAACCGGGCCTTCTGCCTCAAAGTTAGGGACACTACCACCGCATCACAAGACACCCAGGATTAACCTTGCTCACTAAAACATGTCAATTAGTGATCCCAATCACCCAGGGTATGGACAAAATCACGACATTTAGCTACACAGACAGACCAAGTCGGGTCAACAGCAAAGAATGGAAAGAAACTGCAGCAAATGAGAATCAAGATTGGGCAGGAAGAGCATCCAACAGATGGTACCAGGACTAGACAGAGGAAAAATGAGCACAATGTTGGGCACCAAGATTGGAGGGGGCAAGAGAACTGCAGTGGGCAAAAGGATTGTGTAGAGAGTGAGCACTTTCTGGAGTTGGGAAGATGAAGAGTAACGTTAGAAGCCAAGAAGGAGGTGCACTTTTGCAAAACTGTAGAGCAGATCTGCCATTTTCTTTGAAGCTGGAGCTCCATCCTGGATCAGTCTTTGGGAAAGGCCTTTGATACTGCCCATTAATAGATCCCCTACTTCTTTGACCATACCCAATACTGGAGGCCATATGACATTTGCTCAATTTTCTTGAGTTCCGTCCACCTCCCTCTAAGACCCTCCTTTCAAACCAACCTGTTTGACCAAATATTGGGTCATGCTTCCTAGTATCTCATCCTTTGGCTCAGGCACAGTGTTTTTTTTTTCTTTATCCATCGGTGAGGCACCTGGAAGCATTTTATTTCCTTCTAAATTAAAGATGTTATGCAAATGCAAATTATTGTTGTTCAAAGAACAGTAACCTCACAGCTGGTCAGGCAGCACACAATGAGGAGCAAGTTCTCTCACACTGCAGTGGTAGTGCCACTACCTCTGAGCCAGCAGGTTCAGGTTGATTAATATATATGTGTGATGAGGAAGGGGAATAATTACAAGTGAGGCCATTTCCTCCAGAACTGCCCAAGCAGAAATGGGTAAAGGAAATAATGTGAAGAATGTGTGTTTATGTTGTAACAAACTCAGCTTCACTTGGTTGATAATTTTAATTAGAGGTTTCCACATTAATTGAAGAAATTGCATGAATATTTCATCCAGGTGTTTATGGTCGGAAAGGCCGTTGTGTCAAAGTGCTGCTCATTCAATGATTTAAAGTTAAGGGGCTTTGTAATCCCTTTGCTACAACAACACTGTCTCAGCACATTCTGTAAGACCAAACAACGAAGCTTCTATTTCATTACATTTAGGGAATTAGCAAGCTCCAGTTTGGCATAAATATTTAAGTAGAATCAATCCTGTTCAAAGCTTTGGAATCAAAGCCCAGAGAGAAAACTGAGGTTATGGAACTGGCTATTAGACTTATGCTGCTGTCTGATAGGAATCAAAGTAATATCAGAAACTATTATCATCACGCTTTTACAAAGTACCAGCACATCTCCCCACAGTAAATATCAACCCAACCTTGGAAAAATGTAATCTTTCAGACAGTGCCTCCTAATTTGAAAACAAATAAGGTGGTGCAGTTTCACGTGACATTGCCATTGGTACAGAATATAACCTGCTTCATTTTTTAAAAAGAAAGATACAACTTTAATCATCGTTGAGAAGCACAAGTGGAAAGAAGGAAAACTTGCTCTCCTTATCTGAGGTGAAATTGAACTCATTTGTGCAAATGTTCCTGGCCAAGGAAAGAAATTGATTCAGAGCGTCAAAAGAAGGGGCGCATCTTCAATACCCGAACAGCTTATCCACCAGCATATGTAGCCATGGACTGGTTATGGGATAGAAGGAGGCTGTTATATAGAACATAGAAACTAGGAGGATGCCATTCAGTCCTTCGAGCCTGCTCCTCCATTCAATATGACCATAGCCAATCATCTAACTCAGTCCCTTGTTCCTGCTTTCTGCCCATATCCTGAAACCTGGAAACATAGAAAATTGAAGGAGCAGGACATTCAGCCCGTTGAGTCTGCTTCACCAATCACCATGATCATGACTGATCATCCAATCATGTACTCTGTTCCCACTTTCTCTCCATATCCTTCAATACTTTTAGCCCTAAGAACCATATCTAACTCCTTCTTGAAACATTCAATATTTCGGCCTCAATCACTTTCTGTGGCAGAGAATTCCACAGGCTCACCACCCTCCATGTGAAGACATTGCTCCTCATCTCATTCCTAAAGTGCCTAATGCAGTGACTTCTAGTTCTGGATTGCCCAGTCATCAGGAACATCATTCCTGCATTTACCCTGTCAAGTGCTGTTAGAATTTTATAGGTTTCTACGAGAATATGAGTTTCTGTGTTCAGCTCATTGTGTCCATGCCAACACCCTGAAAGAGTAACTCACATCAATTCACTGCCCAGCTATTTAACTGCAGCCTAGAATTTATGTTCTCCTCAGATAATTCTCCAATTCTCCATTGAAAGTCACTATTGCAATTGTATCCAACACACCCTCAGGAAGTATATTCCAGGCTATAAGACTATAGGCCATAAGACCATAAGATAGAGGTGCAGAAGTAGGCCATTCAGCCCACTGAGTCTGCTCTGCCATTCAATCATGGTTGATATGATTTTCAACTCCATTCTCCTGCCTTTTCCTGATAACCCTTAATTCCCTTACTAATCAAGAATCTATCTATAGCTGTCTTAAAATATAACTGCTTGGTCTGTAAAAAAAATGTATCAAATACTGTACAGCCATTGTTGTTAGCCTCCTAAAAACTGTGGTTAGCCCTTTTAGTATTCTAGAAAGAACATATGCCTGATTTCAGATCCAAACCAGAGTTAGTTTACACAGTTGGTTAAAGGGATTTTTTTTTTCCCTTATTCATTCACAGCATGTGAGGATCAGCTGGATAGGCCAAAATTTATTGCCCATCCCTAAATGCCCAGTGGGCAATTCTGAGTCAATCACATTGCTGTGGGTCTGGAGTCACATGTAGGCTAGACCAGGCAAGGATGGCAGACTTTTTGATCCAAAGGACATCAGTGAACCAGGTGTGTTTTCCCTGACAATCAGCAGTGGTTTCAGGGTCATCATTAGACTCAGCACCAGAATTTTATTGAATTCAAACTCCACAATTTGCCCTGGTGAGATTGGAACCCGTATCTCCAGAACATTATCTGGATCTCAGGATTAATAGCCTAGCGATAATACCACAAGGCTATCACCTCTCCGAAAATCAGTAAACCGTTATACAGACCTCAGTGGATCTCTCACTATCTCTACAGAAAAGTACATCCCTGAATATGCAGCTGGGGGGAGTAGACTTTTGCCACGCTGCACACTACTGCCTGCATCACCTCATTCTCCTTTTGATTGCCTCCTCCTCCTTCCAGGGACCAACTGAGGACATCAGTGAGTTTCTCAGTGAGCTCAATGTCACCCTCCGAACCCAGTCACGGTGACCAGGGAGTCCATTCTCTGTCTGCACCCACTGTTGACCAGTACTAGTATAGTGAGAACCTTTAGGCCAATTTGCCATAGTTCACATCAACAGCTTCATGCAGCACACACACAGCATGTGCCGTGTAATTAGCAAGCTCTCATGTATATGCCTGGTCTTGCACCTTTCAATACAGCCCATTGACTGGGAATCAGTGGCAATAACATTATCGCGTGAATGTAAGTCAACATTCGTATCAAATTTGCCTTGCACTATTTAACTCATTTAAAATACATATGTAAACTCAAGACATTGAATGTAGTTTTATTAATGCTCATGGAGAAACTTCAGCACAATTTTAATTACAATCCATCAATACTTCTCAAGCAGTCTCCCAGCAACAACATGCAGAGTGGAAGAGTGCAGCAGTTTTACAGAATAGCTGCAATGTTACTGGCAGAGGGTTTCCGCTTCCCAAGATACCTTGTACAACGTCCTTGGCAACTTCATTCTGCAGAGCACAGCGGGACCTGTTTAGTGAAGCTTGGGAACTCCCACGTCCTGTTTAACCAACCACCAGCGAAAGACATTTGAAAGACACTGAGTTCTGTCTGTGGGGACCTGTGCCAGAGCAATGCATGGGTAGCTTCAAAGAGAACTAATCATGTGCAGTGCGGTATAGATTACACGGATCAACAAAAGCCATAGTTGCTATATATTCTTGCTTAGTAAAAGTTATTTGATTGCCCGGCTTTGAGCAGAATCTTAGGTTTACAGGATCACAACTTTACAGTAATGAGAGAAGTTGCTCAGTCCATTAGCCCTTGGCAGGTTATTTGCCAATAAAGTCCAATATTAATCAAACCGCTCTACTCTCTCCCTATAGCCGTACATCTGCCCCTCCTTCAAATATTTAATCAATTCACAGGCAGTAGTTGTGTAGTCTCTCAGCCTCTCTCCCATTCTTAAACATTTGAGTGGATTGTCCTTCAACCTTTAATCATGTTTTTCTTTTACAATTCCTTCAAAACTTCTCTTGTCATCCATCTTTCCAAAACAAGGGACAAGGCTTTTGCTCACTGGAAGAAATAGGTTTTAAAGGACTTCTTAAAAGAGGAGAAAGAACTAGAGAAATAAGTTCAGGATAGGAATTCTAGCACTTAGAGTGTAGGCTGCAGAAGACATGGCCACCACTGAAGACCCATTGGACATGGAGGATACTCCAGATTCCAAGACAGGAAATGAATCAATATTTTTCCTGTACTGTCGAAAGTTTCCAGCCTCCAGCGCCTCTTACTCGCCTGAATTATTCTTGGCTTCTGTTCATAGATGCTTATCGGTCTGCAAATTGACGATGGATATGAGTAGATGACCCTGATATCTGGAAGGGACGAGGAGGACTGGAAGATTCTGATGTGTGAGTCATTGAGCTGGAATTAAAACTTTCTCAGTCCAGATCAGTAACATTCAAAGCTTAGCTGCAGCTTTCCCCGTGATTCTTCAATTCACTGGATTCTTAAAAGTCGCTTAAAAGAATGAGAATTAGCTCTCTGTTGGCGATCCTTTAGTGATTAAATGACCACTAAAGTGCATTGCTTTACCAGAACTCTCAATTCCTCAGTGTGTGTGAATGATATTTTGCAAGAATAAAATGCTGAATAATGTAAGGCATCATTAGAATTATAAAGGCACCGTGAATTACTGTCCCTTGTCTGAGTTCTAATTCTTAAGCTCAAATCCAACCCAGTTTTTCATTGACTTCCTATATCTAACTTTAGCGGCCATGTCTGGCACCAATCAATCAGGCACCAAGCCCTGGAATTCGCTCCATAAAATGCGTTGGGTTAAATTTTATGTCCACTTCCACTACCCGCACCGCCGCAACCCATCAGACTCGGGCGGGGGGGGGGTGGGCATTTGGATGGTAAAACTGTGTACCACAGCCATGGCGCCATCCCCATTTCTTATTGCTGGTATTTTAGTGGTGGTTTTTCCAGCCACTGTTGCTAATATTTTACTATCAATGCGTAAACTCCGGCCATGTGTCAAGGCTGGCACCACCTCATTCCAGATGAGTTCCTTCTGTTTAGGTACCTAGATCCCAGTGGGAACCCTCTGCTTCCTCACAATTTATTCCCCCCCACCAACTCCCAACCTTTACCCCACTCTCCTGAAATTAGTCACACACCACTTTCAATGAGGCCTGGCAGACTGTAAGACTCCTACCCTGACCCTCCCACACTTTGTAATCCAGATCCACATCTCTTCAATGGGAGTCTGGGATGTTTATTTTTGTTAAAAAGCGCTATTACAATGCAACTTGGTGCTACTGTTGACCTGAGGGTCATCCTGAAATGTTGGCCGCTTTCCTTTCTCTGCTGATGTTGCCTGACGGAAGAAACACTGGCAGCGTTTTCTGTTTTTATTTAAATATCTAGTCACAACGGTATTATTCTTTCTCGTTCAAAATACTGCAGATGGTCAAAAAACAGAAATGACTGACTACTTTCAGCATCTGGAAACTGAGTTAACATTTCTGGTCAGCAACCAGGCATCTAGAACTGGAAAAAAAACTAGAGGTGTTTCAGAGATAGTAGGAACTGCCGATGCCGGAGTCTGAGATAACAATATGTGGAGCTGGATGAACACAGCAGGCCAGGCAGCATCAGAGGAGCAGGAAGGCTGAGGTTTCGGGTCTGGACCCTTCTTCAGAAATGGGGAAGGGGAAGGGGGCTCTGAAATAAATAGAGGGAGAGGGGGAGGCGATGATAGAAGGTAGATAGAGGAGCAGACAGGTGGAGAGAAGATGGACAGGTCAAGGAGGTGGAGACAAGAGGGGCTGGTCTTGGGATGTGGTCAGGGACGGGGAGATTTTGAAGCTTGTAAGGTTCACAATGAGACCATTGGGCTGTAGGGTTCCCAGGCGGAATATGAAGTGTTTCAGGTTTTGAGTGGATGCAAACAACAGTACAAGCTGCATTTTGGTGAGGGTAAGGTGGTGGAAAGGTCTGAGAGAAGATGGAAAGAGGTGGAGAATAAATAAAAAAAATCTATAATCCAACAAAAAGTAAAGGGGCAGTATTGGAAACAAAAGATAGGGGCTGGAGGAGGTGTAAGATGGAAATTGGAGCATCACCTTCAACTCCAACCATCCAAACTGAAAGGTATGAGGCCAAACATTACAGTCTGAAATTGTTGCACAAAATGTCGAATCTGGGAGAGTCTAGAAACTGCCAAGTTTAAAAATGAAGAGTTGTTCTTTGAGTCAAAGGTAAGCTTCATTAGAATAACACAGGAGGCCCAGAATAGAGAAGTCGGTGTTTGATTAAGATGGAGAATTGAAATGATAGACCACTGGAAGATCAATGCCTCCTCAATACCCACAGAAAGAGTTACCTGGAGGCCAAAGTGCTCATTGGAAGCCTGCCCCACAGCCATCACATGCCGAGGTTATAATTGTTCAATTGTGAGATCTCCAGCTTTCAGATGGGAGGACGCCCCACCTCCGGAGATGTCGGCTTATCTGTTTGGCCAGGAACTTTATTATCTTTAGCAATGCCGAGAGCTCAGGCTATTGGTCTTGCAGGGAGAAATCTGAAGAGGCGGTTGAAGAAAGGTACCTCTTGAGATTTTACAGAGGTGAGGGATGTTAGAGCCCTGGGGGAGGTGGGGAGGGTGCTGTGCTGGGGCCAACTTTTGTCAAGCAGGTGATGTGGAAGGAAGAGTGGGGTGGCATCTAGTGGTGTTTGTAAGCCCCCACCTCAGTAGACACATATTGCACCCCCACTGAATGAAGGCCTACACCTGTTTCTACTTATCATGGTCTTATGGAATTATTACTCGAACTTTCAATTGATCAACTGATTGCTAGCTTGCTTCCAACAATGGTTGCCTTATGAAAAACCTGCTCTTCTTTTCGATGAGATGTCTATTTCATTCTGCTCAGCACTATCTCGTTCCCTGTATTTGATCATATGTTCACAGAAGGCCATGTTTTAAGTACGCCTCTTATCACTGCAACCACCCCTAGGTTAGACAATGATATGAATAAATATGGAGCTGACACAAATGTCAAAGGGCCGAAAACTATTAGAGGATTCCATTTTCCTTATCAGCAAGTTACACCCCAATAATGAAACCTCTCGCATCTACAATACCGAACTATAGTGCTTTAAAGGAAGGCTTTTTTTTAATTCTGGAGACAATAAACCATTTAGATCAGAGAGAGATTACTAACCGAATGAGTTAACTCAGTTTCTCTCCCCACTGTCGCTTCCTGACTTGCTCAGATTTTTCAGAATTTTCTATTTCTCTGATTTCTAACATCCTCAGTATGCTCACTGCCATTGACAAAAACAAAATTGCCCCCATGTATATATCTGAAATGTCAAGGTGCCAGAAGGAACACAGTCCACACCCTAAAAACTGATGACCGTCTTACCTCTCAACAACACATATCCTGGTGAACCGCAAACACCACCAGCTACAACCTCAGAAATGATCCAGTAGATGAGATCTCTGGTTTCAACTCTTCCAAGAAAAGTCTGGATAATCCAAAACGGTCTGAGGACGGACCAGGGAAAGATGCGACCACTTACTCCACAGGTGGAACATGGGGCAGATCTCAGGTTGTGAAAGTAGCAGTCCAAGTCAGACTATTGCCCACATAGCGAGCTCCTGCCCTGGAAAATCCAGATCTGGTGGCATCACAACCATGCGCACTGTATCAGCTGAAGTTGCTGGATGGTTTATTCACCTCAATATCGAACTATAACTGCTTGCTTAGCCATACGGATAAAAAAAAATAAATTAGGGGATAAAAGAAACTCTGGTTCAGAAACCTAGCCAATAATACAAAATGATGGCATTCATGTGGCCTACAAACAGCCCACGAGAAAGTTAATGTATGTGCTATTTACTGCAACTAATCAATATACGTGAGCTATTTACTGCCATCAAAACAAGAAATGGAGCTAGGACTCCGAGTACAGAATTCACATTAAATAGAGTGGGATTAACATCTAGTCTGTGACTGGATATCACTGCATGGTAAAACCCCTTCTACCTGTGCTGAATGCTAATTTTTATATTTGTCATTCTGCAAACCTTTGTAGAAAGTCTCTGTTCACCGCTGCTAGGGATATCTGTCATTATGAAACAAACCTCTGCCATCTACTTATTTGGTACACGGTTTACATTAACACAATACCAAGGAGGCGAAAGGAAAAGACACTGAGAGGATTCCTGTATTTTTTTTCTTCAACAAATTAAAACTCATGAATTACACTTTGGGAATGCACAGTAATAAGAAATGATGATTTCTGGGAATACAATTTTGTCATCTGCTTATTTATTTGATTCATACAAATGTAAACAGGAAGGTATCAGTGAAAGTAAACATGGACTTGTTGAGGCGAAACTATAAATGAGTCTGAGGAAATATTAAAGAAATATGTGCATCTGTCTTCACAGGAGAAGACCCAAAAACATTCCATACACAACTGAGAACCAATTAAGGCTCTAGTAAGAAATAGGAACTTAAAAATAATCAATCTAAGTAAAAAAAATATAGTGATGCAGAAATTAATGGGATTCAATGGTGGAAGATTCTTGGACATGATGACCTGCAGCCCAGGGTTTTAGAAACATTGAAAATAGGAACAAAGTGTAGGCCATTCAACCCTTTGATCCTGTTCTACCATTCAACATGATCATGGCTGATCATCATATTTAATATCCTCTTCCTGCTTTCTCCCCATATCCTTTGATCCCTTTAGCTCTAAGGACTATATCTAACTCCTTGAAAACATTCAATGTTTTGGCCTCAACCATTTTCTGTGGCAGAGAATTCTGCAGGCTCACCACTCTCTGGTGAAGAAATTTCCCTGCATCTCAAAATTTATTGGCCTTCTTCGTAACTTCAGTCTGTGACCCAATGGTTCTGGACTCCTCAGTCATCAGGGACATCCTTCCTGTGTTTACCTTGCCTGGTGGAATTTGATAGATTTCCATAAGATATCCCCCCTCCCCACCACCCCACTCTCCTAAACTAGTGAATATAATCCTAACCAATCCAGTCCGTCTTCACATGTCAATCCTGCCATGCCAGGAATCAGTCTGGTAAACATTTGCTTCTCTCCCTCCATAACCTGAACCTCCTTCCTCAGATAAGGAGACTAAAACTGCACATGACACTCTAGGTGTGGTCTCACCAAGGCCCTGTATGTTTGCAACAGGGCATCCTTGCTCCTGTACTCCAATCCTCTTGTTACAAAGGCCAACATACCAACTAGCCTTTTTCACTGCCTGCTCCACATACACACTTACTTTCAGTGACTGGTGCACATGGACACCCAGGCCTCATTGCACTTCCCACTTTCCCAGTCTATTGCCATTCAGATAACAATTGTCTAGAATTCCTTTGGTTCTAGAACAGTTCCCAAGGATTGGAAGATTGCAAACATCACCCCATTATCTAAGAATAGACAATGAAAGAAATTTGGGAACTCTAGATGTGTGTTAGCAGGACATCAGTAGCAGGAAAAATGCTGGAATCTATTATTATGTCATAAAAGGGCATGTAGAAATTCACAATATGACTAAGTAGAGTCAACTTGTTTTATAAAGGGAAATTGCATTTGACAAATTTTCAGCATTTTCTGAGCATTGATAAGGGTAAGTAAATGAGTGTATTATATTCAGAATAAAAACCAACAACTTCTCTTTCAACTCCTCTCATTTTCTTCAGGTAAGGGGGGGTTGCCATGGGCCCTAGTTATGCCTGTCTCTTCGTGGGGTACGTGGAACATTCCTTGTTCCAGTCTTATTCCAGCCCCCACCCACAACTCTTTCTCCGATACATCGATGATATCATCGGTGCTGCTTCCCTCTCTCGTCTAGAATTGGAAAACTTCATCAATTTCGCCTCCAATTTCCACTCTGCCCTCACTTTCACCTGGTCTATCTCTGACTCCTCCCTTCCCTTCCTCAACATTTCTGTTTCCATTTCTGGGTATAGACTGGCCACTAATATCCATTACAAACCCACCGACTCCCACAGCTACCTGGACTATACATCCTCATACTGACGGTGGCAGTGCAGATGGATAAGATGTTAAAAAAGACTTATAGTATGCTTGCCTTCATTGGAAGGAGCATTGAGTATGAGGATAGACAAGTTATGCAGCAGCTTTATAGAACTTTACTTAGGCCACACTTGGAATATTGTGTACAGGTCTGGTCACCACACTACCAGAAGGATGTGGATACTTTGGGGTGGGTACAGAAAAGGTTTACAAGGATGTTGCTTGGTGTGCGGGATTTTAGCTACAAATGAAAGGTTGGCTAGACTGGATTCTTTTTTCACCGGAATGCAAGAGGTTGAGGGGCGACCTGAATGAAGTTTATAAGATTGTGAATGGCATGGATAGAGTGGAAAGAGGCTTTTTCCCAGGGTGGAAGGTCAATTACCTGTGGACAAAGGTTCAAGGTGCGGTGGGGGTTGGTGGTAGGAGTTTAAAAGAGGTGTGCGAGGTAAGTTTTTCACACAAAGGGTGGTGAGTGCCTGGAGCGTACTGCCAAGGGGGTGGTGGAAGCAGAAGCAGTAGCAGCGTTCAAGAAGCACCTGGACAAATACATGAACAGGGAGGGAATAGAGGGATACAGATCCTGTAAGTGTAAATTTGGAAGGGCAAAATGTGTTGGCGCAGGCCTGGAGGGCCGAAGGGCCTGTTCCTGTGCTGTATTGCTCTTTGGTCTGTTCTTTTTCTTTGCCAGCCATACCTTTTGGGAGTGGGTTAGTGTGCTGGTGTTGGTAATAAGCAACCAAAAGGGCTAAAACTAGGAAATAAATGGCAGAATTACAATTTATTGTAATTCGAATTGTTCACATAGCAGGTAAAAAAATTATGAAAGGATACCAATTTTAATTTAGTTTGAGATATGAACATCAATGGGAAGGTCAGTATTTATCAGCAATTACTAGTTACCCTTGTGAGTTGGTTTCTTAAACTGCTGCTTGGTGCTATAAGGTACTGAGTTCCATGACCCAGCAACGATGTGTCCATTGATATTTTTAATC
This sequence comes from Rhincodon typus, assembly GCF_021869965.1. Taxonomy (NCBI): domain Eukaryota; kingdom Metazoa; phylum Chordata; class Chondrichthyes; order Orectolobiformes; family Rhincodontidae; genus Rhincodon; species Rhincodon typus. The sequence goes on from NC_063332.1 coordinate 165,907,266, forward strand.
CAGGAAGGTATGTGATCTGGAAAGGAGCTTGGATTGCTGCATAATGCCAAGGAAGGACTTATGAATAGTCCTTGATGCTAATATCATTGATTGCAATAGCGGTAGCACCAGATCAATATTATTTCATCTGTCTCCGGTACTATGTCCTTCCGTGATTCAGTTCTATTGAAGACAATAGTACTGAAGACTGAGTATGTATTTAACAGACAGCTGATGTGATACTACCTGAGGTGCACTGCACACAAGAAGGCGGCATACAGCATTGTTCTAGATCAGTGTACGTACTATTCCCCTTTTTTGACTGACACTTTTTGGACTCATCACTCATTTCAAATCTGTGTGGTATTGTATTGACTTTCCTTGTGTTTTAGTAACTAACAAATATACATTTTCTCTAACTCAGGAAAGGCAGGTTAAATTAGCTCCTTTTAAAATACTTGTGTTGGCAAAGATATCCATGTGA
>NC_063332.1:165908128-165938858 GCF_021869965.1 Rhincodon typus
TGAATGACCTAATTGAGTTATCAGTGCACTGTTAATGCAGAGACCCAGAATGTTCCGGGGACCTGGGTTCAAATCCTGCCACAGCAGGTGGTTTAATTTGAGCTCAATAAATATCTGGAATTAAGAGTCTAATGATAACTATGAATCCATTGTCAATCATTTGAAAAATCCATCTGGTTCACTAATGTCCTTTAGGGAAGGAAACTGCCATCCTTACCTGGTCTGGCCTACATGTGACTCCAGCCCCACAGCAATGTGGTTGACTCTTAACTGCCCCGATTATGTGAGCAATAAATGTTGGCCTAGCCAGTGATGCCCTCCTCCTGTGAATGAATTTTAAATAAAAGCAGGGGAGAAAGTTAATTCCTTCTCAGCGCAGAGCATAACGAGTAGTTGGGGGCGGGGGGTTATCCCTAATAGACTGGGGGACACTTACCTAGGGACCAGTTGTAACACATTATGGTATCTACTCTGTCAAGGTCAGTTTAACCTTCTACAATGAATTCCAATCCTGACTGCAAACTCATACAGAAGTAAGATGACCATGGAAAATCATGCCTCATGAACATCAATGGTTTGATGAAGTCAGTACTTCCATCCACACTAAGGGAGTGTGTAGTTTTCATACCCGTGTTCATTTCTCACTCCGAAAACTCATTTATTTAGAGGGACAAGTTCTCACTTTGGCAGGTCATTTTTCAGACAAGCTGAGCTCCTTCAATCCATACTGCATCGATACAAATTAGTATACAGGCACGACACTCCAGTCTGGAAAGCTCAGAAAGCATCAGAGCTAGGAGAGTGATGCAAACAGAAAGCAGAGTTGGCAGCAACACTTTAAGCGAGATGAACTGGGATGTCAATCTGCTAATTATTCTAATACTTTCAGGTTTTGGATAATCTTTGGTTTGATATGATTTACAGGCACAGTGACAACTTAAACATTGAAAATTGCTGAAGGAACACAGCATTTGTCTCACAAATATTGTTTTGAAAAGACTGCTGCCAATTAGTAAATAGAAACACAGATGGGAACAGCAGAATTGTTGTACTTGAGAACTGAAGCCTGGTGATTCAATGGACTGGATTTTATGGTCCTTGCTGGCATGTTTGAAAGCGGGGCTCACGGTCGCGAACAACGTAGAGTAAGTAGTTTTCCCACTATCTACCAGCCAACTCCTGGCCAATCTCCCACTTTAGTGCATTGAGACCCTCATGGATAGTTCGTGGTCACTTTGTAAGGGCCTCACTCCATTTTATGCTGGATAAGGGAAGGTGGAGTCAATAGAGTGCCCCAGCAACTTTTGCTGTGCAGGCTACTGTTAAGGCAAAGCAAGGAGGTAAGCCCCCATTTGCAAGTTCCCTGTGCTCATTGAGGCCATCTGGTGACTCTCCCTCCTGATCCCTCCAGGATTATGCTCCCCTTTAGCAATCCCCACTTGGTGCTGCTGGGGCTTCAGAGCTGCTGGTCAATTGTATTGACCTGGTTGGTCACATGAGGGCACAAGTTCAATGCTGCAACAATTCATACTTGCTCCGTACAAACACCACCATCCATGTGAGAAAGTTAACCCTTATGTCCTTTTTAAATCTTTCCCATCCCATCTTAAACATATGCCGTCTAATTTTGGAGTCTCCCACCCAAAAAGACCTTGGCTATTCACCCTATCCATGCCCCTCATGATTTTATAAACCTCTAAAATTGTAGCCACTGTATTTATATAGTTAGTCCAGGTCCCGAGGATGTTTATAGGGTGGGACTTAGTGATGGTAATGCCATTGATTATTAAGGGGGAATGATTGGACATGGTCATTGCCTGACACTTGCACGGTGTGAATGTTATATGCCACTGGTCAGCTCAAACCCGGATGTTGTCCAGGTCTTGCTGCATTTGGATATGAACTGCTGCAGTCTCTGAGAATTTACAAATGGTGCTGAACATTGCAATCATCAAACATCCCCATTTCTGACCTAATGAGGGAGGGAAGTTCATTGATGAAGCAGCAAAAGGTGTTTAGGTCTAGGACACTACCCTGAGGAACTCCTGCAGAGATGCTCTGGAGCTGGCACATTATATTGTGTAAATAACTGGCCAGCTGACTAACTGCTTAATTACACTCCTGCTTAACTGATTCACTGAATGTAAGATGGGAATGTTTCATACTAGAATATTGCCTGTTGCTCCAGTACAGTGCCTTTCTAAGATCTGTGAAACAATACAACAAACCCCATCTCCCTTTGGATAATAAGAATCTATCAATCTCACTTTTGCAATTAATGAAACATCAATTGCCATTTGCAGAAGTGAGTTCCAAAAGCCCACCAAACCGAGTTCTAAAAGTTTGTAAAAATATCAGCAATGAACAAGTAAATTCTCCTGATTTATTTCCGACAACAAGTGCTTGCACTTATGTTGCACCTTTGCCAGAGAAAGATGTGACAAGATACTTTATGAGTTCATAATCTTACAAAGTTTGACACCAAGCCACATGTTAAGTAATGAAGTGATTGGTCGAAGTCTTTAAATGAAGGGGGAGGGAGTTAGAGCTACAAAGAGAAAATTCCAGAAATTATTGCCTACCAGATACTGTTTCTCTCATGAACAGATATTTCATGAACAGTGGTATATTTGGGTAACTGACTCAATGCAAATTCAGGAAAATTGCTAAATATCACAATTAGAGAGACTATTCATGCTAATCCAGTTCCACTGTGGCTCCAATCAGTCTGTTCTTGCTGATGACAGATTTAAAACAATAGGCAGGAATGTTTTCCCAGCTCATTTCAGCCACAATGTTACTATGTGTGATAAAACATGTAACATAGAATAGTAGAATCTCTGCAGTGTGGAATAAAGACTTTTGGACCATCGAGTCCACACCAACCCTCCAAAGACCATCCCACTCAAACCTAGCCCCCTACCATATCCACATTACGCTGCACTGAACATGGTTAACCCAACTACCCTGCACATCCCTGGACACTATGGGCAATTTAGCATGGCCAATCCACCCAACCTGCAAATCTTTGGACTGTGGGAGGAAATCAGAGCACCCAGCAGAACCCCACACAGACACGGGGAGAACTGTGCAAATTCCATACTGTGGAAGCATACTGTGCTTTGATTGCAAGCATTTAACCTGAACTTGCATAGGTGGAGAGAAAGGAAAGATCATTCTAATCATGAACAAGATATTGTCATGTTGGTGAAATAAGTGAAACTGAGTTCCATTTCACAGTGTGGAACTTCAACATTCAGACTAACCTAGCCATGAGTTATGTCCAATATTTTCCCACTTGGCACTTTATACAGTTTGATCTTCTGTTCACAATCTAAAACAATCAAGTCTACAGTACAAGCAACAAGAACTATCATCTTCATGCAGTCCTGTTCCATGGGGAGGCAATGGCCTAGTGGTATGAATGGAGACCCAAATAATGTCCTGGGGACTTGGGTTCAAATCCCAGCATAGCAGAAGGTGGAAATTAAATTCAATGAAGAAACAAAAGTCTGTAATTAAGTATCAGATGTTGATCATTAAAACAGTGCCAATTTTTGGGAAAAAATTGATATGTTTCACTAACGTCATTTAAGGAAGGAAACTGCTGCCCTTAGCTGGTCTGGCCTGCATTTGGTTGACTCGCAACTCCCCTCTGGGCAATTAGAGACGGACAATAAATTTTGGTCTTACCAGTGATGCCCAGATCCTGTGAATGATTTAAAAAACACATCCCTCACTTATGATGCAGTCAGGTGATGTTTAGCAGGTCATCTGCCCTGTGCAGGTTCCTCTTTTTTGATTAGCATGAGCAGATTGATACTCATTCAGAAGTTAAGTTTTGGTTAAAAGATAGACCGAGAGATTAACATGTAATGATATTCAGGTTTAGAGGTATAGTCATTGGGATTATTAACTAAATTCTAATAACTAGAAAAGTTTAGTAAGCTGATCATAGTTCCTCTATGATTAATATCGTTTTGCAACTATCTCAAGGGTGCCATCAGTTACAACCTTTTTGACACAGAGCCATGTCAGTATGATTGATGGACCATTGCTCTTGGCACCTGAAGTTGTTGCTAACTCTTGTAATGAGGCATTTGGCATGTTTGTATAAAGATATCAAAAAGCCAACTCAATGAACAGCTTCCTTTCAGCAACTCTGTGGCAAGCCCTTTGCCCCCTCAACTCCGAGACAACAAATGGCTGTTTGAATTTTGCTTCCCCTGCCGCCATACTTCAACTTACCAACACATATTCAAATCCTTCATTTACAGACAGAATTGCCGGGAGTGACATAATTGAAATATTTCAGATGGCCATTAGCAGTCCCAGCAAAGCCTAAGTACCCTGTGGCTGGGGTGGGAAGCCATGGCAATGCAGCACTGGTCAACCAATTCTACTCGACTGGTCTATGCATGATGAAAAACACAAAATGGTCTCATCTGATCTGGAGTCACCTGTAAAGGGAGAACACAGAGTAATGTTCCAGATCAATGACCCTTCATCAGTATAACAGCTGGAAATATTAGCTCCAGCACAAATTTTCCAGTCTCCAATGATCGTAGAACCAGAGATGTTCATCAGAATTCTGTGGAAGTTTTGACATGCTAACCCCAGGGAATGTGAAGAGGTGATGGCCTAGTGGTGCTTTTGCTAGATTATCAATCCAGAGACCCAGGTAGTGTTCTGGGGTACTTGGGTTCAAACTCTGCTGAAGCAGATTGTGGCATTTAAATTAAAAATAAATCAGGAATTAAAAATAGTGACCATGAATTGATTGTTGGGGAAAAGTCCATCTGGTTCACTAATGACCTTTAGGGACGGAAACTGCCATCCTTACCTGGTCTGGCTTACATGTGACTCCAGACCCACAGCAACGTGGTTGACTCTTAACTACCCCCTGGGTTATTAGGGAGGGCAATAAATATTGGCCTAACAAGTGACACACATGTGCTATTAAAGAGGGGTAAAATGTATGAATAGGTCATTCAGCCTATCAAGCCTGCTAGATTGATGATATCATTCTCCCTCAGCGCTATTTTTCTGCACTAATCTCAGACCTTTTGATAGCTTTAATATTCAGATATAGAGTCATAGAGTCATATACCACGAAAACAGAACCTTTTGTCCAGCCAGTCTACGCCGAACATAATCCCAAACAAAACTAGTCCTACTTGCCTGCTCCAGGCCCATATCCTTCCAAACCTTTCCTATTCATGAACATATCCAAATGTCTTTTAAACGTAATTGTACCCACATCCACCACTTCCTCAGGAAGTTCATTCCATGCACGAACCACACTCTGTGTAAAAAATTTGTCCCTCATGTTTTTTTTCAAATCTCTCTCCTCTCACCTTAAAAATGTATCCCCTAGTCTTGAAATCTCCCATCCTAGCAAAAAGAAAACTACCATTAACTCTATCTACACCTCTCATTATTTTTATAAACTTCTTTCAGGTCACCTCACAACCTCTTATGCTCCAGTTAAAAAGGTCCCAGCCTATCCAGCCTTTCTTTATAACTCAAACCTTCCATACCTGGCAACATCCTGGTAAATCTCTTCTGAACGGTCTCCAGTTTAATAATATCCTTCCAACAATTGGCCAACCAGAACTGGATGCAATATTCCAGAAGAGGCCTCACCAATGTCCTGTAGAACCTCAACATGACTTCCCGACTCCCAGACTCAAAGAACTGAGCAATGAAGGCATAGAACATAGAACATAGAACATTACAGCGCAGTACAGGCCCTTCGGCCCTCGATGTTGTGCCAACCTGTGAAACCAATCTGAAGCCCATCTAACCTACACTATTCCATTATCATCCATATGTTCATCCAATGACCATTTAAATGCCCTTAAAGTTGGCGAGTCTACTACTGTTGCAGGCAGGGCATTCCACGCCCTTACTACTCTCTGAGTAAAGTTTGACAAGCATGCCAAACGCCTGTTTAACCACCTTGTTTATATGTAACACAACTTTCAAAGAATTATATACTTGCAACCCTAGTTTCCTCTGTACTTCCCAAGGCCCTACCTTTAATTGTGTAAGGCCTATTCTTGTTATTGTACCAAAATGCAATACCTCACATTTATCCAGACTGAACTCCATCTGACATTTTTCAGCCCACTGACCCATTTGATCAAGATCCCTTTGTAATCTTAGAAAACCTTCTTCAGTTCGATTATGCCACCAATTTTGGTGTTGTCCACAAACTTACTAACTATGCCAAATAACCGTCAATAAGTTTGCAGATGATACAAAGATAGGTGGAGGGACAGGTAGTATTGACGGGGTGGCGAGGCTGCAGAAGGATTTGGACAGGTTAGGAGAGTGGACAAAGAAGTGGCAGATGGAGTACAATGTGGGAAAGTGTGAGGTCATGCACTTTGGTAAGAAGAATAAAAGCATGGACTGTTTTCTAAATGGGGAGAAAATTCAGAAGTCTGAAGTGCAAAGAGACTTGAGAGTTCTAGTCCAGGATTATCTCAAGGTAAACTTGCAGGTTGAGTCAGTAGTCAGGAAGGCAAATACAACTTTGGCATTTGTTTTTAGAGGACTTGAATATAAAAGCAGGGATGTACTACTGAGGCTTGAGAAGGCTCTGGTCAGGCCACATTTGGAGTACCGTGTGCAGTTTTGGGCCCCATATCTCAGGAAGGATGTACTGGCCCTGGAGTGGGTTCAGAGGAGGTTCACTGGAATGATCCCAGGAATGGAAAGCTTAACATATGAGGAACATTTGAGGACTCTGGGACTATATTCATTGGAGTTCAGAAGGATGAGGAGGGCTCTAATTGAAACTTTCAGAATACTGAATGGCCTGGACAAAGTGGATGTTGGGAAGATGCTTCCATTGGTAGGAGAGTCTAGGACCCGAGGGCACAGCCTTAGAGTAAAGGGAAGACCTTTTAGAACAGAGATAAGGAGAGACTTCTACAGCCAGAGAATGGTGAATCGATGGAATTCACTGCCACACAAGGCTGTGGAGGCCAGGTCACTGAGTACATTTAAGACTGAGATAGATAGGTTCTTGATTATCAAGGGGATCAAGGGTTACAGGGAGAAAGCAGGGGAATGGGGTTGAGAACCAATATAGAGTCATAGAGATGTACTGCACAGAAACAGACCCTCAGTCTAACTTGTCGATGCTGACCAAATATCCTAAATTAATCTAGTCCCATTTGCCAGCATTTGGCCCATAACCGTCCAAACCCTTCCTATTCACATATATTTTTAAAATGTTGTTACTGTACTAGACTCCACCACGTCCTCTGGCAGTTCATTTCATACATGCACTACCATCTGCGTGAAAAAGTTGCCCATTAGGTCCCTATTAAATCTTACCCCTCTTACCTTAAACCTATGCCGTCTAGTTTTGGACTCCCCTACCCTGGGGAAAATACCTTGGCTATTTACCCTATCCATGCCCCTCATTCTTTTATAAACCTCAATAAGGTCATCCCTCAGCCTCTGACACTCCAGGGAAAATAATCCCAATCTATTCAGCCTCTCCCTATAGCTCAAACCCCCTAACCCTGGCAACAGCCTTGTAAATCTTTTTTGAACCCTTTCAAGTTTAACAACATCTTTCCTATAGCAGGGAGACCAGAATTGAGTGTAGTATTACAAAAGTGGCTTAACCAATGCCCTGTACAGCTGCAACATGACCTCCCAGCTCCTATTATGAGCCATGATCCAATAGAATAGCAGACCTGATGGGCTGAATGGCCTAATCCTGCTCTGATATCTTATGGTCTTATGATCACTGCTACGACGCAGTAACAACACAAATGGCTTTTGCAATTAATGAGATGCTATGTTGTCATCAAGACAAGAAGAAGATCTACTTATCACATAAATGAGTAAGGAGGTCTATAAGTTTCAGTACCAGTGTGATGTTAGGTATATAGGTCATACACCCCAAAACCTGGCCATTGAATCAAGCATCGTATCACTTTGGTTGTCCATAACAAGCAAGGTAGTGATTGTAGCCAATCAGACACCCATTTGCAAAACTCAGAACACAGTGTCCAGCATTTGCTCTGATTCCACTGTTGGATGGCGTTTGCTAAACAACCGTGAATGTGCAAAGAATTGGACAACCAATTTCATATTTTGAGTTAGACTTGCAGTGTTATGCATTTGCATGCACTAGAAACTGTGTATATTAATAAACGGAGTCTTGTACTTTTTTAAACAGAAAGCACTGTGGATGCTGAAGAAGGGTTACTCAACTCAAAACGTTAACTCTGATTTCTCTCTACAAATGCTGCCAGACCTCCTGAGTTTTACCAGCAATTTCTATTTTTGATATGCATACTCACTACACCTCTTTCAACTCAATAAAATAAGTGACAGCCATCCTCCAGTTCATGTTTAATGCAATGTCTTGACCAGTCAGAAATAGTCAGGTTTAAACCTAAAATCTACCTTAATGAAAGCAGTTAACTGTCAATCGTCATGAAGTGACACATTCCCCATTGGATTGCCTCTACCAATGACAATCCACTTGTCAATCAATCAGCACTCTCCTCTTATACAGATAAATGCTGATTTCTTTTTGCATTCTTGTGAATTGCCCTGATGAGCGCAAAATGAAAAGCTTCAATAAATCTGCTTTTATTTCCAGCAATACTCAAATTTTGTACTAGCAAGCAACTATGAATATCTTATGTGACCCGGTTTCAAATTTTATTCAATAACGTTTTGCTACCTTAAAAAAAACTAGAAAAATACAAGTGGTTGTTGTAGTCAACTGCCAGGAGGCAAATCATGGTTAATGGTCTCCTGGAATTGTAACTAAACTAACACTGGTGGGTAAATAGATATAAACTCATCCTGTGCAAATTCTTGCTGCAGAAATGATCCATGTCCGTGCGTGCAAGCAAATAGTAATCTCCCCAGCATCATAGCAGCTCAATTCAAATGGTACAAATTGCACAGGATCGGAACAGTTTAAAACAAGAGCTGATAAAATGGGAGCTGTCACAAACTATTCGGCTTAGTCACAAAAGAATTAGCAATTACTGAGCATTTTGCAATAATTACATTTATGGTGGAATAACCCGTTTAGTTCATCATTACCTGCTGATGTCTGTCATTTTCGGCAGCCTCCTACCAGATTCTTATTCAATGACATCAAACAGATCACCTCTGGAAGCACTGAACTGGTGCTCTGCGTTTGAGTAACTGGATGGATTTTGCAGGAGATGTATGCAGCACTGACAAGCCAGTCACATTATTATCCAAATTCAAGCCAAAAAGAAGACAAATAATTGCATCAAATGATTTATAAACTTGACTGCCACCTGGCAGGCTTTTAGCAATTTAGAAATCCCACTGGTGTTGGAATTCTGCTGTTTGTCTGTCTACTGGCAAGTCACTGGCGTAATCAAATAATGAGTTCTCAACTTGTCAATGCGAAAATGGCAGGGACAAGTTTAAAAAATGTTCATTCTGGTGAAAAAGCATTCCCTCTGACTTAATGAATCTGCTGCACTCATTTGCAGACAGTATATCTGAGATTTAAAACATAAGCTGATGGCAATAGTTTTCTAGGATGGAGCGGCATTGGAGGATGTCATGAAGGAAACATTGTAATAAATCCCGGCATGTGTTTGAGGTTTTAAATACTTAACGAAAGCAGTCACCCAGCACTCCACTGCCAAGACTGTGATGATGGGATTTTATTGGGACAGGTTGCAGTATAGTAGAATGGCACAACAGATTTAATTTAGTGGATTATTGACTGACAAGATTTGCCAGTCCGGTGATTCTGCCTTATTCAAAAGGCGGACATCACCCAGGTAATTAAGGGCCATTGACACACGATCTTGTAAGATAACTTAGACTGAATCATTCTGCATGAAGTTGATAATCCTCCAACAGCCAGGTTAAATTTAGCAAATATGAGAGGGATCATCACTCAAGCCTATTTGCATGTTGTTAATGTTTATGGACAAATATCTGTTTCCCAACATCAGCTGTGTACAAAAGGCCAGAAAACACTATGATTTACATTTTCACAAGCCAAACCTGTGGACCAGTCTCTAGCATTTGGCACCACAAGCAGCCATTTTGATGGCAGCTATTTTTTAAAAGTCTCTCTTTTAATGTCTCAGGACTACGTTTTAACAGTTCAGTAAATCAGTAGTCAGGTCAGCGAATGCAACGTGGCACCCCTGTTATTGCATTATGGACTTCAGTGAGCCTGGGTTTGGCCTCGGGAGTAAGGCGCACGTACAGCACAATGGCCGGGATCTTCACACACGCACTCTTTGCCAAAGTTTGACAGAGGAGGGCTCACAGCCATGGAAATCTCCCTGGCCTTCTGTCTGTGCTAAAGACCACGGTGATACAGCAGTACTGAAAGCCCTGATTCTCTGGCTGAGGGGGGAAAGCACAAAAAAAAGCAAGGCTAGCTGGGATGTAGCAAGCACCCAGGTAGGCTCAGAGTGAGTGACCACTATCACAGCAAGCAAACAGGTCGGAGATACTGAGATAACAAGGTGTAGAGCTGGATGAACACAGCAGGCCAAGCAGCATCAGAGGAGCAGGAAGGCTGACGTTTCGGGCCTGGAGATACGGTCAGCTCCTTCCATGAACTGGCACAGGTAAGAGTCAATCACATTGCTGTGGGTCTGTAGTCACATGATCAGGTAACCATGGCAGCACTTTACATCAGATATATTGTTTAATTGATTATTAATTCCTGTTACCTTGGTGGGATCTGAACCTGGCTTCCAAGGATTAAGCTAAATGTTTGGATTACAATTCCAATAATATTACCACTATGCTACTGTCTCCAACTATAACAATGACAACCTAAAGATGTGCAGGTTAGGTGGATTGGTCGTGCTAAATTGCTCATAGCGTTCATGGATGTGTAGGTTAGGTGCGTTAGCCATGGAAAATGCAGGGTTATGGGGATGGGTCTGGTTGGGATGCTCTTCAGAGGATCGGTCTTGACTAGTGGGGCCAAATGGCCTGTTTCCACACTGTAGGGATTCTATTCTATCTATTAAAATCCTTTCATTATCAATGGACGCAGTGGTGTAGGGGTCACATCTTTGACCTTGAACTCCACATCCTCTGGCTGAAGAAATTCCTCCTCATCTCAGTTCAACAGGGCCATGCCTTCACTCTGAGGCTGTGCTAATGCTAATAGGATCTTGTACTAATAGGATCATCTTCTCCAAGTCCACTCCATCCCGACCTCTCAGTATTCAATGTTACAATTATATACCCCTAATCCTTTCAAACTCCATTGAAAACAAACCCAAAATCCTCAACTGCTCCACATTTGACATGCCTTTCATTCTTGTAATCCTCCTCTGGACCCCCATCAAGACTTTCCTTAGATACGGGGCCCAAACTGCTCATTATATTCCAAATGTGCTCTGACCAGAACCTTATACAGCCTCAGCAGGCAGCTCATTTGATTTGATTTATTGTCATCACATGTACCTAAGTACAGAGAAACGTTTTGTTTTGCATGCAGCATAGCCAGATCACAACATGCAAGGACATGTAGATCACAGGGTGAACAGAGTGAGACATATAAAGTTAGAGTTGCGCAGGCAGCATACAAAAGCAAGATCAGCATTAGATTTGAAATTTGAGAGGTCCATTCAGAAGTCTAATAACAGCGGGAGAAAGCTGTTCTTGAACCTGTTGTTACTTGTGTTTAAGCTGGTGTATCTTCTGCCCGATGGAAGAGGTTGAAAGAGCTTATAACCAGGGTAGCAGAGGTGTTTGATGATGTTGGCAGCTTTTTTGCATCAACAAAACGTATAGATGGAGTCAATGGATGGGAGGTTGGCTTGCGTGATGGTATGGGCTGTATTTCCAACTCTCTGCTCCTGTACTGTAGCTCTCTGGAATTGAATGCTAACACCGCATTTGCCTTCCTAACTGCTAACTGACCCTCATGTTAACCTGCAGCAACACCAGCCATGCCTAAAAATGAGGTGTCAACTTGGCGAAGCTACAAAGCAGGACTACTTGTGTGCCAATCAGCATAAGCAGCAGATGGACAGAGCTAAGCAATTCCACAACCAATGGATCAAATATAAGGTCTGCAGTCGTGAATGGTGGTGGGAAATTAAACAATTCACTGGAGAAGGTGGTGCCCCAAGTATCCCATTTTCAATAATGAGGGAGCCCAGAATATCAGTGCAAAAGATTTACAGCAATATTCAGTCAGAGATGCCAGGTGGATAATCAATCTTAGCCTTTTCTCAAGGGCACTAGCGTCACAAATGCTAGATACCAATTCGATTCACTCCACATGACATCAAGAAATAGCTGCTGGCACTGGATACTACAAAGACAATACCTGACAATATTCAAGCAAGAGGATTTGTCCTGCAGAACTTGCTGTGACCCTAGACAAGTTTGTCCACTGTACTATAACTCAGCAATGTGGAAAATTACGTTGGTATGTATTTTCAAATAGCAGGACAAATCCAACCCAGCCTAATTAATACCACCCCAGACTTTTTTTAATTAGTTCACAGGATGTGGGCATTACTGGCTAGGCCAGCATTTCTTGCACATCCCTAGTTGCTCAGAGGGCACTTAAGAGTTGACCATGTTGCTGTGGTTCTGGAGTCACATGTAGTCCAGGCTGGTTAAGGATGGCAGATTCCTTGCCTGAATGTCATTAGTGGACCAGGTGGGTTTTTCTGAATGGTTTAATGGTCATCATTAGACTTGTAATTCCAGATTTTTATTGAATTCAAATTCCACCATTTGCTACAGCAGGAAACGAACACATGTCTCCAAAACATTACCTAGCTGTCTGAATTAATAGTCGAGCAATAATATCATTAGGCCATTGTCTTGCTATGCTCTCTACTGATTGAGTCTACTCTCTACCATCAGTAAAGTGATAGAACAGAACTCACAAAGGAATAACCCACTCACTGGCACTCAGTTTGAGTTCATCCAGGGTCAGTCAGCTCCTGACATCATTAGATCTTTGGCTGAAGCATCGGTAAAAGTGCTATATTTCCAGAGGTTAGGGCAAGACTGATGGACATTTAAGGCAGCATTTGACCAAGTGTGACATTAAGGGGCCCTAGCAAAACCGGAAGCAATTGGGATCAGAGGAAAACTGTTCACTGGTTGGAATTGTAACTTGCACAAAGGAAGACCGCTGTCTTTGTTGCAGGTCAGTCATCTCAGCTACAGGACATCTCTGGAGGATTTCCTCATACTGCAGACTAATACATCAAGGGGTAGTGTGGTAAACCTGGTGTTTATAGAAATGTGTAGTTCCCACTGCCTTCAGAATCAGTTTATTAATCATCTTGAATGTGAAAAGAAGGTTTCTTTTCAAAAATCATTAAAAATTGTATAGGCGCTGTAACCATCCCTGGCAGAATCCACCATTCTTGTTTACCACTCTTGTGCCACTTTGTTTTAGCTGCTGTTAAGAGATTCCCAAACTCTTTGGACATCTAATCCCCAAAAACTCTCACAGAGCACAGAGAATTGTGCACGGTTGTCTTCTTAACAGCTTGGTCATGAGTTTTTGTTAAAATCGCTGATGGGGCAGCTGATTTCAGCAGCAATCCAACAAACTTCCATATCATCAGAGACTGGGTAATAGGTGGTGACCCAACCATCAGATTTTAGGTTTGTGTTGCTGGGCGTGGGCAGCAAGCCTGATTTCCAAAAGTAAAATTCACCACACGAGAGGTACTTCATAGCAATTAGAATCGACTGAAGTTGAATTATGATTTGTCATCTGATACTGTTTGTGTAAAAAGTAATTACATGTATTCCAGATCATTGAACAGCAATATCAATTTAGAATGAAGTTCTACTTAATATAATAGAGAGTACATTAACAGAAAATTTAGATAATCCATTGATTGGAGAGGGGAGAGGTGGCTGATGGAAGCTGAAGTAATGATCTTCACCCCCTCACAGATTTACATTCTATCCACAGTAGGTGGACTGAACACTCTGATCACCTTCAAAGGCCACAGAGTTTGAATGTTTTGCACTCTCCAATATCCATCAACTATGGAAAAGCACTACTTTCTCATGATACTTCAGTACCTGTGTAGCATAGACTAACAAAGTCACCATTAAGAGCACTGCAAATTGTCTGTCTCACAGGATTGACTAATAATTGGTCCATTTGTACCAATGTCATCCAGGAAACCGTGCTCTGCTGATATAGTTTTCTCCAGCCATATATGGAATGATGTGTCTGTTGCTTGCAATTCTGTGGTCCTTTGACTGATCTATCACACCCTGGTACAGTGTAAGATCAACCACTTACTCCCAGTCCACTGGGCGAGTCTGAATAAATGGCGAATGGATGTGACTCAGGGCAATTCTCCATTTTGTCACTGACTGCACTGTGTTTTGCAAACAGTCACAAACTTTCTTTGCATCATTGGGAAAGGGAGGAAGAAGTTTATTAAATGGTGTGAAGCTATCTGGATGGAATAGAGGTCATTGTCACTACTGAGGTCACAGCTGGGGACATCCAGGAAAGAGGACAGTCCTGTTTGGGGTCAGGAATCAATGCAGCCAACCTCTCCAATGTTGGCACACTGCAAATGCAGGGTGTGCAGTCAACTCCCTTCCAACCCTGAAATGCTAACTACAAGGAAGGACAAAAGCAACAGACTCTACAGCTGCTAACTCATCTCTAAGACATGCAAGCGCTACTTTTTTAATACTGGTGAAGGAAGGAGACATAATGTCGAAACCTTTCATCTGGACAGCATGGCAAGAATACCAATTATGAAAAGGAACAACACTTTATATTGCATAAGAGGACAGCGCTGAGGACAAATCATCCCATCTCTGTTGTGAGAGCACTTGCAGCATTTGAAGGAGAGAATCCGGACTGATATTTTCACAAACAATAATTGCTTCCCAATGTCACGCACCTCCCAAAAACAAACATTCTTTCCTAACATGACTTTTGCTGGCTTTTTATTCTTTAAAAAAAAAACATAATTGCCACATTATTTGCGTCTCTTGTTAGTATCTAAGACTCACAGCAGAAAATTGAACTGCATGATTTATGAATGTAGACTTTCCAGGACAAAATCTTGTACAATGAATGAGAACATCACGTCAATTAAACTAATAGCTTCTGGTAGGTTAATTGCTAAAGTCTTGAAGAAGTTCCAATGCCATAATTGAGTGTCCCAACTGTAAGACAAGTTTATACAGAAGAGCTGTCTGCCTCTGCCTCAGCCCCTTCATTAGTGTTTATTTTGGCAAAAACTGCACCGGTTGTACAGTCTCAAGCTCTGGAAACATCCTGTGAATTGTACTAAAAGTTACTGACAGACTGTAAATCATCAGAAATATTGTCAAGGTTTGAATTAAGTTTTGTATCTACAGTCAAGCTCACAGGCATTCTGCGGCAAGCAAAGCAAAAGACTGCAGCAAGGCTGTGCTATGTTACAAATTCATAAATTCTGTAGCAAAAGTGCATTCATTTAAAGCAAAACAGATGCCATCTTTTATTAATTCAAGGATCATGTCACTTTTTATTATCACTTATCTTTGTTTATCTTATTTCATCTCTCACTTGGTGTTCCCCAGCAAATTCAATAACATGATCCAGATTTCACAGAGCCATTGTACTGAACAATATTTTACATTAGAAAGCAGGCAGCAAAATCCTTGCAAACTACCTTCGAAGAACAAGGGCAGCAGATGAATAGGAACATTGCTGCCTGCAATTTCTCTCTGAGCCACACAACATTCTAACTGAGAAATATATTGCCATTCCTTCAGCGTCACAGGGTCAGAATTCTGGAACGCCCTTCTAAGCAGCCTTGTGTGTATTCTAGATCTTAAAGATTCTGACAGTCTAGTGTGGCAGCTCATCACCACCTCCTCGTGGACAACTAAGGACAATAAATGCTGGCCCAGCCAACAACACCCACATTCCATTAAAGAATTCAGAATACTGAAATGACTGGAGTAGCAGCAATGCTTATTTGCACATTGCTGTGCATTTAAATCAGACATGGCACTACTGGACCAGTTTCGAGTTGGCATTTTAGATGGCACGGTCACCTGATTGGGACAGTTGCAGGTTCAATTCCCATTCCGGGGTCTAGAGGACATGATCCAGGCGGAGCCTCCGGTGCAGTCCTTAAGGAGGACTGTCAGGGGATCCAATCTTTATTTGAGCTTAACCCAGGTGCTCCCAGGTGGATAGAAAAGATACATGGCAATGTAGGAAAAAAAAACAGGAGAGTAAGACCATAAGACATAGGAGCAGAAGTCGGCCATTCAGCCCATCAAGTTTGCTCTGCCACTTAATGAGATCATGGCTGATCTGATAATCTTCAACTCCACTTTCCCATAACCCTCAGTTCACTTACAGATTAAAAATCTGGCTATCGCAGCCTTGAACAAACTTAATGACCCAGCCTCGAAAGCCTTATATGGTGTTCTCCCTGATGCCCCGGCCAATATTCATCCTTCAACCAACATCACAATGACAAAAACTGATTATGTAGTCATCAATACATGGGGAGCTTGTTTTGTTCCAATTAGCTGCCACATTTCCTACATTTCTGTACAGTGTCCACGCTTCTAAAGTAAATTGGCTGTTCGATGCATTACGGCATTCTGAGATTGTGAAAGGCATTTTCTAAATGTAATTATTTTGCTACAGATAAAATCTGACTTTCCTGTAAGTTAGATTAGAAACAAAAAAAAACACACATGCAAGTAATGTTTTGTAACAGTTGTGTTTGGTGAGAGTAACGATGGAGATCTGGCGAAGAATCAGAAATTGCTGGAGAAACTCAGCAGGTCTGGCAGTATCTGTGGAGAGAGAAAGCAGAGTTAATGTGAAGAAGGGTCTAGACCCAAAACATCAGCTTTCCTGCTCCTCTGATGCTGCTTGGCCTGCTGTGTTCATCCAGCTCTACACCTTGTTATCTCAGAGTTAATGTGACCCTTCTGAAGAAGCAAACTGGCTGCTCAGTTCTGAACAAGGGCCACTGGAGCCAAAAAGTTAACTCTGCTTTCTCTCCACAGATGCTGCCTGACCTGCTGAGTTTCTCAGGCAATTTCTGATTTTGTGTCTGATTTCCAGCATCCGTCGTTGTATGGTTTTACGAAGATCTGGGTATAGTTTTGTTCTCCTTATGTAAGAAAGGATGTAAATGGATTCAAAACAGTTCAGGGAAGGCTCATTTGAGTGATACCTGGGAAGGGGGCTGGGTTATCTTCTGAGAAAAGATTGATTGGTCTGGGCCTGTATTGATTGAAGTTTAGAAGAATATGAGATGATCTTATTGAAAGATGTGAACTTCTGAAGGACCTTGACAGGGTGGATGCTGTAGAAAAGTTGCCCCTGGTGGGAGAGACAGTTTAAAAATAAGGAGTCTCCTGTATAAGACAGATAAGAAAAAACATTTTTCCAGTAGAGGGTTGAGAATCTTGGCAACTTTCTCGCTTAGCGAGCAATAGGAGGGTGTTCATTGACTATCTTCAAGACAGAGGTAGTTAGATCTTTGACTAAAAAAGGAGTTATCAGAGGTAGACAGTAATGGAGGCCACAATCAGATCAGCCATGTTCTTATTGAATGGTGGAGCAGGCTCTGAGTTCATGTGTTTGCATGTTCATGCAACAACAGATCAAGTCCCTCCTTCTTTACATTGGCAGAGGCTTTGAAAAAGAAGTTTGCCAAATTCTCACTGGGAAAAGGGAGTAGCTTAAAACCACTTCTGGGATATTCATTTAACATGGAGTGGAGCCAAACCAAAATCGGATGTGCATTCTTTTTTGACAAATGCTGCGCTAATCAACAGTCGCAGATGATTACTGTCACTGTTCACTCGAGTGTCCTGACGGTACACATTGGGTGCGCAGAAGTAGAAGCCAGCACATTAAAGGCTCATAAAGAAGTTGACCCTTCTGGATTTGTAAAGGTTGGTTCCTGCCAACAAAGAGAGGCAAAGGAAATGGTGCTTATTGATTGATATTGGAATTAAAGTAGTTACGTGGGTTTTACACGAGGGAGGTGAACAACAGGTTGTGGAATGCGGTCATTTTGAGTGATGTAAGCAGATACATATATTGGCAATTAGTAACTGTTCACATGCCAAATTGATCTGTTGGGACCTGAATTAATACTACACCAGTGTTACAGAATGTGGGGTAGATGATGAACAGCTTCTCTTTACTTATGGCAAATCAGTTTTAGGTGGAATAATTTATTTGTCGTTATGGTTCAATACATTTTTTTCTTTTCCTCACCATGCCATAAAGTAGATCCATCATTTAAACACACCATGGAATACCATTCACATCCTAAATCCTAAATAGTAGAAGAAATTAACATCTTAAACAAGCTAAAAGGGAATATCAATCTAGGTGTATGCTCTATAACGAGTGCAGTCACTTTTACATCTCCCTCTGTGTAAAAACCCTTTGAGAACTGTAACACATTTACAGCTCAGTTTGTGTCAAAGCAGATTCAGCTATTAATAGACTGGTAAATCAAAACTCCAATAACACTTGACGCCTAGTGCAACAACTGAGTCGGTAACAGACCCTACTTATATACATAATTTAACTGGAATGAAAATATGCTTCTGTTTTATTCTAAAGGAAAACGGTGAGGCATTTTCAGCGGGGAATAAAAGAAAATCCTTGCTACTTCCTGACGCTGAAAGATAAAACATTACACTCACATTAGGAAGAACCTCCTTGCTGTAGACTCCCTCACTAGTGTGAAACTGTTTCTCCACATCCAAAATATCAAGCTCCTTCATCATTTAAAATACCATGGTTGGGTTGTCGCTCACTCTCTTTTTTCCAGGTAAGACACCGACCCTGTTTATTCTTTCCTGACAGTCACATCTTCTCAATTCCAGCAACATTCTTGTGAATCTTTTCTGTACGTTCTCTGCGGCTGCAATGCTCTTTGTATTGTGTGGGAACTAAGACAATGTGCAGCTTCTCCAAGTGTGGCCTAACCAAGATGCCCTGGCATCTACGTTGTTGTGTCAGCCCGTAAAAATTGGCAACCGTGAATGAGCAGGTCCTCTCACGTTCTGCTTGATTAACTTTCCAACTGATTTATTCCCATGGGTGTAAGATGGACTTGAGTCGGCCAGGTCATGCTACCACAGCTAACCCACCCATCTTATTTTCTAAAGTTTCTACTGTGGCCTCTTTAACTTCCCAGTCGATTAAAGCTCAGCATGGGCTGAAACAAGTAGCACCATTGGAAGTAATATTGCCTTACTGCAATTTAAAAGTTATTCTATTGCAACACAGTTGACACAGCTATCTGTTCCCACTTCATGCAAATTCTGTCTGACTGAGATTGCAGGTTTCAATTATCAACAGCCACCTTTTCTTTATAACTTCTAAAAAGTTACATTTGAAATGTTTTTCAGTAAATTTATCAACACTGCTGCTAACATAGATATATAAAATTAATATTGATTTCAAGGTTTGGAAAACTATAACTCGTTTCGCGTTAAAATGTTTTCTCATTCTTGTAACAATATTGCTACGTATTGGCTTCTGCATTTTATATTCATAAAGTTTTTAAAACTTTTCGAAAAATTAACTGACAAAACTGAATCTGCTGTGCTTTTCCTTTGAAAGGGGAAACAAATGGAAAGGATAATAGGTCAGACTGTGTCGCTAAGCATAATCTACACTGGTGGAATTCACTAACTTCATACATTTTCTTGACTCCTTTACACCAGTTTATGACTTCTTCTTGCCATGAGATGTAATTCAAGTCATTGCTCAAAACTTTAACTCTGATTCTCTCTCCACGATTCTGCCAGACTTGCTGAATTTCTCCAACAATCTCTGTGTTTGTTTCAAGTAATTGCTGTAGTGTTTGCTCCGTATCCAAGTCAATCAAGTTCAGGAGCAGAGCCTTATCCAATGCAAATCTTTGCCGAAAGCTGTTGCATTTCCTTCTTCCTTGTGTTTACTTAGTAGGTAAACATCAAGACATCAATCACACAAAATATTTTTCGTCAGTATTCACACAGGAAAAAGACCATGTAGTCGAGGAGAATACTGAGATACAGTCTATTAGACGAGACGGGATTGAGGTTCATAAGGAGGACGTGTTAGCAATTCTGGAAAGTGTGAAAATAGATAAGTCCCCTGGGCTGGATGGGATTTATCCTAGGATTCTCTGAGAAGCTAGGGAGGAGATTGCAGAGCCTTTGGCTTTGATCTTTATGTCGTCATTGTCTACAGGAATAGTGCCAGAAGACTGGAGACTAGCAAATGTTGTCCCCTTGTTCAAGAAGGGGAGTAGAGACAACCCTGGTAATTATAGACCAGTGAGCCTTACTTCGGTTGTGGGTAAAGTGTTGGAAAGGATTATAAGAGATAGGATTTATAATCATCTAGAAAGGAATAATTTGATTGGGGATAGCTGTTGTTTTGTGAAGGGTAGGTCGTGCCTCACAAACCTTATTGAGTTCTTTGAGAAGGTGACCAAACAGGTGGATGAGGGTAAAGCGGTTGATGTGGTGTATTTGGATTTCAGTAAAGTGTTTGATAAGCGTTCCCCACGGTAGGCTATTGCAGAAAATACGGAGGCATGGGATTGAAGGTGATTTAGCGGTTTGGATCAGAAATTGGCTAACTGTAAGAAGACAGAGGGTGGTGGTTGATGGGAAATGTTCATCTTGGAGTTCAGATACTAGTGGTGTACCGCAAGGATCTGTTTTGGGGCCACTGCTGTTTGTCATTTTTATAAATGACCTGGATGAGAGCATAGAAGGATGGGTTAGTAAATTTGCAAATGACACTAAAGTCGGTGGAGTTGTGGATAGTGCGGAAGGATGTTGCAGGTTACAGAAGGACATAGATAAGCTGCAGAGCTGGGCTGAGAGGTGGCAAATGGAGTTTAATGCGGAAAAGTGTGAGGTGATTCACTTTGGAAGGAGTAACAGAAATACAGAGTACTGGGCTAATGGTAAGATTCTTGGTAGTGTGGATGAGCAGAGAGATCTCGGTGTCCATGTGCATAGATCACTGAAAGTTGCCACCCAGGTTGACAGCGTTGTTAAGAAGGCGTACGGTGTGTTAGGTTTTATTGGTAGAGGGATTGAGTTTCGGAGCCATGAGGTCATGTTGCAGCTGTACAAAACTCTGGTGCAGCCGCACTTGGAGTATTGCGTACAATTCTGGTCACCACATTATAGGAAGGATGTGGAAGCATTGGAAAGGGTGCAGAGGAGATTTACCAGGATGTTGCCTGGTATGGAGGGAAAGTCTTATGAGGAGAGGCTGAGGGACTTGAGGCTGTTTTCGTTAGAGAGAAGAAGGTTAAGAGGTGACTTAATAGAGACATACAAGATGATCAGAGGATTAGATAGGGTGGACAGTGAGAGCCTTTTCCCTCGGATGGTGATGGCTAGCACGAGGGGACATAGCTTTAAATTGAGGGATGATAGAAATGGGACAGATGTCAGAGGTAGGTTCTTTACTCAGAGAGCAATAAGGGTCTGGAATGCCCTGCCTACAACAGTAGTAGACTCACCAAATTTAAGGGCATTTAAATGGTCATTGTTTAAACATTTGGATGATAATGGAATAGTGTAGGTTAGATGGGCTTCAGATTGGTTTCACAGGTCGGCGCAACATCGAGGGCCGAAGGGCCTGTACTGCGTTGTAATATTCTATGTTCTATGTTCTATGTTCTATGAAGGTTAAATATGCAGGTTCACTTACTAAAGGTCTGAGAAATTGGAGGAAGAAAAATAGACTGATCATTTTCTATAAACTCTATACCCTCCCTGGTAATGACAAAACACAAAGTAGTCATCCCCACAAACTACAAAGATCATTTGGTGCCAAGATAGTGGAGCATAAACCTTTCTTCCCTGAAATAACTGCATTAAGGCCGGTATCCTGTCACCAAGTCACTCTTTAGCTACATGTGCACAGTATATGGGCTCTGACCAGCCAGTTCAGAGCCAGTCCCTAGAATGAGGAGGCTTTCTGAATTTTCTGTTTAAATCTGTCAGCCAGAGCTCCCTGATTGGCCCAGGTTACCAACCTCAATCAAGGATCTCATAGTCAATGAGATCTACCTGGCTCTCGTTCCAATCACAACATTCCCAAAGACAATTCCACAATGGAACAAGCTTAAAGGAAATGGCTACAGCACCATCATTTTAAATCTTCAAGATCTACCTTCAGCATGTTTCATAGAATCACAGAATCCCTACAGTGTGGAAACAGGCCCTTTGGCCCAACAAGTCCACACCGAACCTCAGAGCATCCCACCCACACCCATCCCCCTAATCTACACCCCCCTGAACACTACCGGCAATTTAGCCTTGCCAATCAACCTAACCTGCACATCTTTGGACTGTGGGAGGAAACCGGAGCACCCAGAGGAAACCCACACAGACATGGGGAGAACGTGTAAACTCCACACACACAGTCACCTGAGGCTGGAATCGAATCCGGGTCCCTGGCGCTGTGAGGCAGCAGTGCTAACCACTGAGCCACCGTTTCCATTTAACGTTTTCATGAGGACAACCATCTCAATGTGTCATGCCTGGTTTAGCTAGCGCTGCCCATTTAGGTGCTGTTGGAATAGGGATATTAGCCTGTAATGCCAAGATAACTAAAGCTGATGTAGAATTACACTGCCATTGTGGTAATTTGTACACTTATCTGTATTGGTAGTTTGCTCAGAACAAACGGCAGCTAAGTCAGAATCACATGATACATTGCATCATTACCCCTTCAGAGATGTTCAAAGAAGACATAACCAGGCACACTCAAAGGTATTGTACCAAAAACATCTCCCTACGAGCTGCCAATTATAGACACCTAACCTTAAACACAGAATTATGTACAAATGCATAGGATCTGTTAACCTTTGACAGTCTATGGTAGTGTTTAGTACTTTACACCAGCTCTCTCCATTCCCTGCTCTTGCCTTTTCTCCCTCATGAATACCTGGTCTTAAAGGCTAATTACGTCGGTTTCAAGCACTCCATGTAGTAGCGAGTTCCACATTCTCACCTCTCTGAGTAAAGAAACTTTTCCCAAGTTGAGCTTCCATTAACTTATATTCAGGCCTCCTTGTTGTAGACTCCCTGTCAAATTTTCAATAAAGAGCTCCAGACTGCCCATAAAACAAAAAAAAAATACTGAAAACACACAGCAGCATCTGTGGAGAGAAACAGTTAACATTTCAGGTTTGCAGCTTTTCAACAGAACAGGGAAAAGTTAGAGATGGGATAGGTCTTGAGTGAGTGGTCGTTGGAACAGGCACAAAAGGAAGGTCTGTAAGAGGGTGGAAGACAAGAGATATTGACTGGATTCGCATTACCCAGCCCAAAGGGAGCGGTGATGGGACAAAAAACAAAAGATGGACCAAAAAGGGATGCTGCTGACTGGAAGGGGAATGGAGGGTTTGAGATATAAGGAGAAGTTGGATAGGCTGGGACTGTTTTCACTGCAGCATAGGAAATTGAGGGGTGACCTCACAGAGGTTTATAAAATCATGAGGGGTATACATAAGGTGAATGGCAGCTGTCTTTTCCTTAAGGTAGGGGATTTCAAGGCTACAGGACATATTTTAAGGTGGGAGGAGAAATATTTTAAAAAGACAATATTGAGAGGCAATTTTTTTTCACAGAGAGTGGTTTGTGTGTGGAATGAACTTTCAGAGGAAGTGGTGAATGTGGGTACAGCTACAATATTTAAAAGACATTTGGATAAGGACATGAATAAGAAATGTTTGGAGGGATATGGTCAAAGCACAGGCAGGTGGGATCAGTTTAGTTTGGGAGTATGGTCAGCATGGACTGTTTGGACCAAAGGCTCTGTTTCCATGCTGTATGACTAACTCTAAAAAAATCAAATTAAGCAAAGAAAAGGAAACAATAAAATGGGCTCAAGAGTTTAAGGTCTGAAATTGTTGAACTCAGTGCTGCATACAGAAAGTCACAGAGTGCCAAATATAATGGTGAAGTGTTGTACCTCAAGCTTACACTGAGATTGGAATAGAACTAAAATGAGAGCGGAGGAGGATGCTCTAACCAGAGTTAGTTTTATTTTTCTTCTTCTCTCCTGGCCTCCAACAACTCCGAGCCTGCAGTGACAACTCCCAGCCCACGATAATGACTCCCAGCCTCTGGTGATGGTTCCCAGCCTCCAGTGATGATTCCCAGCCTCCGGTGATGATTCCCAGCCTACGGTAATGACTCCCAGCCTCCGGTGATGACTCCCAGCCTCCGGCGCCAACCCCTGGACTCCGACGGTCTGGAGGGATCCCCCAGCCTCGTGATCCTCAAGGTGAAGCCCAACGTGGTCTGGAGCCAGGGTCCAGTGTGGACTGGAGCTAGGTGCCAGTGTGGTCTGCCTTGGAAGAACGTGGTTCTGAAGTTTTATTTCTGCAATGCTGGACATTTTATTTCTCAATTTTCTAAAATCTTGTAACTAAAGCTTTAGGTACTTAGGTACCTTATACCTAAGATGGCACTGTAAGTGGCAACGTATAAACTTTTCACTGCACCCATTGAGTATATGTGACAATAAAGGCTAATTCTAATTCTATTTCTAATAGACCAGGCCGTGGACAGGGGTATCAGAGTTGTGAGAGCAGGGTGAATAATTCAAGTGCAGGCTACTAGACTGCTTAATCTTTCCTAATAATCTCCTTCAATTCCAGTGACATCCTTGTAGATTTTGTTCTTGCTTTCTCCAGAGATTCAAAAAGCCTTATGTCACATGGAATCCAAGGGACCCCAAACATTAACAGTCCCCACCCAATAGTGTCAATACTTGCTCTGAGATTGCTACTGCTGTGAGTAAAGGCAAGCAACAGTTGAAAACACAACTGCTAACGGGTGAAGGAAGTGAGTGAGTGAGTTTTGTTTGATTGGAATGGGGTAGGTTCTGGGAGGCAAATTCCAGAAAAGCTTTTGTCACGGTATGGGGCCTCACCAGGCAAGGGAGACACTAGAAATCCAGCTCACTGTTTCCAGTATTTGACCTCCTGAGAATTGATATTAAACATGAACCTCATTAAAACCACATTCGTAATGTAATGGATTCCTTCCTGAATTTTATTTCAGGTTTTTCTAAACTTGTTGTGTCCCATATTGAACCATGACGTGACTAATCATTTGATCTGACCTGTTCAAATTAGATTCTTGAAAGAAGATTACTGCTACAAAACTTTATTACAATATTTTGCCCATTTATCATTTGTGCTGTACTGCTCACACTAGAGTTTAGTTGATGGATAGCGCTGATTATTTTTGGTTGTACTCACCCACAGTATTTGCGAGTGCTGATATCTTTGGCATAGTCCCAAAGCAGTGAGGATTGAAATTCCATTCGTTCTTTTTTTGTTAATCAATATTCTTTCAGGGTATGTGGGTTTTGCTGGCTGGGTCAGCATTTATTGCCCATTCCTATTGCCCTGAGAAGGTGGTAGTGAGCTGCCATCTTGAATTACTGTAAACCAATTGGTGTAGGTACATCCACTGTACTTTTAGTGGGGAGGGGTATGGACAGTATGGGTAGCACTGTTTAATTTAGGCTGTGGCGTAATCCAATCAATTCCATACCCCCATTCTATCCTCTTGGCTTATTTCCTTTACATGCCCATGATGTTTAATTATCTGCACATCAACCCCCCCACCCCTCCCCCCACCCAAACAATTCCCCACCACTCAGTCCGTGGTAGAGCGTTACAGGTCACTATCACGCGCTGCATAAAAAAATTATTTCCCATACGAGACCCCTGGCATCTCTTGCCCCAAATTTTAAATCTGTGTCCCTCAGTCCTGATGCCATCAGCTACTGTGGACACCATTTTTTTTTTGTCTACCTTACCTCCGCCTCAACCTTGTAAGCCTCAATAAAATGTCACCTCAAACTGCATGTTGTCAGCATTTGGCCCATCATGTTCACCATGGTCAACAAAGATCTGACTACGCTATTCACATTTTCCAGCTTTTAACCTAGAGAACAGGAGGCTGTGGCAACGCAAGTGAAAACTAATTACTGCTTATATGTTACGAGAGTAACAGGTGATGACCATCTCCAACAAGTGACAATTAACCATTGCCCCATGAAATTAATGGCATTACCATCACTGAATTCCCCAGTATCTATATCCTGGGGCTTATCATTGACCAGAAACTCAACTGGACTCACCACATAAACAGAAGGCCATGTCAGAGGCTCAGAATACTGCAGTGAGTAACTCACCTCCTGACTCCCCAAAGCCTATCCACCATCTACAAGGCACAAGTTGGGAGTGTGATGGAATACTCCCCACTTGCCTGGATGTGTACAGCTCCAACAACATTCAAGAAGCTTGTCATCATCCAGGACAAAGCAGCCCGCTTGATTCGGATCACGTCCACAAGCATCCACTCCCTCCACCATCGATGCTCAGTATCAGCAGTGTGTGCCATCTACAAGATGCACAGCAGAAATTCACCAAAGATCCTTAGACAGCGTGTTCCATACGCACCATGACTTCCAACTAGAAGGACAATGGCAGCAGATACACCACCAGCTGCAAGTTTCCCTTCAAGCCACTCACCATCCTGACACCATGTCGCTGGGTCAAAATCCTAGAACTCCCTCCCTAAGAGCATTGTGGGTCAACCTACAGCACGGGGATTGCAGCAGCTCAAGGCAGATCACCAACACCTTCTCAAAGGCAACAAGGAATGGGCAATAAATGTTGGCCCAGCCAGTGATGCCTATGTCCCACCAATGAATAAAACAAAAAGGTTTCTGACTCAATAACCCTTTCAGGCAGTTAGTTTCAGACTCCTACCACCCTCAGTGAAAACATGTCTCTTCAACTCTCCTCTTTACCTTAAATCCATGCACCCTGGTTATTGACCGTTCCTCTAATGCAATATGTGCATTCCTATCCACCTTCTCTATGCCTTTATAATCTTATACACTTCTATTTGGTCCTCCTTCAACCTTTGCTGCTCCAAGGAAACAATCTCATCCTATCGAATCTTTCCTCAAAGTTCAAACTGTGCAGCCCAGATCCCACAGGCTCTTATTTTGTTGACCAATCTATCATGAGGAACCTCATCAAAAATCTTGCTAAGGTTCACGCAGACCACGTCAGTCTGGAATTTGATAACTTTTCACAGTCCACCAGTTCCTTGTTGATGAAATCAAATTGATGCCAGATGGAGATTAATGGAAATCTTCAGTTCAGATTGAAGCCCAGCAGGATCAGGATATTTGTCAAAGAGTCACAGTTTTCAGGGTTTATAAGGTGGTCAGAAATACCGATACTTAAATACTTTATCAAGTTCCTGAGAATTCTGCTGAGAGAGAAGGTGATAATGAAACCTTCAGTTTCTGAAATTGTCATCCTTCTGACGAAACCTAGGTATGTGAAAACAGGAAACCAAGTCTAGAAAGGGTTAGACCATAAGGTCATAAGAAAAAGGAACAGAAACATGGCTGATCCAACATTTCTGATGTCCACTTCCCTGCATTTTCCCTGTAACCCTTGATTCCCCTACTGATTACGAAAAGCTGAGAGATCCCCATAGTTTTTTCAAGGCCAGGTTTTCCAGCAATTAGGGGCCATAACCCCCATCTCTTACCTCCCTTAAAACATTGCTTGTCTTTCCTCCAAAGTCACTTGATTTTCTATAAACAGCAAGCAGCAAACAGCACACACTAAACAGTTGACCTCATTAACCAAGAAATCACACGATAAAAACCCTTTTTAATCCTCAAAGTGTCCAATTAGTTTAACATCTTCCAGTTATTCCCAACACCATTCTCTCAATGTATTCTGCTGCTACCTTCAAAGAGCTCTGCTCCTGTCACATTCACCTATTACTCCTAAACACACGATGTTTCAATTTCTTATCCTTGGTCTTAATCCCTCCATGGACTCGCTATTTCTGGAACATCCACAAGTGCTACAATATCCAAAGTCAGAAATCACACGACACAAGGCTATAGTCCAAATGATTTATTTGAAATCACAAGCTTTCAGAGAACTGCTCCTCCGTCGGTGTTCCAAAAGCTTATGATTTCAAATAAACCTGTTGGACTGTAACCTGGTGTCGTGTAACTTCTGACTTTGTCCACCCCATTCCAACACTGGCACCGCCACCTCATGGTATCCAAAGACCTGCCTACTTTTAAACATTTTACAACTTTCAAGTTCTAAAATTCTCTCACCAAATACCTCCGACACCTGAGATAACAAGGTGCAGAGCTGGATGAACACAGCAGGCCAAGCAGCATCATAGGAGCAAAAAGGCTGACGTTTCGGGCCTAGACCGCCTTGTTGTCTCGGATTCTCCAGCATCTGCAGTTCCTACTATCTCTGATTCAATTTTTACCTCTGACACCCTGCCTCCTTTACAAACCACCTCAGGGATTTTACCTTTTACCTACATCTCATTATGCCTCTCAATGTCAATTTTTTGTTACTGAATGTTCATGTGAAGCTCTCTGGGTCATTTTACTACCTTACAGGTAATACACAAGATGTTGTTGTGTGCATAAAGTGATCATTTAATATGAGTATGACTAATACAGGAGGTGCTACAGAGTTAATGAAATGGTTCCCAGAGAGGAATAAGGCTTGACGCTTCATTGGAACTGGATGAAAGGCCACAGGCCTGAAATTTTAACTCTATTTCTTTCTGCAAAGATTGTGCCAGAACAGCTGAGTATTGCCAGGATTTTCTACTGGTCACTTAAGATTTCCAATGCCCACAGCATTTCACTTTGTTCACTGGTTGAGCCCTGGTTATAGAAGGGGACCTCAATATACGCATAGTCGGATGTTGAAATGCAAATGGTTAAAAGAAAGCACTGCAGTGTAACAATTAACAGTGAGAAACCACATAAGAGCGCATCTGAAGTACAGCTTAATACATATTTTTTCACTGCCAATAATTACAAGTACTGTGATCACACTGCTATGAATATTGAAAAGCTTATGAATTTGCTTTTCCTCACTTCAAATTCATTAAATATACCAAACTGGTAATTACTGTTGTAGAGTGAATGCCCGACACTCCTCTCCTTTCTACATGTTGACGAAGGCAGTAAGCTATTTATGTTAAATCACTCAGTCAAAATAGCAGCAAGAGACTGGATCTGACCACATTACTGTTTATACGATAATAATTACTACCTTACAATCATTCAACACGCAGATAAAATATTTGCTTGAATTACCAATTAAACATTTTTACACATGCATAAAATAAGGAAGCTGATAAGACTGAAATCAGGGCTTCAAAGAAAATTGTGCTCTGCTATTTTAGTGAAGTTTGTTCACAGAATCAATTTTTCCTTGTTGATTGACCACAAACACACTATAACGTGAAGCTTTTCAAACATTCTGCCTGTGAAATTCCATCATGCCTGTTATCTTTAGCCAAAATTGCCCTTTTGTTCCTGAAATGGCTTCCACGATGCATGGACTCACTTGTAGAGCTATCCCGATGCTAGCTCTTTTTGGATAAGGATGTTTAGTGGTTATGCTATAATGCTGACTTGATGTCCGTGCTACATGTTTGGAATTGAACACTATAGCGAAAGCATCCTTTTAACCACGCAGAGCTAAACATGCATTCAACAGAAGCATGGAATCCCTGCCAGCGCTCAATTTACAAGGATCATCTGCTACTTTCAGGTTAGTCACTGATGGATTTATTCAGGCTCCTGCTGCAATCATGCTTGGTGGCTTCCAGAATCAATTAAAATTGTTGAAGCCTATAAAGAGTGGTGTGACTCAGTTTGTTGGGGTTTATTCGGATTGGAAGTATTCTGTGGAAAATGCCTGCTCTCCAGAGTTCACAACAGCGACCACCCTTCAAAAGTACTTCACTGGCTCAAAATCACTTTGAAACACCTGGTGGTCATGAAAAAACCGTTTTATAAGTCTTCCATTCTCTTTGTCATTGTTTCAGGAGTTTGCATCCCCTTTGAACTATGCTGCGGTAGAGAGAATCAGTAGAGGCTATAGCATGATAGAGAGAAGGACAAGTTGTCGGAGGAGGGAGGTGGAGGAGAAAGAGGACATCATTATGTTTAGGATGTTTAAAAAACAATTCTCTTGAACCTCAGCAAGGGACAGTATCTCAAGGTTCTCTGTTCCCCCAAGGATGTTCCCACTGGAATTTGCTACCTGTTGCATCCTCAGAGCAGAGTGAGAATGGTGCAGGTACTGCCAATAGCTGTGAGGTTTTATGCACCAGGATACAGTGGTAAAGCCCTAGGAGTGTTGTCAAACCAAGAGACCTAGGTGTTCAGGTATATAGTTCTTTGAAAGTTGCATCACAGGTAGACAGGATGGTTAAGAAGGCATTTGGAATGCATACCCTAATTGCTCAGACCACTGAGTTTAGGAGTTGGGACGCCATGTTGCATTTGTACAGGACGTTGGTGAGGACACTATTTAAAGTTCTGGTCACCCTGCCATAGGAAAGATATTATTAAATTGGAGAGGTTTCAGAACAGATTTACCAGAATGTTACCAGGATTGGAGGGTTTGAATTATAAGGAGAACCTGGGTAAGCTGCGACTTTTTTTTCACTGGAGCATAAGAGGTTGAGGGGTGACCTTACAGACGTTGATAAAATCATGAGCGGCATAGATAAGGTAAACAGCAATGGTATTTTCCCCAGGGTTGGGGAGTTCAAAACTAGGCAGTAACAAGGTGTAGAGCTGGATGAACACAGC